>NC_064924.1:537656118-538256118 GCF_023897955.1 Schistocerca gregaria | reverse complement strand
GGGGTTCCACACGATATTAGGCAGATGTTCCAGTTTCTTTGGCTCTTACCAGCCTCCTCCAGTTGTCGGCGGTCTACGATTGTGTGGGTGCTCTTACAGATGCCATTACGTCAGGAAGACGGAGAGTGTGCCCCGTGGCGGGATGCTAAAGAGGCCCTAGCTTAGTTATGGGCTAAGAAGTGATAACGCGCTTTTATTTCCTAGGTTGCCCCCCCCCCTTTTCCCCTTAAAGTCAAACCAGTGATGGAAGGGGGAAAATGGGCTTGAGCTCTTACCCTGACTTTTATTGAGATTACTTGGCAAACAGTTATTAGAAGAAGCACCAGCCACGACCAGACGAATATGAACCCTACCAGCAGCAAGGGTTGTGATTGGGATGCTAACAAGGACGTGCATCTTTAGAACCCGATACCGTCCAACAATGTGGCCCTTGAGTTTGGCAGAAGACTTTTCTTCCTGTGAGCCAAATTATTCCTTGCAAAATCATGATCGCCCATCATTAACGAGATAGGCTGGTTCAAATGGCTCAAATGACTCTGAACACTATGGGATTTAACATCTGAGGTCATCAGTCCACTAGAACTTAGAACTACTTACACCTAACTAACCTAAGGACATCAAACATATCCATGCCCGAAGCAAGACTCGAACCTGCAACCGTAGCAGTCGTTCGGTTCTTGACTGAAGCACCTAGAACGGCTCGGCCACCACGGCCGGCACGAGATAGGCCACTGTGATTGTTACATCTGCAGGCCTCCTGCCGATACTGGAAACGAATGTTATTGATCACCTTCGTCTAGTTTCCTTTAATGGTATCGTGATCAAGTCCTTCGAGTAGGAGATCACTGATCAAATAGTAGATATCAGAGAGTTAATTGGGCATGTAAACATTAATTTTGCAGGGGTGTACTTTAGCGCTTTATGCACCGGAAAACTGAGAGCACAATTAAGCCAACTGTTTGATTAACCCTATTATGAGAGTGGATGTTGTAAATGATCAACGTCAGTTCAAGCTTCCTTTACGTATACATCTATATGAATGTTCCGCATGCCACCGTTCGGTGCGAGCAGGAGGGTAATCTGCACCACTATTAATCGTTCCAATTCCACCCACAAATAGAGCGAGGGAAAAATAAATGTCTATTTGCCTCCATCCGAGCCTCGGTTTCCCCAACCTTACTTTCGTGGTCCTTACACGACATGTATGTTGGCGTTATTAGTAAAGTTTGGCAGTCAGCTTCTATTGACTGTTCTCTACGATATTTTCTCAACTGTGTTTCTCGACAAGAACGTAGCCTTCTCACCAGTAATTCCTATTTGAGATCCCGAAACACTTGCATCTTGTACAAAACTACAGGTAACAGGTGTAACCGCGCACCTCTGAACTGCATCAATGTCTTCCTTTAATCTGAGCTAGTGTGGACCCCAACACACGAGTAATACTCAATAATACGTCGTACTAGTGTCTTATATGCGGCCTCGTTTACACATGAACTTTCTTTTTTAATATTTCTCCAATAAACCGAAGTCAACCATTCACCATTCCCGCCACAATACTCATTTGCTCGTCCCATTTTACATCCCGTCCCAGCCTTACACACAGATATTTAAGCGGAGTGACTGTGTCAAGTGGGACACTACTAATACTGAACGTGAATTACAATTTTTTTCCCACCCATCAGCATCAACGTACTTTTTCTACATTTACAGCCAGCTGTCATTCATCACACCTACTATAAATTTTGTCTAATCACCTTGCATGAACCTACAGTCACACATCTTCGACACCTTCCCGTACACTGCGGCATCATCAGCAAAGAACTGCAGGTGCCCACTGTGTGTGCAGATCATTTATGTACATAGATAATAATAGCGGTACTATCATGCTTCCCTTGGGTACTCCGGACGATACCCCTGTGTCGGATGAACACTATCCGTCACGGATATGTTGGCATGCATTACTTTGAAGTCTTCGAACCACTAACATATTTGGGAACCTATTCCGTATGCTCGTACTTCGGTTAACGTAATGTCCTAACGATGACTGAGTGTAGTATGAGATGATGATGATATGTGTGTATCCTAATTTCTCTAGAAGTTGAGAAGGCACATTACAGTGTCTTTTGAGGACAAGTAAGAAATTATTGTATCAAGATGCTGAACTGTCAAACCGAATGTCATACGTGAGATAAGCCATGAAATCTGGGTTAAAAATACACCACAGCAATAATGTACCCACTGCACACTTAGCGCGTGTAAGCGGCCCTAATTAATCGACAAACGATTTATCCATCGGCTCTCTTCCCGACTAGAATACAACAAGCCACCACAAGAAACCGATCTCAAACTCTAAGACTGGCTTCCTTACATTCGTTGAGTATTTGCAGAATATTTGGCTTAAAGTATAACCAAGTAAGATATTTTTCAATTTTATCATGACTTTAAAATTCCTAAAAGCCCAAAAGAAATGATGAAAATATTTAAAAAGAGACGGGATCAACATATCGAACAGACTAATCCTTAAATTGTCATTGTAACTGCTACAATATCATAGGAGACCTTTAGTAGGATGATATGCAGCTACTTGCTTCCTACTAAGAGGTTAATACATGATACTCTCGAGAGCCTGATCCTGTTTCTTCTACTTCTCCAATTTTCCAGAAAGTGAATGAACTTAGGGTAGTATAGCCGCCCTAAATTTATCATTGTCATCTGGTTGCATGATATCAGTGGACTGCTGATCGCCTCTAAACATACGACTCAGGGAAATGGCCAGTTTCTCATCCCAAACCTTTCTGTCGTCTGAGGAAGAACTGGATGTTGAATTTCGAACTGCTCAGAGCGGAAGATTGCCAGTTTTACTGGGCCTAGCCAGCACCCAGTCTCGCTCCAGATTGTCCATTTCTAATAAGAAACGTCTAAGCTCCAAATAGAACTTAAATTTCTCCTCCCAAAATTAAACTGCCATTCTTTCCAAAGCTTTTATCGAATATGCAACATCTGCTGGGTGAGGATTTCCGTCACATTCATGTAACTGAAAGACAGCGACTGCTGTTTTGGAGGCATAAATTTTGGGAATAAACTGACAATGAAAGTCAGAAATAGCTAGCGCAGAGTAATTACTTAGATTCTGCGTTAGTGCATCAAAAACGGACTCCAGGATATCCGACCATTTAAAGTTCTCTCACCTATGACGAAGTTAGTTCGAGGGATCTCATCTGAAAACAAGCAAGTTCTAACTTACGCTTTAATTCTTCAGCTGGACGTATCTGGTGGCAGACTTGATTAACATCCAACGCAGTGAAATAAAGTGCTCCAGCAAGCCAAGTAAGGCATATGTTAATAGCAGACAAGGGGACCGACTCCGAACCTACACTCAGGTTTATCGCTGGGTAGTCCTTCTTCGCTTTTGTCTTTGTGAATCAAAGGGCATGTGGAGAGGCAAAAACGCTAATCATCCCCTCCGTGAGCAACTAGTCAATAGTATTCCTTAACTCTTACCTTCATTTTGGGTGCTGACAGCCGGAGAGGAGTGTGATGCTGTGGAACCTGATCAGTGGTTGGATCAGATATCCGAGTTCGTTAGTCACACTCAACTGCCCACATACATTGTGTTATAATGTTCTTAATTGCCTTAAGAGCTGTCGAATTTTATCTTCCCTTAAATGTCAGGCGTCAAACTGGAATTTATTCAAATCCTAACGATTAACTTAAGGAAGGCTGTAAGCATAGAATTGTATCGTTGACTACCGATATTCGCCTCTCTGCCGAGCGCAGAGCAACAGTGGTGTGAGTCGCAATGTAGCTTTCGTGGAGCGTGTGCGGAATGTTGTGTTGATGCCTTGGCTGCTGCACATATCGTACAAGTTGTGGCGAAGTAATTGAAAATGTTTGCCACGCAAGTTTTGCATATAATTTCAGTATTCATGGCATAGCATCAGTGTTTACTAAAAGGAGACGCTTCTCGGTTTAGTATGTCGTGTCGGGAGAACAACTATCAACTGCGTCGCGACGGTTACGGAAAATTAATGGTGACTGGTATGGTCCTAATTGCAACTTCTAAGTGAAAGAAACACATGTAGCTTCGACTGACTAAATGTCAAGAGGGCAGGTACTTTCTAATTCGTATATCGTACCTGGAATTTTATGGAGCATCCGCGCTTGGAATACAAGTACTGATAATGTCCTCTGTGAAGGAATGTTAATTTTGAACAGTGCATCCCCAACCTGTGCGAGTGTTTAACAGCATACAGTGAATTCTACTAGATCAGCTTGGTACTGTTGGTGTGAGTGGCTCCCCTCACTGCTAGACAGTAGCTGTTACAGGACACGTCATAGTAGGCAGTGCAGAGAGCAGCAGATCCACTGCCGCGGGAAGGACCAGGTACGTGGGTTTCGGCACACGGTCGTTAAATATCCAGCCGCGTTCCTGTGTCTAGGAAGTGTTGTACAGTCTCGAGTGCTAAAGGCTAGCTTTAATTAGTACTGCATATCCGACCCCCTTTCCTCTTGGGCGTATTACAAGGAGACTATGACAACATTACTAAGTCCCCACGCGAATGTAACTTAGATGCTAACTTGTTTCCAGATTGCTCTAACAAGGAGCTCCATGATTGTGAGGTCGAAAGTTCAGTCTTTAGTAAGGTTTATTTGGAACTGTTGTTTTAATAATTATGACAAGAAAAATATTAGCCGCTGACGACTCACCGTGTGCATCGCAAGGGTGACATGAAATGGGAGACCGAGTGGTGCAGGAATCTGTTAAATGTATGTATTACACGCCACAAAATGGATATCGCCGAATTTCAAGACACGTTCAAAACAAATAATTAACTTACACCATCAACACCGAGTGAAAAATGGCACTTTACAGTGGCCGAACGGTTCGCACCATCAAGATCGCAGGCTAGCTGCTTGGAATATACGAACTTTGCAAGACGTTCAGCTAGATATTCATTCAAAAAAGGTATGCATATGGAATCATACTCGTCTAACAGGGCGATTTACGGATGTGAAGGTATGCAACCGAATGCGAACCAGACAGTTGAGCAGCTTATCGTGAAACTGGCTATCCTTTAAGGCACAAAAATGGTTCAAATGGCTCTAAGCACTATGGGACTTAACATCCATGGTCATAAGTCCCCTAGAACTTAGAACTACCTAAACATAACTAACCTAAGGACATCACACACATCCATGCCCGAGGCAGGATTCGAACCTGCGACCGTAGCAGTCGCGCGGTTCCAGACTGCGCTCCTAGAACCGCGAGACCACCGCGGCCGGCTTTAAGGCACAGCTGCCGATAGTACTACAATATGTTCTATAGGCATGTAAAACTGCAATGTCACACACGTTTCACGAAGCACAGCGTGCTATAAAGGGGTATGGTTTCTATACACAGGAAACGACTAAAGAGAAGGTGAGTTATTTGGACCAGGTATTGGTCAAAAACAGTGCTCTTAACGTAATTGTCGTGCTCTTGCACCTATCTTCCTACTCTTGTTTGCTATGACGTTAATCTTTACTACAGCTCTGGCAATATCATGCACGGGAGAAATAATCGTAGGGGGCAGAGCAGTTCCAACTTTACGCAGCACATTATACTCATATAACTTCTCAATTTACTATTGAGGTCAACAGTAGCCATACGTGACGGTGTTTAGCTATTGATATAAGTTGATCTCGATCCGCTGTCGCCTTAATTTCCATGGCTCCTTTCATATGCGTTTATTCTTCAAATCAAAATTGGTCTGATTTGAAAGCAAATTCCTCAGTGAACAATAACATAAATTGCTTTACGTCATCCGCAAACTTTCGGGCCAAGTTTGAGTTTCCTGTGCATAATCACGTTAACACTTTGTTTGAAATTTTGCTATCTCAGCATCTTTCAATTCTATTGCACTGTTTCAGGTTAGGCAGCTATCCAATGCTTCTCTTGATTTCGCTGTAGTCTATGTCGCTCACAATTTTATCGGCGCAATTGGTAGTTCACTACCATAAACATCCTGTGATATGTATCGAGCATACATGAAACGTGGAGACACCTTTTTTTGTGACAAGTGCTCCTTATCCTCCACTGAATGTCCGTAGATTTTCTTATGCGCTACACGGTCATATCGCTGCGGAATTATTCGAAATCTGTTCATAATTTTCTTTACTACACTGCGTATAATCTACCACGTACGCACTTCTGTTTAGTACCTATTCCGACGACAACGGTTGTCCTTTGCTACGATTCACTGGGGAAGGGATTTGTAGCTCCCTCCCTGAAAAGAACGATGAACTACATTTCTTCAAAAATGTCTTAGTTACACTTTCACTTGTTAAGCAAGTCGCGTACATTGTCTACAAAGTCGAACGTTTACGACACCACATATTGCACTAACTCATCTTGCTGAAACGATAATTTCCCCTTAAGGTGGGCGCTAACACACTGCAATTTTAACTGCATGATTTTCTGTACGTCTCATTTCTCTTCCCCCAAACCTCTCATTTATTCACTGCGTTTCTTCTTCCTGTCTTTCTTCCTGCGAAATTCCTTAAGTACATTCTGACGAAAAGTCGATTTCGGCAGCTATTACTGTAGATACAGTGCAATGTTTGCTTTGTTTATGTTGCCACTGTTCTGCTTTGTGTCGACCCCATTAACATCGTAGCGTTGTCGTGAGGTACTCGACGAGTAAGCAGTTCGCCGTTGGATACCTCCACACCCGCCCCCTGTTGCCATTAGCAGCAAATATTATGACTATTTGGTAGAGAATATATGGGGCATAGAATGTCGTAAATATCATTGGTCTTTTGTGACTTTTCACCCAATAGGTCAACACTGACATATTGAGTACGAAATCACACCGCCATGGTAACACCATAGAGGGCTGTTCGACGAGAATTTAATAAACCCCGGGAGAGTTTCTAAATCATCTTACGTATCCCCCATCAAAGGTAATGACAAGCCGTAACAGTATGAACCTGTTTATCCAGTGGTCTTAAAGTGGTAAATTTAGAAATACTATTATTCTTGGGGTAGCAAGAGTAGTTAAGCAAAGAAATACTGCTGAAAAATCCCTGAGTCCACAGATTGGTTCACCGTTTAGAGCGATGCCAGGAGTTCCATTTTGTTACAACTAAAACGATTTCCACTCTCTCGTCCACGTTGGCTCCTCCCTTGATGCATAAGGGAAGAGTTTCTAGACAAGCTACTCCTTTGCTGAACGATCATCTGGTTCTGATCAGCTAAACCGGTGTTATCTACATCTCATTTAAGTTTAAACAAGTCAGGGAAACGGCCAGGTTTACTAGCAAAAGCCACCTGTAAACCGTCTCCCTGGCCAATTGTTTCAGCTATTATTATTAACGATAATTTCCCCTTAAGGAGGGCGCTAACACACTGCAATTTTAACTGCATGATTTTCTGTACGTCTCATTTCTCTTCCCCCAAACCTCTCATTTATTCACTGCGTTTCTTCTTCCTGTCTTCTGTCCACAACTTTCCTGTGTTCTTCTCTTTCGGAGTTTGCTACGGTCTTCCTTTATCGGTGTTTTTCTTTGTTTTTCCTGTCTTACATGACTACTGTGGAGATGTTCAGTTTCTTGATGTCTTCCATGAATTCCTTTACCCAGCTAGTGTTCACTGTGTTAAAAATTTTCTTGGTCGGTCTATTTCCTTTCGTCCTGCGTGTGTGTCGATAGACCTATGCCCTTCTTTTCCTGATGTAGTTTCTAATCCTCTCCGTCTGTTAGTATACTTGTTTTGAAGGCCCCCCTCGATACCCTCTTCTGAATTGGCCAATAGATCTTTGTAAGCATTTTCCATTCTTCCTTTTCCATCACCTTGATTTTCGTTTGTCCCTTGATTACTGTCGTTCCTGCAGCAGACAAGCCCTGTGATAAGACAACTGTACAGTGGTATCTTAATTTTGCATGTAATTTGTTCCACGCAATTTTGTACGCTTTTTGTACTTTTGTCACCCTTCATTCGCTGAATTACAAGTTCAGTCCTGTTTTCTGTATAATCTCAGAGGTGTCTAAACCTTTCTACTAGTGTTATCTTCCCATAATTCGTTACCAATAGGTTTCTGTCTGTGGATTTTTGTGTCCATGTATTGCGTTTCTCACATAATATTTGTGATCTTGTTTTGGCTGAGATTTCATGTTGTGCCTCTAGAGCTTCCATGGCTTACTATCTGTTGCTCTTTACGGTGGCTATACCAACGGCAAAGGCTATACATCTGATGTTGATGGGTCTATCCCTGTGTCTCCTCATCTTTACCCCTCCAGAACAGAGTTAAATATAATGCGTAACAGTCTATCTTTCAACCTCATTGCTATCTTCGTTTCGAATGGGTCTGATATCTCTCTATAAACAGTTTGTATTTGCATTTCTTAGTTTTTCCTGGACTCGGTTTCTGGTCCTCTTGTCCACTTTCATTTCTTTCAGTGAGTTAAAGGTCTTCTTGATTCTAGAGAATATTATTGGTTTTCCTGGACTTCTTGTTCCGAGGCACCACAGCTCTTCACTGCATAATCTTCTCTCTCTGAACTTTTCGAGGTACTCTCCTGTCTGTGGATCTATTTGACGCTCTAGCTGATTTACTGAGCCTTTGGTGCAGTTTTGTGTCACAGGCAGTTCTGTATTTATTGGGGTCAATTTTGTCTCCTTTCTTGTGACGTACGTGTATTAGCACTGACTTTCATTCTTCTGGTACTTTTTCTGTTTTGATGGTTATGTGTAATTTGGGTGTAATGTGTTTGTGGACTTATTTCCAGATTTAAACAATGAATCCATCATGTACAGGCTCTCTGTTATTTTCAATGATTGTATTATTTTCACTATCTCGTCGTCTGTCTTTCAGATCGAGGCTGGTTAGTGGCTTCTCGAAATGTAGGACCTACATCGGTTTATCATAGTTTAGTAGTGTGTCAAATTATTGCGCTAATATTTCATAGTTCTTTTCCGTGTTTGTCTCCACTGCTTTTTAAGCATAAGCTCGATAGTTTGTATCCTGTCATACATTCTCTGAATGTTCGGTAAAAATTTCGTCTATCGTTATCTTGAAGTCGTCCTCTATCTCTTTAATCGTTGTTTCTGCAAACTTTTTTCCTCTACGGATTATTTTCGAAGTGTTCTTTTGTGTCATATTGAAATCTTCCCGTTTTTGAAATGTTCTATTGCTCTGTCACATCTCATGTTCCACCATGTATGTGTACTTTTTCTTGATGGTAACCGCAATTATATCGTCCCTAAATTTTCCTGTCATTTCTGTCCAATAGTTAATGTCAATTTTTAAAATTGTTTTCTGTAATTTCTTTCTTGCTCGGTTGTAGGAACTGTGGGGCTCTTCTGAAAGTTCTGTTGGTTCTCTCAATTTGTCTAATGAGTATAAATTTGAATTCAATTTGGAGTGGCCGATGATCAGATTCGAAAAATTCTTTCCTTGTTTTTAGATTCATGATTCCTCTGGCGTTATTCGTGGATATCGCAATGTGGTCTATCTCAAAACCTTATAGAGCATTGTTGGGAGATTTCAAAATTTACAGTTTCTCGTGTGGTATCTGAAATTGCATAGACATGATTTTGAGATAGAAATTCTTCCATAAGTTTTTTTTCCGCTTGTTGGCCCTGTGTTGTCCCGATGTGTATTCAAAATTTTCTTCCTTACGTAAATGAGCATTAGAGACTCCTAGTAAAGCTTTCATGTGTTTCGTGGGGATTTTGTTGATTGTTTCTTCCAGATCTTCCCAGAAATGTCCTATCATCTGTGGTTTATTCTTGCTGTAGTGGTTTGTAGGGGCATTTGCATTGATTAGTGTATAGATTTTTATTCCAGATCGTATCTAGATTGTTGATATTTCATCTCATTTTGAAGTGAAATCCGCTACAGAGTCCAGCATTGATTTTATACTACAAATCCTGTGCCGAAGAGTTTCAGTTTTAATCTTGCAGTCCGTATGTCGGAATATTGAATCTACTGGTGGAGTTTGTCAGTTGCTTACATTTACCTGGTTTCATTAGTGTGTGTCGTGTTGAGTCTCTCTTAGTAAATTGGTTTTGAGAGTTTCTGACAAGCTACCCTCTTATGATCATGGCATGCCTTATGTATTCGTTGGTGTATATGTTCGAGAATTAACCATTCGCATTCTAGTATGTGCCACCATCGAAGTAGTGTAATGATAGGGGGGGGGGGGGTGGGAGGAGGTTCAGCAATGATACAGAAATTGCGAAGCCCTGAAATCTGATAATCGGTTGTAGCACACATTCTTACTGACTGGGGCCCATGGAAATGGGTTCTTTCCCATTGTTCTGTAATGATGCTTGGTTTGTGTTGAGGTTTCGGTGGTAGAATTCCAAAGGATCTCATATAATTTCGAACGGAGTTCCCGATGATTCTATTAATGCCGAGTTTACAGACCCAACAGTCGCTGACCAGAGTACCGGTGGCTAACATACAGACGTTCCTGGATTTTGGGATTTCAACTGTAACCCTAGGAAAGGGCCCTCATCGGTGGCTTGGGATCGGCAGTGGTGGTCTTCCATTCCCTAGATTATACTACGAAAAACTTAATTCTCGTTCATGTCAACCCATAAGGCTAAATGGACAGGTCTAATATTCTCAGAGGAATTTACACTGGTTTGTTGTTGACTTTGTACCTGAAAATAATCTTAGTTCAGTAAGTAATTTCTCATTCTACCGGAGTAATCTTATTTAAAAATCATCCCACACAAGCCGCAAGCGGTACCTGCTTCATGAATAACCTGATCAGTCATAGTACCCAACCAACCATCAGTTAAATGTCAAATAATCTGAAGATCTACAAGATTCGGAATTTTAAGAAAACTACCGTGTTCTAGTACATTAAAGGACAAATTCAGAAAATCTGCAATTTGGTTTCTAATCTCCATTGACAATTTAGTGATCCCTTGTATAATAGCCACTAACGATTAAAATGTTTCTATACCGTAACACTTCCAAGAGATACAGTTTTACCCACTACCATCCTCCACCATCAATTAACGCATCCTCAGAAATTTATTTCTATTGTACTAAGTTAGCGCGTTCTTGGAGTTCCCTGTTTATTCCAACTCCTCATTCTCTGCGCCATGTTTTAAATCTGTGCTCATTTTACGCACATAATGTACACATTTACTTAAGTGATCGAGGTGAGCTTGCACCGAAAATAGCTGAGACCCTGAAAGACAATTATCCTCAGGGAGGTCGATGTTGTATTGCCCACTGATGTGCAAATCCACACATATAACAACGGCTTGAGTTACTTTACCGAGGATAGCGGAGTTCAGATACGGTCTGTTGACCAACGTGTGACTGAGACACTGAGACAGTTTATCAAAGCTGCCTTTGACTGACTGGTTTCATTTTTGTAATTCGCACATCTAATGCTCCTTCGTAGGATGCTCATTCCCTAATACATCTCTTACAGATATAACTCGAAACAGAATTACCTGGGAGAAACGTAGACCCTTCAAGAGTAAACACATGCTAAAAATAATTTCAGAAAATTACGTTTGGCTGTCTATGACTTTTCTGGAGCGATACCTAACTCATTCTGACAATCACGCCCTGCTAACAGTAAAATACTATACCAATCGTGGATCTGGTAGTGGTAGTTTGTCAGGTTAACAATAATACAAATAATAACATTGAAACGACGAAAGACTCAAAATAGCTATTGTGAACTACTTTAACGCGACATGGCTGAAAATTTCAAATGAATTCCAGCAAATGAAAAATAAAGTTTTATAACTACGGTGTGAACAATTTAACTTAAGGTATTAAACCGCTGAGTCCCGCAGTAATATATCCAACTGGAATATATATATATATATATATATATATATATATATATATATATATATATATATATATATATATATATAGTTCTCAGACCAGAGCAGGGCTGAAAACACTATAAAGCAAATGAGGCAACGGTAATAGATGTGTAAATAAAATTTAAAGAACAGCGCCCAGTTAGTGTAATTAACCTGGAGTTCCGAACCCAACACAAATAATAATGATAAATTTGAAACTCAGCTCAAATCTGATAGCCGGTAGAACTGTGTCTTGGACAGAATTTAAGCCTTATCAATGTACACGGCTTGATTTTAAACTGAGAATACTAACACTAGTTCCATGAAGGAGTTTATAAATGAAACCTGAAGGAGATCATTTATCAAACTCAGTGATTAAATTCGTAACCATTTTCAGATGGGAGCCAGGGCTGGGATGAGTGTGCCAGAAGCAGTTAGGGCTGCCCTTAGTAGAGTGAGTCCACATGCGGCGCCACACGTCATGATTGCTGGGCGGAGAGGCGTCTGGTAACACAGAAAACTGTGTCTGCGGTCTGCTACACACCGTCTCACCAGTTTTGTTAAGGCGTTATATGCCTCTGGCTTCTCGGTTGTTCAACTCCGCATGTAAGAAAGGCGAACAGCTATAACAGTCGAAATATTATGTCAGATTGACTGAGAAATGCGTGTCTGAAGGCGAGAAATGTACCGTGAATTGCTACGACAACAGACGTTTTGTCATAGCCTCGAGAAGAGCATCAGTAGCTGCACGTGCGTCGATTTCGACAGCCGTTGGCGTCTTCAGTAAAAATTTCCTGTAATTGAATGGTCAAATTGTTATAAAGAGTAACTTTTTTATGAGTGCGGTAACATAGTCAGCAGGAATTCCCTGACTACAATTTATCTTCCAGTTCCTTTGTTTGGTCAACGTATTAGTGGATAATTACCGTCAAAGTTGGTTGTTTACAGGAGTGGTCAATTAAACTGATTGTAACTGTAACGGACAGCCGTGAACGGATGACAGAAGAAGCACATGCGAAGCGAGCATACAAGGGAAAGCATAAGGTGACAGACAAACTCAGAGGAAACACTATGGTCCCAAAGTCAGTTTCGTTTGGTTGTTGACGACAAACATTGTTGTGAATGTTCCGGTAGATGTGTTTCATTTGGACATAGCAATTTCATGAAATCTTTACTCCCTGAGCATTTTACAAATTGATTTGTTTCTCTTGTGTTCGTTCGATTTATTTGAGTGTTACAGGGAAGTCGTGATATAAATGTTTCTAAACATGAAAACAACATCAAACTTTTCGATTAAATCCAGGAATATGTATGTAATTTCATGTCTGTACCCACTGAAAATTCATATTATTTGGCTAAATGTCTTGGCGAGGTACAATAACGTCCCAGTCAACATGATGAAGCAAACTCATATACGAAAAGTTATATTGAAGGCTAAGCATTACAAATTGATAGTGAATTTTGCGTCATTTGCCAAACAGTCATATTCTACAAATGTTCAATAGACGAAATGTTGGCGGAAATGATCGACTAGAGAAGCTGTTATTCTTAACAGAAGGTTTACTTACTTCTTTTCTTTTTCTTTTCTGTATTCTATTTACCTGGTAAGAGAATACACTGAAAACCCTCTCCTGCAACTAGCGAGACTTCATTAGTGAGTCGACATTAAAATGTGTGTAGAACACAAGCATTATGTACAAATAAAAATAATAGTTGTTATAATAATAGCAGTAATAACAGTAAGTATAATAACAACAATAATGATGACGAATCTTTGGTTTCAAAAACGGCAGTCTTTGTATTAAGTAAGTACGTAGTCTAGTTTTTTGACGAATGTTAACAACTACTTCTACAGGGTGAATCACTCAATACTTACACAGTAAATATTGTGAAAGTGCTAAGTATTGTTGACGTGTGGGTTTCACAGAATGTACTGATGTTCAGGGGCTCATATTTTTAGCCAATACACAGATTGTAATAATAGTTAATAAGTCAATTTTTGTGCAAACATACACTTTTTGAAATGGAACAATGCCTATTGATATTAATATTAGTAACGGTGGGGTAAATTAGAATATCAGTGGTACTTGTTGCAGGATTCTAGTGTGAATCTTTTACGAAATATCGTGTTTTGAAATGGTCTCACGCCGATACATGTTTGTGCCATTCAAAGTACGTAGCTGGCAAGATATGCTGTTGTTTTATTTGTTTACATTGTGGTTGCATGTTCCTAGAGTGCAGTTAGTGTCTGATGGTCGAAACAGTAGATAGTGGGCGATGGGGTTTACCAATGCAGAAAAAAGCTGTAAGACGCTATCTACATGGACAGACCATCTACATTTTATGATATCCAACGACATATTACTGCTGTCTCCATCGAGACCTTCACTTAAATGCTATCATGTATGCAGCAGTCGTTCAATAATAAACTGGAAATATGTATTGTCGCTCCTAGTGATAAGTTTCAACACTATCTGTCACGGTGAACTGTCTCTTACAGGTGTGATCCCACATAACTAGAGTAAGCACTTGCACACTCGACAGCAAAAAAAGTGGGTCACCCCTGAATTCCAACGTATAGGCTGCACCTGAATGTATGCAACCAACATAGTGTATCTGCGTTGCACATAGTCGCAACCCTCCACAGTACAGTCGTTGTAAGATACACAATGGGTACTGCTAGAAACTACTAGAGAACACCAGTCTTTATGACAGTCCGTCCAGATGTAAAGCAACACCACGATAGTACAGAAGAGATCAGACAGTCCTTAACGTTTGTAAACTAAATTTAATTAAGTGACATTTCAAATGTTATGGGACAACTAGTTTTGTCACATAAATCGTTCAGTAACCCTTAGGCACAATTAAATATTTGAGACAGTATATGGATTTATAAAGTTGTATGGCATTTGGAAACAAGTTCTTTGCTGTCTAAAAGGATTACCCAACACATGCTGAATGTCGTTCAACGTTCAACAGGGAGTGGTTTCGCATTAACTTTATGTAATACTAAGCAGTTAAAGGAAAACGTGATTAACGGCGGCAACCACTGTACGGAAATCCCAACATTAACAGCGAATCACAAGTAATATCATTGTTCACGTTACTCATCAACGGTTACTTGTACACGAAGGTGTACTTTAAATGACATGACCAACGTCTTCGTTCTGGATCCGGATGCAAACCCAGAACGTAAAGCCATTGTTAACCAAGGAAAGCTTTGTGCCTTATCGAGACACGATCACTAGGCAGAAAGAGATGTCAAATATTGACGTTTGCACCAGTATCAGTTATCAATTCTCAATTTGGACGTAAATGACAAATAATGTTTGTGCGAAAGCAGGATCCCTAACATGAAAATTACCTTCTTGGTAATTAACCTCGAAAGACGTTGTATAGTGTTGCATTGTCATGGAATAAAGGATGCACATGTTTAGAATTGAGATGCCATCATGTAATGCTGGGGACAAGGATGCGAACCCAGCACCTAATCGGATTGTTGAATAAGTACGTGAAATCAGAGTGTAGATATCACAGTTTGTCACCAGTAGTGGGGTTGGAACCTTAACTGACGACTGAAGTGTTATTGCCTGACCAGGTTTGTAACCCGGCGCCTACCGCTGTTGTTGACTAACCAGGAACAGACGAGAAATGCCCAATGTTAGTCCACCATCAGCGAGATGTGCACACATTTAACTAGAAATATCGTAACGAAAACGTTTATGCTGACTGAGAATCGAACGCTGCACACTTCGTTATTAAGACACGTTAATAATCAATTTCATATTCAGTAGTATCCAGCAGTAGCATGATTAGATGCAAACCTTAAGGCCTTATCATCCCTAGTAACGTGTTGCTTAATATCTGCGATATCATGTTAATTTACAAGTGGATTGACTGCCGTAAAGAGCAATGTTCTCTAGTAGTCGTGTATCGTTGAGATGTAAATGAAGTGCCTCAGCAGAAAGTAATCTCCGTCGTGCAGCACGTATTGTTTCAGAGACACTGAGTACATGTTATAAGTGCACAAAACGTGTATTATATACTAAGTATATACTATTATTTGGAGAAGCTGCCGCCAAACTTGTTTACTTTTACAATCCCCTTAAGGCTACATCTAATGCACAGCGCTTACAAAAATGTATAGTTTCCTGCGTCATGCTATTGCTAGCTAGATGAAATATTTTGTGGTAGCTAAGTTTAAAATGAATGTATTTTTTGAAAGTATTGTTCGTAAAATATTTGAATAAATCGTCAACTGTAGGTGCACCTGCACATGTTATAGTATAATAGCTGTAGCTGCGTTGGTTTGTACTACAGACTTGGGTAGGTTAGGTGTAACTTTTGATCCTTCAAGGGGTGATCGTGGCCTTGCGGCTCGGGTCTGTACAAGCCGCGGCTCGCGAGCTACTGGCCAGCCAGGCTGGCCGAGGCGAGACGCAAGTGAGCGAGCTGGCGGTGGCGTTGGTGGGCCAACAGCCCGGGACGAGCCAGCACGGCTGCGCCGCATGCATCTGCCTCTGCCGCTACGTTTGACGTAAATATGTTTACCTCCTCTCCTGGAATCAGTACAAGAGCGGCAAGCAGAAATACACATCAGGCTGTCTGCCGTAATGGCTCACTGGGGGAGGTCAATTCGAGATAGAGTCAAAAAATGGTTAAAATGGCTCTGAGCACTATGGGACTTAACATCTGAGGCCATCAGTCCCCTAGAACTACTTAAACCTAACTAACCTAAGGACATCACACACATCCATGCCCGAGGCAGGATTCGAACCTGCGACCGTAGCGGTAGCGCGGTTCCAGATTGAAGAGCCTAGGCCCGCTCAGCCACCGCGGCCGGCCGAGGTAGAGTCGTCTCTCTCATTGAGGAAGGAGGATGTTCCATCAGAGAAGCTGGCAGACGGTGTGGCGTACCACATACGACTGCAACGAGATGGTAGAAGATCTGCCTTTAAAGAGGCACCAGCAACAGGACTCCTGGCTCAGGCGGGAAGAGAGTGATCTCACAGCAGGAAGTCGGGGAGCAGAGAAAATCCCTTTCTGAAAGCGAAGCAGTTGTGGCGGGATACCAACTTCCCCGGCTCCAGCGACACGATTAGCCGAAGGCTGAGGGACGCTGGACTGCATGCATGACGATCCGCCGTGAAACAAGCGAAGACAACCTTTTATTCCGGCTAGCATTTGCGGAGTTCCATCTCAGGGCGTCGTGGGACAACGTCCTTTTCACTGATGAGAAGGTGTCCACGAATCGTTTACAGGCCGCAAGGAACTCGCCATCGACGCGAATATGTAACCACGACGAGAAGAAGTGGCCGGATATCTGTTACCTGCTGGGGTTGGAATTATGCGAGAGGGGCAGGAATTCTTTACAGGATAGAAGGAACTCTGGACAGCGTGCTGTATGCACACATATTGGAAAAATGTGATTCTTCCGTCAGTGCGAATGCTGTACGCACAAGAGGACCATTCTCCCATCCAGAAGTCTGCATTTGTTCAGCAGCGACTCTCCACGATTGGACTGGCCGCTACGGGCGGCTGATATGAACTCCATGGAAAACATGTGGGCTGAGGTCGCCAGAACATTAACAGAGAACTGGCCTCGAAACCAACCAACTACTGCGGACGCTCTTTGCGACTGCGTCCTGGAAGCCTGGGAGGAAGTTGGTTCTTCACGCTGTTACGTCCGACAGCTTATACATTCTATGCCAAGACGCGTGATAGAAGTACAAAATAATGAAGGATTCTGGACCATACCCGTTAAGTCCCATAAGATTTCACACACATTTCAACATATATTTTTACTCGTTGTTCATATCTGTCCTATTGTCTCTCGCAGTCTCTCCCTCTGACACTATCGCCGCAAGTGCCCTTCTGTTACACTCCCACAAAACTTTGTGAACAAACCTAGCGTTTTCCAATGACACTGCAATTTCTCTTTTAATTGCTGCTGTGTTTACTCTCTATCATTCCTCTCATCATCTATGAAACCGTATTCTTTGATCTCCCCTTCCCTATAACCCATTCTTCGTTCTGAGAACAGTCCTTTCTTATCTGTCAGTCCTAAGATAAAACTAACCGTGGAACACATCTAAGTAAGCAATACTTTGCAAGCATTTCACGCTTATATTTTGCACTTCTGCACTTCTATCCATTCCCAGATCCCGCCCTCCTTCCTGTAACGCGTCCCTTGACATCTGCATCTACATCTAAATGAATACTCTGCAATTCATAATTATGTGCTTGGCAGGGGGTTCTGTGGTCTGCTCGATTAATCTTGTATTGATGTGTAAAACGTGTAGGTTCACATCTCACGTGAGGCGTAGATTTTTAACACACAGAAGTAGCACTCCTTCACCCATATTAAAGCCAAGTGCAGAACGCCAGTAAGGTCCGTAGTTCATTACCCGCAGTAATGATAACCTCCCTTCGCTGGGGATTAGTTTGAGTTGTGACAGATGGAGAAACCCGAGAAGGCAGAGACTCTGTCGCCAGCAAGCCGTCGTTACTAGAAAACGTATTTCATTTAATGAACCAATGGCCATGTAAGTTCGCAAGGCTCTTACTTTATTTCAAACTGAGACGTTGAAAATTGTAATTCTGGACTGGGATTAGAATTCAATTTCACTGTGTTCCCGAAGATTGCAAACTCTTCTAGGCGTCTTCGAAAGACACCTATCTGGTTTCGAATCCTGATCAGCACAAAATATTCATTATTTCATTTCAAGCCCTAGCATGTGCACTCTGAACTACTAGCGAAAATTAGTAGCATTTTCAACGTCTCTTCGTGCGTTGTCAGCTGTAACGGATTCTTTTTAACTCACAGCCAAATGATGAGCTTTTTATCACAACTTTACAACATCAAACATTTCCTTACATCTTTTCAAGTTCAAACATTCCTCTCCAACCTACTGGTGAAAACGGATTTGGGTTTGACGTTGTGTTCATTGTGATCACCAACGAAGACATATTGTGGATTCAACTTCTAGCCAGCTGAGTACTTTCCATCACATCATTCCTAGCTGTTATTGGAAAAGATTTTGATAGTTAAAGTTCCTTCATGACCACTGTGCGGGGTTTGAATCCCATTCAGCATAGAACTTTTCGTCGCCTGATGTCTAGCTAAACATGCGTCCATCTCGCTACTGGTGAACCAAGAATAGATATTTATCCTCTGTTCCTGGCTAGAAAACGACGGTGCTAGATGCTGGGTTCGAATCCCAGTCAGGCAAAAACAATTCTATCCACAATCACGGTTCCAGCATTTCGCTATTGGTGAACCAATTTAATCGACATACAGAAGCTCAAATAAAAGACGGAATAGGTGTCCCGTGGCCATAAACAGGGCTTGTTTCGTCGCTAGAAATAAATAACAAGTATTAGAAAGGCTAATGGTAAGTTTTTACATGTCGCCACTCCTTACTTTATTGTGGTTCCACCTAACGTCTACTAGGTAGAGAAGTAATACCATGTTTAATGTGATTTTCAGACCACAATGCCATTATACCTTCTTCACTTGGTGTAGCCAGAAGAGAATAGAATCTGTCTCTCCCTATCAAAAAACATCGGCAGAAGTTGGAATCGAACGGAGACCATCATAATACGAAACTATCATCAGTCCAACAGACCACTAAACCCTCTTCTCTGACTCATTTCTCCATCATAACACCGTTGCGCCACACAAGATGAGAATTCTGACACACATGCTCCCTGTAGAGGTTTGCAGGATGTTCAGTACATTCATTTACTTGGTTGTCCGAATCGCTATGAACTAGCTGCCTTCGCTACCCAGTGCATACATCCGACTCTATTTTGTAATCATCGAAATAAAATAACGTAACTGCCCCCTACACAGAACTGCCAACAGTGTAGGATGCAGAAATTTCAATAGGAAGTGTTCCTTTCCAATTGAGCTGGTCTATTGCGCTACCTGTTTGTTGAAACCATCGTGCAGTGCAAAAGAAATGCTGTAACTGTCTGTCTCTCAGAAGTCTAGATCCGGCCATATGCATTATCTCACAGGACTGTGGGATACCGAAGTTCTGGAGGAACTGTGGTTCACTTCCAGAGGTGCTGTAGCTACGAAACAGCTAGTAGGGTAAGTGTAAGCGTCGCGCACTGTTGATAACACGTCGCGTGTTGTATTACATTCGCTACTACATTTTTTTAAAGCGCAATACTGCTATATGCTGAAGTTAACAATTTAATGGAACTTTGAACATAATTCTCTTCTCGTCTCAACCCAAAATAGTCGCATGTGGAAAAAAGGCTAACTTGTGCGTCGTTTTGTTCTTTCCAGGTTTAATAGACGGCCAGGCAGCAGATGCGTTCGAAGCTTTTGTATTATATATGGGGAGAGCGCATCTGGTAGTGGCATTTTATTCTTCTTCAAATCTTGTTTGACAGCTTTAACTCAGAACATGTTTTCTACATACATGTAATCAATAAACTGCATGTGCATTTTCAGACTGTTATAGATAACATCAGAGAATTCGCATATAAAGTTGATAATTAATTTCAGTCTCATGTTTAGTATTGTTTTAACAACACTTAAAGGAACCTTGCGAAAACTGTGCACTGTATTGTAATAAATGAAATAAAACTACCCACGATAACCTTACGACGAAACTAAGTCTGTTTTAACAAAACTGAGTATCTGAACACAAGCGTGCCTCTATCTGCACGAATTATTAAAACGCTATTCACTTAGATTTCGATTGGGTGTGTGTTTAAATGGTATGCGTTGTCATACTCAACAGGTATGCAAACCTGGCATTTCATATATAAAGTTACGTATTCCTAGAAACCCAAAATTAGCTTTTCAGCAGCGGAAAGAGGCGTTACCTGTTGCGCAGCATTGTAAGTTTTTCACCATTGCACTTTGAGCTGAAAGTATTTTCTTGCGATTTGCTAATCAATTTATTTCATTCATACTTATCACACTGGCTTGGGAATCTTAAGTGAAGAACATTATTGAATTTCGTGTCGTTGACGGTCGATTCGAATTTCATAGGAGACGCTTGTATTGTATTGAAGCTTGGCACTCAGAAAGTCGAGGTCTACGACCATTAACACCACTTAATGAGTCAAGCTGCCAAGAGGATTTGATGTGTAAAGGTTTTCTTCTCATTTTGTTACAGAATTTTTTCTGGGAATTCGCAGCTCCATGAAATAATACACAAAAAAGCTCGCACGCGCTGACCCTACCACGGTGACAACTGACGATTTTCTTAACCGTTGGAACACGAGACACGGACGATACCACGGTGCTGCAGACACACTGCTGCCAGCACGCCACTCTCGTCATTGTATTGGTGGCTCAGCCTCATAACGCATCGTGAAAGTTATTAAAAGTAGCTACTTATGTGAAGAATAGCATATCTTTAGCCAAAAATTGAAATTTAGGCCTCAGTCTCTTAGTTTACGTGAGGATTATATACCACGAGTCATTCAAATGGAAAGGGAATATCAAGTTAATTTAGCGAGTCACTTCAGTACCATACGCGGAAGTGACTGCACTGTCACAGTGATGCCAAATGTTTGTGACGATGTTGTCAATTCTCAGCTGTGCTAGGAACAGCTCTGTAGCATTATAGGAGGCGAATCCTGTGCTCGTGTCATACGAGGATTCGGCGAGGGGGGCCGGGGTTTGGTTGATATGCAACGTTTTCTCCTACCAGCTGTGTCAAACATTCAGTGTGTAATCTTCCATCACGATTACAGTTTCTCACAAAATATATACGAATAAAACACTTACCTTGTTACTTTGTTACTAAAGATTACTTCAGTACTATAAATAGTCTTTGCAAATCAACTTTGCCAACCTGTCACGAAAAGTAAGATAACAAACACTTTGCACCTCTAAATCGATTGCATGTATGTGCAGTCTTGTGATTAACAAGTAGAATATCATGAATTGCACGATAATGTAGAAAAATGTTGGTGCGAATGGATGCTGTAAGAAACACAGGTACCTAATTATTCTGTATCACGTAATAATCAATTCATTTGGTAATTCAGAAGAGAAGAAACTAATAATTATGCCCATTAAGACAGAAACTAAAGTGCAGATGCGGGCACTGTGCAGATCTCCGCTTTTTCGTCTTCAGATCTATACAAATAATGTATACCAACCAGCGTATTCATTGCTTTCGTAATGTTTCCCTCTTGTTTAGTCTTCTTATGATGAACTGGATCCACACCCATGAGTCTGATTTTTTCCTTGTATCCTTCCATCTACTATCTTTGTGTCTTATTGTTCGGTGTTCAAAAAGCAAAATATTATGCCTGCTACCACGAGGTATCAAAATGACGTCGCAAAAAGGCTAACGAATTATAATCAAAATACAGTGAGACACCAATTTGTCTGTCGCCATGGCGTTAAGTGGACGGATGTTATTGTCGTCTTTTCTTATTGAGATATTCACATTACCCTGACATAAGACGCCGAGATAAATATGTATATTCTCCTTGACGAAACATTCCATTCATCCTGATCCATTCGTTACGTGCATCGGCGGCAATAAGTGATAGGAAAGCTGTTGTGGTGACGAAATAAAATAACAACGGTAGTAATTACAAATCAATAATCAAGAATATTTACTCCTTTACAGACGATTAACAAAATAACCAAGAATGGCTGAGTGTTTAATTGGCGCACTGAGTAGGTGTTCGTATCACTTTGTTACTGAATTCTGTTCTAGTTCTTTGCAGAGAGAAAACAAAGAACCCTGTAGCCATACATATCGCTAGTACAACGAGATATAACCGATCAAACTCTTCTTGCTTCACATAACGAGACGAACATGGTGTCACTGAGCTGATATTTGAAACACATTTCTGTTTTCTCTCTCTGTCTCTTTCTCTATCTCTTTATTTTTATTTTTATTTTAATTTTTTGAGGAAAGCATCGAGAAGCGCGATAATAAGGAAGTAGGCATATAACCTGTTTACAGTTATTTCCATCGGGATACATAATGCAAATATAGAACTTTGAAGTGTGTTATTGCGTAATTCCAGTTATTGACAGTCTATTCGTGAGCCTGCTCGCATTCAGTGGGGTGAAACCTATCACAGAAGCAAACAAAACGCAAATATTTCTTGCACCATGCGCAACACATAAACGAAATCTCGGTGCACTGACGTGTTGTCTGATATATTGCACGGAAACCAAATCTGATTCATGTTACTAAATACAGCTCTATCAGGTATCAATTTGGATGCGTACCATGTGTATAAAAGTATATCGTGAAATACGCAGAAAGGCCCATCGAGGTATTCGACTGAAACATAGCCACGACCAAAATTGTAACTGGGGTCGACAGCATCGTCGTCTACCACCTTGACAACGCGAACGGTGAAAGTGCTAGGCCGGTTACTTACTTTTACTGGTATCAAAGCTACAGCATGAAAAAACAAAAATGTTAATAACCCGAAGATCATTAGTTTTCGAACCCATAGAAAGTAAAGCAGTCATCAGTCGCAAGAATGGTTTGAATACAACACAGTGCTTTAATAGGCAGGACTTGTTGGAGGTGGTATGCTGTTGCTTTGATCCGACATTTGAGTTGACTTACCTAACCAGTTAGTAGGGGAACCTACAGTTTTACGTGGCTTTCGGACCACAGTGCAACTCGGCATTTTTCACATCAACAAACACTGCCCCAGGGGAAATATGTGGAAAAAGGCACATAGAAATCGTGGGACTGGTGAGGGATCGAACTTGAGACCTTCGTATCCATAGTCTTGCTTTTTATCACCTTGGCACCATGCATCCGACACTGTGGTTTTTGCTTGCCATTAAAATTAAGGATCTCTCGCTTGTGCCTGCGTTGGCACTTGGGTGTCCCTTAGGAGACCTTACCTTTGGAATTACCCCCGTATACGTGTGTGTAAATGCCTTCCATTGCCCACTCAAGGAAGACAATATACATAGTCTAACTTCAATATTAGAAATACGTCTCTTTTTGTGGATGAACGCAGACTTAGTTTGATAATCATTTTGAATATTTGTCAGTACTGTAGCCATTGGTGTGAAACTCGTTTTCTACCAATGATTCCCACAGCTACAGGAACACTACTTTAATACCTCTTACACAAAATACCTACGCAGTGTTATCAGACGAAAAGATCAACCTGACACAAACTGTGGGAAGTTTGTCTTACAACCTTCGTACCTGGATAAAGAGCTTTTTCCTATTTGAGATATCTGTGAACGTTGCTGCATAAGACGATTTTAGAAGAAACTAAATTCCTTCAGCTACGCCAATGTTTAAAGGAATCGTGTTAACGGCACTAAATCGTGGTTTGTAAATCGTTTAGCAGCCGTACTCTGCCGCATTTCGCTGGTTCGAAGGCAAAAAGCTTACTGGCAAATTTCACAGAAGGAAAAGGGGGCCAAAATGTCTCCCACTCGAAGGTCATGTTGTTTTACTTAAATGATTACAAAATCGGGTAAAACCAAAAATGAGGTTGTCAGTATAAGCACATTACTGATGTCAATATGATGTCGCACCGCCCAGGGCCTGTAATGAAAAAGGGCCCGTTTAGGTCAGGCATATTGTACACAGATGTTGAAGAGACAGCACCACTAAATTCTACAATCAGTATGCATTGCATACACACAGAAATTACTGTTACAGTGAACACATGGAGCCCAATGAGCGAATTGCATATATTCCGGTGAAAAAGAGCACTGGCCAACAGTCTTCGCAACATTAGGTTACTTAAACTGGCGTTACTCTGAGCTAGAATTTATGGCCAGCGACTAAGTGTAAAGACAGTGAGTCGGATGCGGGTTTTGCAACTGTGAAATACTTTCCTTACATTATGGAAGCGAATATTAAATTTGAACTAATATTGGGAAAATTTTGTACTTGGATAGCTTAGAGCGAAAATCTTTCCGTTTATTGCAAAGGAAAACAATTGATTTTCTAAAACATTCTGTGCCATCAACAACTCGAAACAGCTCACGTCGACCAAATGAAATGGAAGAACCGACAGCAACGAATATTGGAAGGCAGTAAGATACCTTGGCGTTTGGTTTGGCAGTATTCAACAGCCATTTCTAGGCGCAAGTAAATGAAGAAAGGCAGCGCGTTTTCGTTATCATGTAACGTCTTCATCAACTGCTTTAGTTTTAATGTGATCTAAGAGTAATTGCTGATGTTTGATATTGACATGAAAAGGATTCCGTAGGCCAGGAAAGAACTTGTTCTTGGAAAAGGACCTCTATAATGACCAAAAGGACTTAAATGATCTTCAAGCACATGAGTTCCAGCAGCGGTATGAAGAAAATGATAGTAATAATGACGGTGAACTAAGAAACTTCCAGAATTAGTGAAAATTTCAAAATGGCTTCAAATCGAAGCTATGACGCCTAGAAGAGTCTTTAAATCCTGCTGACATGAGAATAGCATAATCTCCACGTCAGAAGCTTGCTTCTACTTAACCATTTAATAGACTCGCGTTTTTTTCCACCGTGACTAGTTTAGTAAGCTAAGCACATCATCCATTACAGCACACTCCTGGGGCTGGGAAATGTGGCCACAATGGTCTGGTGGAACGAACTATGAAAAGTGCAATGCGTGGGTTCAGGCAATTACTTTTAAGAGGCACAAACAGATTTACTTTACCTCTGGTAACCTCAAAAGAAAGCTCTTATAATCCAGAATACGCATTAAACATAACGTTCCTTCATTCGAAACTGGGCAGACCGGTTTACGTTGGAAAATGACATAGGTGGAGGTCACGGTAAACAAAAATAGTGTCACCAGTAAACTTACTTTCATTAGAAAATTTTATTTTATTTGATGAACTGATAGCTGTCTAAAGGTATCTTCTCTTTAGAGGATCTGAATCTCTCGGAACAATATATTTCAATCATTTCATTCATTTTTCCCAGACTGCATTCTTCTCTATGTCTCCTCCAAAGGTAAATATGTGGGTCCGAATCCTGATCCTGTACAAAAATATTCATAATTTCATTTCAAGCCCTATCACGTGCATACCGGCGTGCTAGTGAAAATTTACGTGCATTTTTAATGTCTGTTCACGTTACCAACAATTTATGGCTAAAAACACGCACACATCTTACTGATGGTGAGTAAGCAATTGATAATTAAGCAATATTCGTGGACAATAAAGAAGAACGATAGAAGAGCGGTTCGATTGTCGCTCAGGCACAAGAATTTGTCTCCTTATTTTAGATTAAACACCTAGCAGCTAGCAAGAAAAGCCGATACGTAACATTTGATTTTACTTAGTTAACAATCCGATTACGTCTTGATTTCGTATCTCCGTCGCAGAACTTCACATCATGCGTTTCATCTTTAAATTCATACAAACTTCGTTACTTCTGAATTGAGGTACATCAGACACCTTTGATGGTTAGTTAACAGGGATGAAAGGTTCTTGATAAGAGTCCTGGTTTATTACCAAAACTGTCGTCTTTTATTTTCAAATTTAGATTTGGTTACTGATATAGGCGAAAATTTCGGTACTTCATGACTCTTCATGGATAGTCAGCAATATGATATGATTAGATTAGATTACATTAATACTTTTTCCATAGATCATGAATACGACATTTCGTAATGTTGTGGAACGAGTCATTTTAATGAAAGATTTCTTTACATTTCAGTATTCAATTCCTTTACAATAATTTTTCACCCCCGCCCCCCTCTCTCTCTCTCTCTCTCTCTCTCTCTCTCTCTCTCTCTCTCTCTCTCTCTCACACACACACACACACACACACACACACATTCTCTTTTTATTTTTATTTGTTTGTTGTGCTCGACTATCGGCGAGGCACGAAAACGACCGTGAATGAGTTTCTTAGATTTGAGTACAGTTACGTTTGCATACCAGTTGAGTATGACACAGCATACCATTTAAACACCCATCCAATCGAAATCTAAGTGAATAGTGTTTTACTAATTCGTGCAGATAGAGGCACGCTTGTGTACAGATACTCAGTTTTGTTAAAACAGACTTAGTTTCGTCGTAAGGTTATCGTGGGTAGTTTTATTTCATTTATTACAATACAGTACACAGTTTTCGTAAGGTTTCCTTTAGTATGTTAAAAGAATACCAAACATGAGACTGAAAATAATCATCAACGATATACGCGAATTCTCTGATGGTTCAAATGGTTCAAATGGCGCTGAGGACTATGGGACTTAACATCGATGGTCATCAGTCTCCTAGAACTTAGACCTACTTAAACCTAAACAACTTAAGGACATCACACAACACCCAGCCATCACGAGGCAAAGAAAATCCCTGACCCCGCCGGGAATCGAACCCGGGAACCCGGGCGTGGGAAGTGACAACGCTACTGCACGACCACGAGATGCGGGCAATTCTCTGATGTTATCTATAACAGTCTGACAGCGCACATGCAGTTTATTTATTACATGCATGTAGAAAACTTGTTTTGAGTTAAAGCTATCAAACAAGGTTTGAAGAAGAATAAAATGCCACTACCAGACCACAGCTAATGTTGAAAATACTTTTTTATATTTTTGCACGATGCGCTCTCCCCACACATAATACAAAAGCTTCGAACGCATCTGCTGCCGGGCCGTCTATTAAACCTGGAAAGAACAAAACGACGCACAAGTTAGCCTTTTTTCCACATGCGACTATTTTGGGTTGAGACGAGAAGAGAATTATGTTCAAAGTTCCATTAAATTGTTAACTTCAGCAGATAGCAGTATTGCGCTTTTAAAAAATGTAGTAGCGAATGTAATACAACACGCGACGTCTTATCAACAGTGCGCGACGCTTATAGTTACACTACTAGCTGTTTCGTAGCTACAGCACCTCTGGGAGTGAACCACAGTTCCTCCAGAACTTCGGTATTCCACAGTGCTGTGAGATAATGCATTTCTTTTGCACTGCATGATGGTTTCAACAAACAAATAGCGCAATAGACCAGCTCAATTGGAAAGGAACACTTCCTATTGCAATTTCTGCATCCTACAATGTTGGCAGTTCTGTGTAGGTGTCAGTTACGTTATTTTATTTCGGTCATTACAAAATAGAGTCGAATGTATGCATTGGGTAGCTAAGGCAGCTAGTTCATGACGATTCGGACAACCAAGTAAATGAATGTACTGAAGATCCTGCAAACCTCTACAGGGAGACTGTGTGTCAGAATTCTCATCTTGTGTGGAGCAACGGTGTTATGATAGAGAAATGAGTCATAGAGAAGAGGATTTGGTGGTCTGTTGGACTGATGATAGTTTCGTATTATGATGGTCTCCGTTCGATTCCAACTTCTGCCGATGTTTTTTGATAGGGAGAGGCAGATTCTATTCTTTTCTGGCTACACCAAGTGAAGAAGGTAAATGGCATTGTGGTCTGAAAATCACATTAGACATGGTATTCCTTCTCTACCAAGTAGACGTTATGTGGAACCACAATAAAGTAAGGAGTGGCAAGATGTGAAAACCTATCTAATACTAGTTATTTATTTCTAGTGACGAAACAAACCCTGTATATGGTCACAGGACACTTATTCCGTCTTTTATTTGAACTTCTGTATGTCGATAAAATTGGTTCAGAACTGGGAATGCAGCTCTGACCGCCCTTCCTGACAATACAGCTCGACTACAACTTGTTGTTTGTTCATAACTGCAGATTCCTCAACATCTCCACATATTGCGCATGGATGGGTTGGGATCCTGGTCCAGCAATAAATTTTTCACTATATATTATCAAGCTCTAGCATGAGAACACCGATCTGCTGGTGGATTATATTTTTTATTTTTAATGCATTTTCATTTGTTGTCAACACTAACGATATCTGACGTTTTTCACTCCCAGTGAGACACAGAACTATTTGCGAGATCACTGTAAGTTCAATGATGTTATTCCGAGCTGCTGGTGGAGAATAATTCTGTACGTGTCGTCTCTTTGTGTGTAGTCAACAACGATATATTTGGGGTTCTAGTCTCAATCAGCACTGAACACTTCGTCATATTATTTCTAGTTCAAACACGCTCACATGTCGCTGCTGGTGTAACAAACCCATATTTAACGTTCCATTTCTCTGGAATACAACAGCGATACGTGCTGGGTTGGAGTCCTGGGAAGGAAAAAATTTATGTTTCTTCTCGTCATTTCAGTTAATACATCTAGCTACTGCCGAGAAAATGCGATATGTCAAAGTTGATTGAGCTTCGATAACAATCCTATTAAGTTCTGGGTTCGAATCCCTGTCCAACACATAGCTTTACCTCACTGCATTTCAAGTAAGTTAGTTGTGAAGAAGTAGTATTTAACATCTATCGTAGTTCGTTAACAGGACAATAGATGCTGGGTAGGAATTCACGTCCATTGAAAATGTTACGTTACGTAATTTAAAGTTGATGTTTGTTAACTGATATCGAGGTATGTCACTCTCATTATGTCTATTTAGTAATGACTGTTAACTTCCGTCAGTCACAAAATCTTAGTTTGCATGACCTGGGTTTGAATCCATATGCAGAACGAGTCGGTTCGTCGTGTTATTTGAAGTTCATACATATTCTGAACTAGCTGCTCGTGAATAACGTAAATTTTTAATGGCATGATGTGTTAAATAACAAGTGCGGTATGTTACTTTGAAGAGGAAATAAGGATTACGACGAACGTACTACGTGCATTGCCTATCTGACGTAATAATGAGAGTACTGACATTTCAGGTATGTCATTTATTGCAATAAATGTGAGCTTACAAGCCTTAAGGACAGTCTTATCTGTGATGAGGTGTTCCCTGATACTTTTAGTATCGTGGTATTACTTTACATCATGAGTTATTTCGATACAGAGCAGTGCTTTCTAGTGGTGACTTGTTGGAACCATTTTCAATAGTCAAACGACTGTAACAAGGAGCGATTACAGGACCTGCTATAGAGCTGCGTTATGTAGTTTGCATGGGAATCAGGCGAAATGCATTCCAGGTCGTTCAGATACTTTTGAGCATGACTGTACTACGTTAACAATTGTATTAGGTTCTGGGTTCGCATCCCTGTCACAAGCTTTATATGATGGCAATTCAATTTTAAACATGAGCATACCTTGTTCCTTGTGAATGACACCATATTAAACATCGTTGGGGGTATTTCCGAGGACGGTAACTGTTGTGACAGGATTCCCAGTACAGTGCAAACATTTTCGTCATTTATTTTCAGGATCTGAAATGATAACTGATACTGGTGCAAACGTCTATACTTCACGTCTCTTTATGCCTAGTGATCCGGTCTCAATAAGGCACAAACAAAGCTTAGCTTAGTTAGCAATGGCTGTAGGTGCTGGGTTTCAATCCAGGTCCTGAACGACGACGTTGGTCATGTCATTTAAAGTTCAAATTTGTGTTGATGTGTTACGAGAACAATGATATTACTGGTGATCCACTGTTAATGTTGAGATTTTCTTAGAGTGCTTGTTGCTGTTAATTGAGTTTTTCTACTGGTTCGTCCAATATCTAGTTTCCAGAGCCACTCGCCGCTGAGCGACATTCAGCACGTGGATCGAAAACCTTTTAGAGAGCGAAAAACGTTTTTCCAATTGCCGTACCTTTTTGTAACTATTGTCTCAAGTATTTAGTTCTGACTAAGTATTACTGTACGATATATGTAATATAATCTGTTTTCTCAGAACTTTTGGAATGTCACTTGTTGTAATTAAGATTAGTTTATGAGTGTTATTGGGTGTTTCTTCGCTAACAATGTGTTTTCTAATATGTTTTGTATGACGAATTAGTTGACGCTTTGACTGAATGCCATACAGACCTTTGGTCTCTTAGTAGTCTCTTGCGGTACCCATTGTGTGTAGTCAACCGACTGTACCCCATGGGGTTTGGTATTTAGAGGACCTGCAACACAGCTAGATTATGTTGGTTGTTTTCAGCAGGGACCCATTTCTTTGCTGTCAAGTGTACATTTCTTTAGTGTGTGCTACCACAAATACTGTACAAGTGTCGGTGTGCGAACGTTTCAAAATATGATGGCTCGTAAACGACTCTCACTGGGTTCCTGAAAACATTACCCTACTTTGGTACGTTAATGTTAACAGGCATTGTTACATTTAAAAAATGCATGTTTGCACAAAAAGCACACTCTCACAAGCTGCGAGATAGTCGCGAATAAAACTGTGAGCAGAATATAGAAAAAATTTCCTTTACTTTGGTCTATGGTTATCAATTTTTTGTCATCAGGTTACTGGTTTCGGTCTATAACGACCATAGACGCAAAGTAATGGATATTTATTCTATAAAACAGATCAGACGATGGTCATTATAGACCGAAACTGCTGGTCTAATGACAAGAAATTTGTGACCACAGACATAAAGTAAAGGAAATTTATTGAATAATACACTTTCAAAGTATTATTACATTCTGTGTATCGGCTAAATTTACGAGCCTCTGACTACCAATCCATTCTGTAAAATCGCACATCAATAGAACCTTCTATTTTTGCAATATTTGCCGCCGTATCTTAGGTGATTCACTTCCTGTGTTTCTGCAATGTTTCGCTGGCTCTCTTTGCTTTGTTATTGCTAGCATTACAACTAATATATGAGATAAAATATGTTGCTACGAAAAGAGCCTTGAAATACTTTTTAGGGATGCTGTGCTGTGATTTTCTTTGGATCATTGATTTTCAAAACAAGAAAATATATTATGTTCTTATTATTCTGGATCTGGCTTTCTATTAAAGGAACATTGTTTCGTTACTGTAAATCACTACTAAGTTCAACATATCTTCCTTACTTTACAGTTATTGAAAAGCTTACTGAAAATTATTGTGTCATCAATACTGATGTTACAGTACGCAATGTTTGTTCAGCATCAAAATTTTGCAGTGGATTTTTGTTGACAGTAAAACACCAATACGTACCACGACTAACACGAGAACGTGAGACTATCATCAGAGAAAAAGATTTTTTTTACTATAATGTTTGCCAGACGAGAACTACGCAAAGCAAGATATCTTTTTTGTTATGAAGGTAAATTATCTTTTTGCACTGTTAATAACATATCATCATCAACCCGCGTCCACATGTAAAACACGTCATAAAATCTGCTGCTCTGCCCTGCAATTGCGAAATCTGAAACAAATAATTTTAGTTCACTATTACCTATCCGCTTCTTTGCGGTATGATTGGTTTCATTTAATGCAATTTGAATGCGCCGCGGCAGCGGCTCGTTCGTTCGTAGCACAGCTCTGCACGACAAATAATGTTTAAATAGCTGAAAATATCTTCAAAGGATGCGATAAAATACCAGGAAAGCTTATTACAAGTCATAATGCAAGTTTTCATTAAGTACCTCTATTCAAAACATTCAGACAGATTAAATTCTTACATACTTTTACAAATCAATACCTAATGGCGTCCATCTCTCCATCTTGACAAAGAATGCTACACAAGCATACAATATTGCGTGACAGGCTCTTCCTACTCACGTAACTCCAAGGAGACGACAGAGAAATTAATGCTCGGTCACTACTATTTATACTCGTTGTGACATATTCTCATCTTTGATATTTGCTAATTATCGTCTGTGGCGGTTTCAGTACTCTCCGACACAGATTTTATCTTCAAAAAATTCGGTACATAATTCTCTTTATTACATACAGTTCACACAATCATTGTCCACGCAATTACAATCATCCAGTCCAATTACTCTTTTCTCTTTTTTTTATCACATATAATGCGTTTTGCTAGGAAACGTTACAAGTGCGAAATGAAAATGGTGATACTTGTTAGAGTGATAGCGGAAACCAGTAAAGTAAGACAGAAGAAGAAATTCGAATTAAAAAACTATCAATAGGGTGAGAAAAATCTGGGTATTGTGGAGTTTGATAATGACGCATTTTTACAGTTGGACAGATGGAGCAAAGCTATCCCGTGAGGAAAACTAACTGAGCCGGTAGTGGAGAAAAGTTTAGTGTTGTACACACGTACAGTCAACGTGCTGGAAGAACCGATGTGGCAGTGCAATGATCGAGTTATGATAGGAATTTGATACGTGAGTAAAGGTAGTCAGGAAATGAGTGTCCAAGAAACCAATGAAGCTTGCAGTTCAGTGAAAGCAGCATCACACACCCAGTTCCACTTATACTGACACACGCAAACATACGACCGTTAACTGTGAAAAGTGGTGGGTGAAGCAGCCTGTGGCTGATTACATTATTTTATATCCCGTTTCTCTTACAATGTAGGAATCGAGACTGCATCGTGAATCCAACAACACTCCAACCAATCACCTTATGCCTCCGTACTGGATAGTTTTGCGCGCTACTAGATTGCGGTCACCACTGTAGAGTCCAATACATACGCAGCCATGAGTGTCAGGTCATCTACATCAACATTCATACGCTGCAAGCCACTGTGAAATATGTGGCAGGAGAAGCCTCTCACTGCTTTATTCCATTCCAGTCATGTACGGAGAGCGAGAAGAAGACAAATTGCCTCTGTGCGAGCTGTAGTTAAACTAAACTTATCCTCACGATCCCTAAGGGAATGATACATATGCGGTTGTACATTCATGTCTTAAACCTTGTTCTTGACAAGTTTCTTCAGCCTCTCCATGACACTCTCTTTAGGATCAAAAATACCTGTGACCATTTGTGTTCCCTTCCTCTATAATCAAAATCCCCCTTCAGCCCTTCTGGTTCCACACATTTGCACAATAATCTACGATGTGTTGGACTAGTGATTTGTATGCAATGTCCTTTTCCCCAGTATTCTGCCCGTGACAGTAACCTGTAGTCGTTATCTAAACACGACCGACACTATGTGATCGTGCCCCTAGTATCCTTACAAAGTAATAAACTGAATTAATTGTATGAGGTGACCAGTTGCCGCTGTGGCACGACTTTGTAGTCATAGGATACTGCAGTTTGTTTCGTTTTCGCAGAGCACATTTCTACATTTCTAAAAATTATAAATTAGGTTGATAATCTTATCAAGATCTGACTCAATATTTCTGCAGAATTTTGCAGAGAGTACTTAATTATAGATAACTGCTTCGTCTGCGGAAATCTGATGTTACTATTAGTATTGTGTGCAAGAACATTAACATACAATATGAACAACAAAGGTGAAACCTCACTTCTCTCGGGCACACCCGACGTTACTTTTCCATCTGCGGAGGACTGCCGATGCAAGACAATTTGCTGGATCCTCTCTACCAACAAGTCCTCGAGTCAGTCTGTAAGTAGGCTGTTTAAGTTTTCTTATTGGTAACGCCACGTAGCGATCTGTATGAAAAATCACTGGCTGTGCTGTGTGCAGTTTGTGGCTATTTTGCATTGTTGTCTGCCATTGTAGTGTTGGGCAGCGGCAGCTGGATGTGAACAGCGCATAGCGTTGCGCAGTTGGAGGTGAGCCGCCAGCAGTGGTGGATTTGGGGAGAGAGATGGCAAAGTTTTGAAATTTGTAAGAATGGATGTCATAAACTGATATATATATTATGCCTATTATGTAAATACATTGTTTGTTCTCTATTAAAATCTTTCATTCGCTAACTATGCCTATCAGTAGTTAGTGCCCTCCGTAGTTTGAATCTTTTATTTAGCTGGCAGCAGTAGCGCTCGCTGTATTGCAGTAGTTTGAGTAAGGAAGATTTTTGTGTGGTAAGTGATTTGTGAAACGTATAGGTTAATTAGTCAGGCCATTCACTTGTAGGGATTACTGAAAGTCAGATTGCGTTGCGCTAAAAATATTGTGTGTCAGTTTAAGCACTGTCTTGTATAATTGTTCTAAGGGGACGTTTCATATGTCGACCCTTAGCAGAGGATACCTCACTGGAATCTTCTGATTTTTTTCTTGTAGTTTGTGTAATTAGTGTAGCTTTTGTTTATTGCTGGCACATAATCATAGAAAGAATTTCCTTTGTAGTTGCAGTCTTTCATTGCTGTACAGTAAAACAGTTGTGGCAAGTATGCAGTTTTGCACGAAGTATTTCGCAGCTGCGCTTGCAATTAACTAGATATTATTTTCAGTGCTATGTTAATGTGTTGTCTTATTTTTGTTCTTCAAATTGTCGTTTCCTGTGTTATCGTGTGAAATATTGTGACAATTATGGCGTGTGAAACACGTAACACTAGGCTGCAAAGTAAACTGAGAAATAATAGTGACGACGAGCGTAGCTTACCAGCACCACTGTGTAATGAATTAACATACATTCAAAGTAGTAATTTGGTAACTATGTGTAGGGAAATGGAGCGGGCGTCAAATAATGGTGTAGACAGTGAAACAGGTAGTGAACAGGGAAGCATTATCGATCGATCGGTCGGCAACAGGAATCGGGAATGACAGGACACAATCTTGCAAATACTGCAGATTCAGGTTTTGGGTCCTCACCGTTTTCTAAAATAAGTCAAGACACATTTTCTTTTTGTCAAAATGTGAATGTTGCCGGTGCAACTTCACAGCCTAAAAGCACTGAGGAAAATGTTTCAGACACCAGTGCACTGTTATTACAGTTAATGCAACAAATGGGACAAAGGCTACAAAAGTTAGACACAACGCTTGAACAAAATCAGAAAGAAATGGGACAAAATCTTTAAAAGTTAGACACAATGGAACAAAATCTTCAAAAGTTAGACACAACAGAAAAAAATCAGAGACAAACACAGCAAAAGCTTCAAAAGTTAGACACAATGGAACAAAATCAGAGACAAACACAGCAAAAGTTAGACGCAATGGAACAAAAACTTCAAACGTTAGACTCAGTGGAACATACGCTTGAACAAACACGTGAAGATTTAACTACTGAATTACATAAAATCGAATCGAAATGTCCAAAAGCCTGTAATGACGTAAAAACACAAATTTGTGAGCATTTCCAACCTATTTCTTCGCGGCATAAAAATGCATTACAGAATCACGAAGCAGCCATAAAAGATCTGCAAATTATTGTTCATGAAAATCATGAGAAATTGCAAGCTAAAATTGACTCAGTTGTATTTACCGATTCGGTTACGCAACTTGCAAAAGCTCAAGAAAGCTTAAAGGACACAGTACATACTCTGAAAATTGGTTCAGAAAGACACATGGAGGAAATTAGTTCATTATCAGAGAAAGTAGTTGAAGTTTCGGATCAGCTAAGTAATTTATCTACGAAGGTAGATGATAATCTGAATGACACAAAACCGGTAGTCTTTAATGACACCGAAGAGTGCGAACAAATTAGGAAATTCAAACAAAATCTGAATCAAATTAATACGCAACACCAAAGAGAAATCCGGGAATCACAAGATCAGCTGACACAAGTAATAAAAGAATTATGTATTTCAGAGGACACTCGCACTCCAATACGTGAAGAGGGAGATAAAAATACGGAACTGCCACAAAATAATAACACAGGGCACTTCGGAGATTACGAAAGAAATTGGCAAGGTGCACCGAATTTTGAGATGGAACCACCCAAACGACGTAACAATGACCGACATGTGACTCGCCGACATGTTGATTTTGATTATAAGCTGTTCATTACTACACGTAAATTCAAAACGTTTAAGAATTCTGGCAACGACATTCATCCACAAGCGTGGCTTCATCAACTCTCTCATTGTTTCCCCCCAACTGGTCATTAGAGCACAGAGTAGAATTTATGTGTGGCTACTTAGAGAATGAACCAACTGTAAGAATGCGATCGGTCATTCACGATTACCACAGTAAAGGAGAATTTGAATTTTACCATGCCTTCCTCTCAGCATATTGGTCTCAAGCCACACAAGACCGAGTAAAACATGGCATCATAATGATGAAACATTTCGAACAATCTGAGTTTTCCAGTCTTGTGAAATATTTTGAAGACATGTTGCACAAGAATCAGTATCTTTCAAACCCATACAGCCCCTCAGAACTCATCCGCATCTGCTTAATCAAATATCCTGAACATTTACGGCATATTATTTTGGCAGGACGTTGCAAAGACGAAATTGAAACTTTTCAGGGACTCTTGCAAGAATTAGAAATTGACACTGACAATCGCGGAACGTGAAAACAGGAACACATCAATTACAGGTCACATCCGTCACAATTCCGCGGTGAAAGAAATAATAACTGGGCACGACAAGACTATTCTCACAATACAAATCGTGACCAAAACAGACACCACCCGTATGACAACCCTTGGCAGAGTAGTAATAATTACTGGGAAAGATCACCTCTCCGCAGTAGTGACTATCACAGAGACAATCAGAGAAACAGACAATATGGGAACCAAAATAATTATTATCAAGGGAGTCCGAATAACTTAAGACGCAACGGTCTAGCGCGCAGTTACGATTCAGAGAGAAATTCTCCACCACGTGACCGACAAGAAAGAAACTATGGAATCTACCGACATGACGACAGACGATATGATCGTATCGACAGACCTGAATTGCAACAGAACTGGCAGGATTCAAACAGATCAGGGCTCTCTCGACAAGGTGAATTTGTAGAAGTTAGGTCTCCAAATCCCAATAACGACGCGCGCCAACAAAGACACAATAGGCAATGACTCATACCGCTGGTAGCGACAAAACGTACTTATGAAACTGACGACGCAGCTGCCGTAGGTAGTAATTACGTAAAAAAGGAAGACATTAGGGACATCTTACTCCAGGAGCACGATGTAAAACGTAACAACATTGCGTATCCTGTGATTCACATTACTGTAAATGATGTAAAATTTACAGCACTACTTGACTCTGGCAGTCCCATTTCAGTAATTAGTGAAACAGCTTTTAGCAAATGCTATAAAACGAGCGATTGCCCGCACGTAAGATTAAATTACAAGGTGCAATCGTTGGAAAAAGTGTAGATGTACGCCAACAAACCAACTTAGAATTCTTTTGTCAAAGCCACAGCTTCTCTACGAACTTGTTCCATTATTGTTGACGGAAATCATATTGGGAGTAAACTTTTTGAATGAATACAAAGCAATCTTAAACTTTCACGATGCAGAAATAAGTTTAGAGAAAGAAGGTAAGTCAATAGCTTTGAAATTTGAAGATTGGCTCTCAAACCATGTCGAGGAAATTAATCGGCTTTACCTTCTGTTAGACAACTGTTCGGAATTTTCTACGGAACTAGACACTAACAATCACTCTGCAAGTACTGACAGGGATGATATCGACGGCATATTTTAAACTAATGAGTTAATTCAGAATAAAATTCAAAAAATTGAGAATTGTAATGACACTGATAGGCAAGAACTTTTTGAGATTTTACAAGCACATTCCACAGTTTTTACTCACAAAATAGGAACAATCAAGGGATTTCAATACCAATTTCGTGTTCGTGAGCATACAAAATTTTGTGTTAGACCATACGAAATTCCAACACATTATAGGGACTGTGTTAGAACAGAAATACAATCTATGCTTGACGAGGGCATTATTGAGCCTGCAGTAAGCTCGTACAACAATCCATTACATGTTGTTGAGAAGAAAAATGAATCGATCAGGCTAGTCTTAGATTCGAGACAATTATTTCTGAAACAGCCAGGCCGCAAACGTTGGAAGAACTTCTTCAAAATTTTAATGGTGTCAAAGTGTTGTCTTCCATTGATCTCAGATCCAGCATTTATCAGATCAAACTTCATCCAGAATGTAGAAAATACACAGCTTTTCTTTGTTTCGGCGTTTGTTATCAATTTCGGAAACTTCCTTTTCGTTTGAACATTTCTTTCGCAGCGTTCATTCGCGGGCTAAATTCCATATTACCTAATTCCTTAAAACGTCTCATCACCTTATATGTGGATGATATTCTAATAGCACAAGCATCATGGGAACAACATAATCGCATCCTCAACAGTTTGTTACGTATCTTTGCAGAATCTGGAATAACAGTTGACTTGGAAAAATCTTAATTCGGTAGGTCGAAGGTGAGGCTTTTGGGACAAATTATTTCTTCTGAAGGCATTCAGCCCGATCCAGAAAAGTTAGAAGCAATCAGAGCAATTCCAGTTCGATCCACAAAAAGACAAGTCCGCAGTTTTCTAGGTCTCGTAAATTTTTACCGTCGTTTTCTGAATATGCAAATTCTAGTTACACCAAAACTTTGTTCTCTCACTGGAAAAAATACAAATTGGAACTGGGACAAACAAGCACAGTTGGAATTCAATTCTTTGAAAGAATCGCTACTTAACGCACCAATACTAGCTAATCCAGATCTCTCACAAGACTTAGCACAGATTCTTCAAAAGTCGGTCTTGGTCCCCATTTATTTCAAGAAGCCATAGAAAATTACACTACGGTTCAGAAAACAATTTCTTTTGCTAGCAGAGTGCTAACAAAATCTGAAAAAGATTATACCGTTACTGAATTAGCTTTAGCTATCGTTTGGGCATTTAACAAATTCCGTTTCTTTCTTTCTGGTAAGCACGTAAAAGTATACAGTAATCATCGTGCATTACAATTTCTTATGTCTTCAAAATTAAATCATGACAGGTTAAAACGTTGGGCATTGTTTCTGCAAGAATTCCACTTCACAATAGTCTACATTCCCGGCAAGGAGAACATTGTTGCGGACGCACTGTCACGCGCACCGGCTGGGCTCGAGAAAAGTAACACAGAAAGCAACCTCGAGAAAAATTTCAGTATTCTTTACTTTCAGAAAGTCGCCTTTGAAAACTTCATCACCACATCTTTAAAGGACATTGCTAATGAAAAAGATAAAGATCCGATTTGGAAAGACATCAAAAGTAAATGGCATGAAAAGCCGCTCACTCAGATTCGGCATTATTATCTGGTTAGAAACAACATACTCTTCAAACGCTGCACTGTTGGTGACAAGCTATGGGTACTTAGCATTCCACACGATTTTGTTAATAAGCTCAATTGGTACATTCATTTCAGCTACGCACATTTTGGTCCACGAAAATGTTATCATATTCTTCGAACGACTTTTTATTTTAGCAATATGGAAAAGAGAATTCGAAGAGTCTTGTCTATTTGTAAACTTTGTCAGAAGGCGAAACCATTTACTATGTCACACCGTGCTCCGTTGTTTTCTATCATCCCTTCTAAATTAAAAGAATTTGCTGCTGTTGATCTCTTGGGACTCCCTTGTCACAACATCGAATGGATTTTCGTACGTTCTAGTCCCTTTTGAACTTACTTCAAAATTTGTTTCTTTCACTCCGTTATGTAAAGCCACTGGACCGTCTGTATCCAACGCCATTGTTAAAAATTTCTCACGTGAAGTTGGACACGTTAGTAAAGTCATTTCAGATAACGGACCGCAATTCAGATCTGCTGTTTGGTCACGCATGCTTCGGAATCATAAAATCAAACCTGTTTTTATTTCATTGTACTCACCACATTGTAACCCGTCTGAACGGATTATGAAAGAAATCAATAAGCTTTGCAGATTTTATTGTCACAGCAGGCATCAGCATTGGGACAGATATTTACACTTATTTGAAAACGCGCTGAATGAAATGCCTCACGACTCCACTGCGATACCACCTACTCTTGTTGAAAAGAATGAAGAACCACGAACAGAATCAGAGAGCTTGTACCTTTTCCGAATACACGTAAACTTCGACACAAAGACATAATTGATTTAGCTATTAAAAAATATAAAATCTGCAGTAGACAAAAGGAGAAAACTACACGACAAAGCAAATGCAATGAAATTATATATTGATCAGAAAGTTCTAATTAAAGATCATTCATTGTCACATAAGAAGAAACACTTGAGTCAGAAATTCTTTCTAGTTTACAATTGACCTTACAGAATCCGACGTATACCACATGATAATTGCGTTGAAGTTGAAACTCTGCGCACTAGGAAGAGTAAAGGTTTACACCATATTTCACATGTAAAACCGTTTATTGAAAGATGATCTGCTTTTTAACTTTGTCTTTGCCATAAAACTTTTCACTTCACATTTCTCGTATGCTTCGTCAGACTTAAGAAATTGTTAACATGCAACACTGTTTGAAGTTAAATATCCAGTCTAGAACCTAGGGAACATTTTTAAACAGAAATTACGAATGCATTGTTATAGTGAACAGACGACACAGTGTTATATTTGTACATTCTTGCTTGTTAGTTGCACGATCACGTAACGACTATCAGGCTTACATACTTAGGACATATACTCGTACTGCTAATGAGATTTTAATGCAACATTTGGGTTTACTTGAAGATACATTCTGGATTTAAAGTACTTTCTGTGAGATACCAGATGACACAGTAGTTAGTCTATGTGACAACTACACGATTTTATCACGACGATACTAATCAATGACAATTTACAATGTTGCTTTTGCGGTGTATCTGTTTTTTCTGAATTATTCTGGAAAGGAAACTCATTTAACTTTTGTGGTATCGCTACAATGAGACAGCCTTTTCAATAGCACAACCATTCGGTACAGCACAGCACTTCCTTCATCACGGCAATAAGCGTAATAACTAAGATATACACTCCTGGAAATGGAAAAAAGAACACATTGTCACCGGTGTGTCAGACCCACCATACTTGCTCCGGACACTGCGAGAGGGTTGTACAAGCAATGATCACACGCACGGCACAGTGGACACACCAGGACCGCGGTGTTGGCCGTCGAATGGCGCTAGCTGCGCAGCATTTGTGCACCGCCGCCGTCAGTGTCAGACAGTTTGCCGTGGCATACGGAGCTCCATCGCAGTCTTAAACATTGGTAGCATGCCGCGACAGCGTGGACGTGAACCGTATGTGCAGTTGACGGACTTTGAGCGAGGGCGTATAGTGGGCATGCGGAAGGCCGGGTGGACGTACCGCCGAATTGCTCAACACGTCGGGCGTGAGGTCTCCACAGTACATCGATGTTGTCGCCAGTGGTCGGCGGAAGGTGCACGTGACCGTCGACCTGGGACTGGACCGCAGCGACGCACGGATGCACGCCAAGACCGTAGGATCCTACGCAGTGCCGTAGGGACCGCACCGCCACCTCCCAGCAAATTAGGGACACTGTTGCTCCTGGGGTGTCGGCGAGGACCATTCGCAACGGTCTCCATGTAGCTGGGCTACGGTCCCGCACACCGTTAGGCCGTCTTCCAATCACGCCCCAACATCGTGCAGCCCGCCTCCAGTGGTGTCGCGACAGGCGTGAATGGAGGGACGAATGGAGACGTGTCGTCTTCAGCGATGAGAGTCGCTTCTGCCTTGGTGCCAATGATGGTCGTATGCGTGTTTGGCGCCGTGCAGGTGAGCGTCACAATCAGGACTGCATGCGACCGAGGCACAAAGGGCCAACACCCAGCATCATGGTGTGGGGAGCGATCTCCTACACTGGCCGTACACCTCTGGTGATCGTCGAGGGGACACTGAATGGTGCACGGTAAATCCAAACCGTCATCGAACCCATCGTTCTACCATTCCTAGCCCGGCAAGGGAACTTGCTGTTCCAACAGGACAATGCACGTCCGCATGTATCACGTGCCACCCAACGTGCTCTAGAAGGTGTATGTCAACTACCCTGGCCAGCAAGATCTCCGGATCTGTCCCCCATTGAGCATGTTTGGGACTGGATGAAGCGTCGTCTCACGCGGTCTGCACGTCCAGCACGAACGCTGGTCCAACTGAGGCGCCAGGTGGAAATGGCTTGGCAAGCCGTTCCACAGGACTACATCCAGCATATCTACGATCGTCTCCATGGGAGAATAGCAGCCTGCATTGCTGCGAAAGGTGGATATACACTGTACTAGTGCCGACATTGTGCATGCTCTTTTGCCTATGTCTATGTGCCTGTGGTTCTGTCAGTGTGATCATGTGATGTATCTGACCCCAGGAATGTGTCAATAAAGTTTCCCCTTCCTGGGACAATGAATTCACGGTGTTCTTATTTCAATTTCCAGGAGTGTATACACGCAAAGCAATTCACTTCTTTTATTACAAGGGAAGTACATTGACTTCAGCAGAACTTTGCTTACAGAGGACGATAACTACGACACTTCCACAGAGATTATGTTACAACAAGACGCACAGTTTAGCGCTAGAGTACACGTATTTAAGTGATTAATTTGTACCTAAAACATTTATTTTTAAAGATATTTGAAGTACAATGATACAAAGGTTTTCCGTATACATTTCGTTCCATTGCTGTAATCTGTAACACCTAAGGGTATAATTACATTAATCCTCAGGGGGGTACAAGCTTACTTTGTGTATCATGTGTATGGCAAGCACAAGGAGCCCTAGCTAATATGGTATTTGGTTATACAACTTTACACGACAGTACCATATTTCTCTAAAACATTAATTACACAGCTATCTGATCATTTAACTGGGAGAGACAAACATTTATTTTACTACATCAGTAACAGATGTTTACGTAATTACACAGTTGGATAACTTCACACTTACGAAATTGAATTTTTTCTGTACTTTGTGAACTATTCATATTTTTTCGGAACCATTGTGAAACTATGAGAGCTTTGAATGACATATTTGCTATGGGATCATGATTTTAAAAGTACGTTTGAGTTTGATGAAGCTTTTGACATGAGCAGAGAATTTTTTTTAGCTTTTGTAATTATTGGAGGAAGCTACGACGATTTTGAGAGTTGACTGAGGTGTTATGATGTTATTATTACGATGAATATGTGTATTAAGCTGTTGCGGTATGTTTATGATCAATAAGCTGATGCTATATGAGTTATTTGATTATGCTACGTATGTGTTATGATGAAATATTGAAGAAGTGTCGACAAATAAGGTAAGGAATAATGAGTAGTGGTTAGGGACTCTGGTTTGTGAAAAAGGTAGTTGGAAACCAAGAATCGTACTTTAAGATTTATGAAATGTGTGTAAATGCGTGAATGTATTACAATGCCGACGAAAATTTTTTGGACACTGTTATATTTATAGGATTTTGTTTCTACAGATGTGTAACGCAAATTCTTGACCTGTGAAATGTTTTATACGAAACTGCCACTGCACCGGAAACTGGTGTCGTAAATATTTCGGTAAGACAGTTAAGTGACCACCTGCACGTAATGCGTCGTGGGCACCCAACTGCGCGACAACCACCTGACAAAAAAAAAAGCCATTAGGTGAAAAAAAAGAGGCCATTATCATCGCTATTGACATTCCTTTGTAGAAAGCATCGCAAAAACGACATGCTCATTACTTGGAAAGATGCTTTCTTACATCTGGACACCTGATAATGACAAGTGTCCTTCTACGAGAGTTGAGAGAACTTGTAATAACTTATGAAATGTCACATGACTATTGAATGATATTTTTATGCTTTGCCTTTCATAGTTGCTTATTTTATTTGATATCTGGTTTCCAGCTGTGTTGCAGCATTGGTTTTATAAAATAAAATTAAATGCATTTGCTAATGTGAACACTTTCTGTCAACAGATCTATTAAATAATCATTTTATGATCCACGTTCTTCGAAAAAGGAGCACTTGGAAAGGAAAGAACAATAAAAACGGATTAAAAACAGTTACTGCATACTTAAATTTCTTTTTCAACTACTTGGTAATATCTTTTGTAGAATTAGTTTTCTGGTGCACCACTTTAATGACATAGATATTAATACGTGAATAGACATTTCCCTTTTCTGCATTGTTGTGTTTAGTGTAATATTCTTTCTGCTTGAGCTTTGTCACATTTAGATATAAGTTATTGCATTTGCTGCTGCTGTTTGCCAGGCATAGTGTTACTGAATTTCACTTTGTATTACTCTGTTAAGCCAGTTTTAGTACTGATTTATTTTTCTTGTTGCTGTTCATTGCTTCATATTAGTTGTAATGTTGCATTTACTTTGCAAAGTCCTAAATTGCTGCCTTTTTTTGCCAATTTGCATTTTTATTGTCATTGCTGTTTGTGTTAATTGTTTTGTGCTGCTGCATTGCGTCGTCCCTTGGTTTAGCATCTGAGCTCAGTAGGTTTAAGTTAGCTTAAGAGGGGGTAGGCTATATAAGAAACTAACTATGATGAATTGGAAGAAAAGCATGGAGAAGCTATAAGAAATTAGTTTGACCAAATAGGTAGTGTAAAGTGGAGAAAAACTATTTTTGAAAGAGGATGTGAACAGAATATAGAAAGCATGCTTGGATAGGACTTATTTGGTGGAAACAAATGTTGAAATAAGAGGGAAGATCTACAGAACGAAGTTTTGGGTTGGACTGCAGTACCAAATTTTATACTGAAAACAATCCCTGTCCTTTCTTTTTGTGTTATCCCACTATGTGTTTGTGTACCCTTGTGTATTTATTTTCTTCCTGTCTCTGTGTACTGTTTCATAGAATTTTTTCTCTTCTAATACTAAGCTACATTCACTATGATGAGGAATACTGTTATCCTCAAATATAATTGGCATTAATAATATGTTATTTACTTTGTAAAGATATTTACATATTATTTATTCTGTTTTGTTCTAATGCTAATGTGAGAAGTTGATGTTTCAAGAGTTATTCTGATCTTTTATGTATGTACTTATGTCATAATTCCTGTAACACTGATGTACATGTTATTTCGATTCTTTTGTAAAGCCTGTATTAGTGCAAATGTTATCTGTACTATTATGTTCTTTAATGATATATTTTGTACCTTTGTTATTGTATTCTAATGTTATAAAATTGTAATTGACACCAGTTCATCAAATTAAGTAACTTGTAAATTACATTTCACTGCACACGTTTCTGTTGGCCATAGTATATGGACAATATCTGAGAAGTAGGGACTGATAGTGTTTGCATGTGTGTTAATAATTCAGCAAGGGACTGGATAACAGCATTGCTGGTTCTAAGGACATTTCAGACAAATTCTTTGTGAGTGGACAAGTGATTGTTTATGGACTTGCTATATTGTCCACAAGACTCTTCGATGGTGATTGTGCACCTGCACAGCCGCAACAGTTGGCTGCTAGCCTTCTCTACAAGGACTACAGTGGGCCTACACCTTTGATGACTCACCAATACCATTATTTCTAGCAGGACTACAGTGGGTCCGCTCTGTGATGACCTACCTACCAATAGTCTTCAACTTCGACTGACTGTTCGGTGGGTTTGCTCTGTTGTGGCCCATTACCTGTCAGCATGTCGAGAGTCAGCTCTGTCTTTCCGTTGGAAGGACAACACTACATCTTCAAGACTGCATGGAAATCCACTACTGCATTGTCTTTTACTGTTCAGACTGTGAGAAAAAACACTGCAATTTTACTGTGATGAATGATCAGGACTGTCGTTATGGACTGTGAGAAATCTGTAGTTCGAATCTTTTATTTAGGAGGCAGTAGTGGTGCTCGCTGTATTGCAGTAGTTTGAGTAACGAATATTTTTGTGAGGTAAGTGATTTGTGAAACGTATCGGTTAATTAGTCAGGGCCATTCTCTTGTAGGAGTTACTGAAAGTCAGACTGCGTTGCGCTAAAAATATTGTGTGTCAGTTTAAGCACAGTCTTGTATAATTGTTCTAAGGGGACGTTTCAAGTCATAAAAGTTCGCCTCATACCCTATACGCTGCTACGTTTGATAATAAGCCTTATTGTGATACAACATGTTGCCACTCAGCACAGCAGTTACGTGGGTACAATCACATTGTAGTCTTAGTTTCCTGAGAGTGAACGTCCAAAGCCGAGGTTAATGGAATTTTCACGTTTCTGCTCATTCCTAGCGCATGACACTATACTGTCGCAGGCTACATTCAAGCGTTTGTAACAATAATGTTGAACATGCTAAGTAGGAACGGGACGACAAATAAGTTTACTGGAAAAAAAGCTTTACGATTAACTCAGTATTCATTTTGTTTTAAGGTGCATAGAAGTTTATAAGGAAATTGCTCTAACAATAAAATTTCGGACAGGAGTGAGACTACACTAGACAGACGCCGTACGTAGTGGTGAACAGTATTCTGATTTATGTACCTATCGTTATGAGAAGTTTTTCTTATTTACCCAAGATTTCCGTTCTAATGAGCTATAAATATGAACGGCTCCATCCTCTTCAAGGAAGCGGAGGTATCAGAGAAACTGACCGCGCTTGCAGCTGTTCTCATCGAGGCAGAATTAGGGACCTTCATGGACCGAAGACGTTGTCTCTCTTGTGTCAGGGCAGGTGGAAGTTGGCCACTGTTCCTCCCAGAAGTTTGCACGGACCCTGTTTGTCTGTTTTTTTCTTTAAAAAAATGGTCGCAAGCTTACTGGTTAGCGGTCGCTCTACGTCGTGCAGGACCGGCGAGGCACTCTTCCAGTTGCAGCAAACAGACATCCGCATCGCCATGTGATGAAGTCGCTGCAGTCACTAACGTCCTGTACCCCCCTCCCACCCCCTTCAATCCACCTCCTACGCCCTACCCATAAACATGCCTAGGTCCTTTGTAGCCCCACGCGTTCATCTCTCTGTATGGTTTTTCTATATATCGCGAAATTATGCGCTAACAGCATTACCAGAGAAAGAGTCTAAACTAGCTATGATTAGAGCTGCATGTTATAGACCACTATGTAAGAGTCCTACCCATTTTAAGTTTTGGATTCGTAATGACTGTTCTTTTTACGTAATTGTCAATTAACAACATTTCATTTCCTGCCCTAACTTGCTGGTACGTGGGAAGTGCTTCTCTTGTGAAGGTATGTTCTCAAAGACTGCTCTCAACAATGTGACTTTATTCCAGCATATGCAATTCCCACACAGTAACTAATACCGTAAGCTCTGTCCACTCTCCTCAGCCTCCTAGTTAGTAACATTGGAACCTGTCAGATAGGTATGAAACGAATAATTTTCTTACTTTGAGGTTGCCAAGGAAATTAAATCCAGTTCCTACTTTTAATCCGCGGCGGAAATTAGGACGAAACCAGACGGGTAGAATAGACAGAATTGAATGGAAGACAGATCGCGAGAAAACTGTGGAAAATGGTGTTACAGCCATTTCTTGAGCATCTTTATGTATTGATATCTCCAGTTAGATTGACATGTAAAAGAAAAGAAACAAATACATACAGGAATTAATATGGTGACGTGCATTATCTATCCCACATTAGGCAGAACGAATCCCCTGGATGGCTGTAAACCATGGCACCCACCTTTCTCGAATACACCAAATAAAACACACGTAAAGGTGAAACACTTTAATGAAAATGGAATATTAAGTATACTTTCCGAGGGTTTGGACTGAGAAAAAAATGCAGGGACAGACCACGGGTTGAGATATTTGAAATAAAACATTTAGGATATTGAGAACCGGACAGATGATTGACTAAAGTTAGGAATAGAAATACATTGCTGTCAGTACAACAATAAATCAGCAAATATCACATTACAAAGTCAGAAACAGATTGGTTCCTAGTGGAGCATATACCGCTGTGAAAAATAAGTAAGCAAAATGTGCCGAATTACCAGGTTTGTTGTTTTGTTGTGCACCCTAAATATCCCCATTATTAGTTCGTGCCCTTTTGCATAATGTCTAGGAGGTGATTTCTGCTTTTGAAACTCATGGTGAGTGGTTAGTAATTGTTCCCCTGTTTGCCGCCTGGTGTGGCCGAGCGGTTCTAGGCGCTACAGTCTGGGACCGCGCGACCACTACGGTCGCAGGTTTGAATCCTGCCTCTGGCATGGATTTTTATGATGTCCTTTGGTTAGTTAGGTTTAAGTAGTTCTAAATTCTAGGGGACTGAAGTCCTCAGAAGCTACGTCCCATAGCGCTCAGAGCCATTTCGACCATTTTTGTTCCCCTGTTTAGGTTACATCCGTGATCCTCATGCGACAACCCGTCATGAGTTACTTTATCAAGCTAACAATTTTGATCTAATCGTGTTACTGTTATCTCGTGCGAGTGTATCTTCGTCGTCTTAGTGTCACAGAACTAAAAAAAATAACATTGTTGTGTTAATTTTTGGACGGTGGTATTTTCCACTAACTTATTTGTGTAGTTTGGACAACTTAACATATCTACCATTGAACTGGATATACACTTCGCTCTCCTTTGTGTCTCTCCAAACCGAGTGTAGCGTAATTTGCGTTGTGATTCAAAGATAATGAAATAAGCTTTGCTATAGCTATGCCCAGAGACTCTATTGAGGCGGATTAACGGTGTTCACATGATATGCGGAACAATATGAAAAGGCAGGGAGCCAGAATTCGTCCCTAAACATTTTGTTTACCAATTATGATAGCTACATATAGTCTAACTGTTCCGCTGCAGTAACATATGAGTTAAGCGTCTCTTTGTGTGTTTAGCCCTCCACGTGTCGTATGAATGAAAGCCGCTATTACACTTCGTGGCCCAGCGTTACAGCTCGTATTTAGGGTTTCATCCTTATTACGGAGTGCACAGTTAAAATCACAAATGACGACACTGAACATTGGTGCTGTACAAAAGTCAGGTCGTTTGGATGACTAAAAGTTCTTTCCTATGTTGCCTTAGTTTCCCCCAAAGGCTCCTAAATATTAATAATTATAAAGCCTGAAAAGACAACTGCGATCCTATGACAAGATTCGATAATAACCATGAGCGTGCATTGTAGCCCATCTAAAAATTACACTATCCTGTAGTTTCTCTGCCGAGATTCAATACTACATCGTATTGTGACGTATACAAATATTTACGAGTAGTAATTTTTGTATTAGAACTTCATTAGCATCCAATATACACGTATATTGCACGAAATGTCTCATTCGTTGATTATATTTTGTTCTAATCGTTAAAAGGTTATAAGGCTATAGAAAGTCTTTAATTGGCCCTTTCGTCCGTGCCTTTCGCCTAATGTGATCTGTGATCAGGTTTGCACGTTTTCAAGTTTTGCTCAGTCACCAAATGGGTTTATTCTGTATTCACCTGCTCTACGTGGCCACAATCTAACTCACGTTCTCTCCTAACTCTCTATCTGACTTGTTGGTCAACCTGCCTGAACTGTGTTTGTTTACCTTGTAATTTACTGTCTCCTTCCGTACACTGAGGGTCAGGACACGTCGCAGTGCTACGTTTTGTCATATCCACTCTCAGTGCAGCAGAATGCCGATCCGATCTCTTAGAGAAATTTGCTGCCGCAGTCCCTGCCACTGTTCCGGTTCTTTTGAATGTTCTCTCATTTCACGACTTGGTGATGAGGTGTGGTCTTCTCGCAGGCGAAGTTGATCTTGATACTAAACCCTGGTCTCTGTGGAACCTTTTCCACATGGTTATTACTGTTGGCTTCAGCTGAGCTCTAATCCAGCTACTTGAGCCGTGTGGACGGACTGAGCGATATGTATTCCATTCAACATTCTACATAACTATTGAGCACTCGGGGAATGGGCATAGTTACACGAGGTGCGACAATAGAGCAATGAGACTGGTTTTCTTTGCAAGATGGGGCAACCCTGAAAACTTGCGTAGTCACAATATCCTTGACCTTGGTCTATAAGCTGCCTCTAGTCCTAGTGGCACATCGATGCAACTGCTCAGTCATGAGCTGTGCTGCAGTAAGTTAACACGTGTTTGTGTCTCTTGTGAAGGCAATGGAACACCATAATATTGCGCAATGGTATACTATTTCTTTTTGCGTTAAATTGGGTGAAAACGCGACCAAAACTTACGGCAAACTTCAGAAGGTTTTCGGAGTGCAGGTTAGGTCAAGAGCTCAAGTTTTTCATTGGCATAAAATGTTTAGTTAATGAAGAACGAATGTTCAAGATGAAAACAGTAATGGACGACCATCAACCTCATGAACGGATGTCAACTTGGCCAGGGAGCATGAACTCGTAAGATATGATCGAAGATTATCCATGAAAATTATTGTATAAGAAATGAACATCAATCGGGAAACTGTTTGTCTAATAATAACTGAAGATCTTGGTATGGGAATGGTTTGTGAAAGATGGTCCCCGAAAATCTTAGACCACATCAGCGAGAAACACGGAAAATTGTGGCAGCCGATCTATTAGAGCAAACGGAAGTCAATCCAGAATTGTTGAGCACTGTTATAAGTGGTGATGAAAGTTGGTTTTTTCAGTACGATCCAGAGACAAAACGCCAAAGTTCGCAATGGTGCTCAATGGGATCACCCAGACCAAAAAAAGCTCGCATGTGAAAGTCAAAAGTGAAATGCATGCCTGTGTGCTTCTTTGATTCCAAGGGAAATGTTCATAATGAGTGGGTGCCTCCACCACAAACAAATAACCAATATTACTACAAAGGAATTTTAAAAAGACTTCGTAAAAGAGTTCTTCGTGTCCATGCCAAAATTGCTTATAATTGGATTCTGCATCACAATAATGCACCATCCCATGCTGCCTTGTCAGTACAGCAATTTTTACCCTCAAAACAAATTTCAGTACTACCACAGCCACCTTACTCACAAGATATCGCTCCATGCGACTTTTTTCTATTTCCAAGAGTCAAAACAGCGGTCAGGGGACGCCATGTCCAAACAACACAAGATGTCCAAAAGCTGTGACGAGGGTCTTGGAGGATATTACAGAAGATTAGTTCCAAAAATATTATCAACATTGGCAGAATTCCTGGAAAAGGTGTGTGCAATCTGAAGGGAACTACTTTGAAGGAGACAACACTAAACTTGACTGAAACGTTAAGCAATTTTTTTTCCACATCAGTCCCATTACTTTATTATATCACCTTTTATTGCACAATGCTAGAGGGTTCCCAATCTTACCACATGTCACACAGGTGCGCATCTGCCTGTCGCATACTATAAGTTTCCTCGAAGATTGGAAGTCCAGATAAGATTGTACTAACACCGAAAATGTAGGATGCATGGCAACTGCTACAGATATATAGTTATTTCGGAATTGTATGTAAATATTTGTAATTTAAAAGCCATCTTTTAATAAATAAGGACATTTATTTACTTTATATGTATATAAGTTTGTAGTCGTTTCGTTGTATTTATCTGTGTCTTACCGTGAAACTTATAATCTCTGGAAAAAAGTTAAACGAATTGGTACTTGCATGGACCAGCAACGATAATAGCAGTGCTTGTGCGTTGTAAAATCTTTGGGTAGGGGGCAGTTGCGCTGAGCGCAGGGAGAAATAGGGAGCCTGGTTACAGCGCTTGTAGTGTGCAAAAGTGTGGCGTTAACGCTCTCGCAGTAGAGAGTACCATTTTCGGCGGCATCACGTACGCGCGACGGCCAGATGTCCAGTAGCAGGAGTACGGACAGAGGACGGGCGGAGGAGGCTGTATTAATTACGATTGCCCGTTCCTGTAATTAGCCGTGGCTCCTCAAGATGCTACCATCTTCAACAACAGCAGCAGTTCTAGCAACACAGTTTAGTCGTCTCCTCTAAATTCCGTCGTATGCACAGCACTGAAGAAAGACTGATCATTGGTAGAAAGTATTAACGGCTAATCCAGCTGCACAACTGAACGTGATGTGATTGATAAAACTTATTTAAATAATAATCAGCTTAACTCAAGGCGATATGTGTCCTCATTGCCCGCCAAGACTGTTACCAAGCAGGATCCAGGCAACGTGACGTCAAAAATAGGGAGACTGCTAAAGCAACACAAAACTGATACGATCTACTGACCACCGTCAATGATACGCGCCTTACTGGGGACCGTGAAAGACGGATTTGGCCTCGCAAAATTGGGCGTATATAATATTCCATGTGGTTGCGGCAAATTCTACATCGGTCAAATGATCCGAAAAGTCGAAGACAGCTGCAAAAACAACAACGCCACACGCGCCTAGGCCAGCCCAACAAATCGGCACTGCCAGAAGACTGCTTGGAAACTGGACACAACGCGAAATACGAAGAGACCAAGATTCTGCCCCCTACCAGCTTCTACTGGGACAGCAACTTCGAAGAGGCCATTGAAATTTTCGTAACCGACAATCTCATAAGCCGAGACACAGGTTTTCAGCTGAGCAAGGCATGGAAACCCTTACTTTGTTCCATCAAGAAGTGACGCCTCAAGCGAACACAAGATTTTTGCTCGATATCCTCGGGAACACTCCACGGGATTTATCATCTTCCACCACCCGACGCGACGCCGGATATGGCGCGGACCTGGGTCGGCGCTTGCAAACGGATGGTCGGAGGCCGCAATCGGGGCGTCGGCGCTCGCAATCGGAATGTCGGCGGCCTCAGTCGGACCGTCGGCGCAGGGAATCGAAGCCCGACTGACATACACAAACAACACTGTCTATGAGCAGACAGACCACTCCATCAGAGACACCTGATGTTGGCGGAAAGGTTATTCGCTGAAATATCGTGGGACTTCAACAATCGCATCCAGCTGGACAGCCGACAGTCCTGGAAACATTATCTACAATAAGAGATTTTCACTCTGCAGCGGAGTGTGCGCTGATATGAAACTTCCTGGCAGATTAAAACTGTGAGCCGGAGCGAGACTCGAACTCGGGACCTTTGCCTTTCGCAGGCAAGCGCTCTACCACCTAGGGTACTCGAGCACGACTCACGCCCCGTCCTCACAGCTCCATTTCTGCCAGTTCCTAGTCTCCTACCTTCGAAACTTAACAGTCGCTCTCCTGCGAAACTTGGAGCACTAGCACTCCTGGACAAGGTACTGGCAGAAGTAAAGTTGTGAGGACGGGACGTGAGTCGTGCTCGGGTAGCTCAGGTGGAAGCGCAAAGGTCCCGAGTTCAAGTCTCGGTCCGGCACACAGTTTTAATCTGCTAGGAAGTTTCATTATTTACAGGGTTTGAAATTATGAGATCTGTTGGAAAACAGTAAGTTTTTCTAGTATTTCATGGATATAAGCAGGATAATTTGCGCGCTGTGAGTTACGTTTCCTCATGACATATACACAGGCGACGAAATGTTTCGCTGGTGAATTGCCGGATGTCGGCGTCCAACGGGCGCAAGATTTCGGCAAACGACCACATAGGCATTGCCAGGGACTGTGCTGAACTGAGAGATTTGGGGGGGGGGGAGGGGGGGGGGTCAGCGCCACCCTTTTATCTCCTCTCAACAGTCCCAGAAGTGGGACATCTTTGTCACGACCTTGGTGTGGCTATAGGTCTTTCCATGCAGTGCCGTCAGGCAATGTTGTGCGACTGTTGACTTGTTCGGCTACTGCAATCTGATATGGCAACGATCTTCAACAGTACGCACTGCATGAGCTATGGGAGTCTTGCCACATTGGCAAGGTATCTGACAGACTCTGTATTTCCATAGTACTAAGAAATTTTTCACACTACCAAGCAGTGCGTATGTTCTGGCTGGTGGGCGGAAGACCGTCTTTACTTGGTGTTTCCCAAGAATTCGTCCTATCTTGCCGGATAACGCACCACAGAAGGCAGTGGCGCTCGGTCGGAAGGAGCACTGGGTCCAGGGGCGGTGGTCGCCGAGGACCGAAGAAGCGGCAGCTCAGATGGGGTGTGGGGGGGGGGGGAGGGGGAAGGCGATAAAAGCGAGGCACCGGCCCCCCATCAGCCAGTCCATCGGTACACCTGAAGACGCAACGTGCTCGTCTATCGAAATATTGTGTCCGTTGGACACCAGCAACATCCGGCAGTACACCCAACAACTATGTAATCAGGAAACACGCTGCTACAAGCTGAAGAAGCACATATGTACACTTGTTAACATTTATACTTTCCTAAACTCAGGATTACATCCCTTAATAAGTAGAGTATGACCGAAATCTGACGTTTTTAATTTGGCCAATCATTCTGTGAAGTGCAATAGATGATTTTAACAGTTTATAAATGTAGATGTTTTGTGAATGTCAACGCGGACCAATCGCTGGCCATAGGTCAAATTAAAAGTAATCAACTCCCTTGTCACTCATGTGTAGCTAGCAGTAAGACATCTACATAGCTCTCACGGCTCGAGTTTCATGTGGTTAGGATAGCCAATCGGTTGATTTTAAATTCGAATACTACTTGGGCCTGCGTCGCGTCTGTTGTGGGTAATTGGAACGTCGCCGAAATATCTCCTGAATATAACCCCCCCCCCCCCTTCCTCGTTAATTCGGTGACTACATCATCACACGTCTCTTTGTTGTCGATATGACGCAATTATCGTTGTCCTGAAAGTCATGGAATATTATTTCCTGTATCCTTTGTCGACATTTTTTCAATTAACCGTTTATTAACTACTACGGATCTGGAACGAGTTTCTCGGAACGGGAATTTAAACGGAAGAGTGCAACTATGTGCTGCAGCAGCTGCACTTGTTGTGGTACATTGGCTCTGAAACTTCTCTCCAACTTGCTTTATTAATAAGAAACAGTGACTTGTTACATTTTCCTTGTCTTATTCTCTGTTTAACCAAAAAGAATTCACAGGAATTTTAGGCAATCCAACTCCATAATATATGGATTATTATAATGAAAATGTGGAACAAGTTGTTTACCTTTATCACATTTTTGTTTATTAACAAACTATGATATTGACAGTGTTTCTCTATCAGCGAAGAAAGAATACAAGAGCATTAAAAATTTAAATTACCAGAATCGGTGTGACACATGAGCTTGCTTTTAAAAAGAAGGTGTCCAAGACGTTGTTTAATAGTAAAAAAATCCAGGCGAAGTTCTTTGCTTACATTTAGCTTTGGACGGTAGTTCGACTTCGTAGCTAAATACATGCTAGTAATAGTTTTTAACTCTTGAGCATATCAGTCGTATTGTCGACGTCATATCAATCGTTGTTGGTAACATCAGAGTTTCTGCAAACATGTGTGGTTCCTTGCATTTAGAAAACTGGCAAGAGTCGTACAGGGGGTTAACAAAGTTCTTCTGGGTGACAATAAAACATTTAGTTCCCTGACACCATATTCTCTAGCTTTTCCTGCTAACTGAGGACTTTTGGCTTCAAGAGGTCCCATCCACATGTACAACTTGCATCTATAGCAAGGACACAGCCTTTCACCCTTAGAATTCCTACACATCCTACAGCACACAGACGATAAAGTAGATAAACAACAAAAGATCATCTTATCCAAACCCATAAAAAAATAGAAGCCTTAAGATTTATGAGCAATTCCAAGTGGTATAAAACAAACAGCTAAGCAAAAATAAATTTTTTGACTGAATTATTAATACAACTTACACGCAATTCAGCAACAGTGAACTTAATTTATTAAATAAAGTGATGCAACAAAATCTTTTTCATGCTTTCATTACGACATGTGGTTCGTTTTTTACAGATTAATTGTCCTAAAATATAAATAATAAATAATTATAAGCACGTCACAAAGATGGTTGCGTTGCAGATTTGAATTGGAAGTGACTTACGTGAAATGTCGGTTTGGAATGTTTGTTGTCAAACTTTTTGTCCTACACATGTCAATATATTCCCACTGCATTCTTGTCGTTGTACACGTAAATGTTTCTCATTGAACACTTTACATTTGTCACATATTTCTAACATTCACACCTTACTTTGATACATACAAACTGCTTACGAACATATGAGTGTCAAAAATGCTATGATATATCGTAACATTATAAAGGTGACCCATGTTTGGGAAAAGATAATACATTCACTTACGCAACTGAAACGCCTTTTATATTAGTTCAGAGAGATATTGATTTTGTGAGATTTAGAGCGAATACTGTTACATTAATTATAAAGTTGTTCTAATTTTTGAGTATTGTATATGTAAGACATTACGTTATTTATATTTAGCTTCATGAGAAATGTAGTAACATTTGAATTTGCTACTTTATCTGCAGATAGGCGTAGGAATATTATTTACTTTGGAGAGTGGGAAATAAATTTTTCCAAATTTTTCAGGAGGGGGGTGTTAGGTAACTCGGTTTGTTCATTAAATAAATTTGTGAATAGTTGCTGTCTCAAAACCATCAACGTATTACATAAATCTATCTCTAGTTTGATTTGCTAAAGAATCACAATGAAATCTGGGGAAGATCAGAGACCAGAAATTGATATTGATTAAGTAGACATTAACTACTTCAAGAACATACCCGTTTGAAGGTAATTCCCTATAAATAGCGATCACATACCACTTATGGCGAAGATGTGTAGTCTAGAACACCTTCGCCTATGTAACGAAATGGAAAGTTTTGCATCATGTCAATGTGAACAATTAAAGTTTCAAAGCACTACAAAAAATATAAAATATAAGTGGGGTAAACACACCACTTTACTTAAGGAGCCAAGTTTCAGTTTACTGTTGGCTGTACCAGTGGTGTCACAGAAAGTAACTATGAATCCATCGAGATAAAGAAAGACTTAGTCTTTCGTTAATGAAAGTAAACCAAATTGCTTTGAAAGAGACAGTAAGAAAAGCCTAAACTGTGAGGAAACCTACCAAGCTTCTGAATACGTGTAACTGCCTACAAAGTTTGCAAATCCTGGTTAGAATTGATGTGACTCACCAACATCAAGACTAGGAAAACACTTCAAAACTCTTTGCCCCCTTTTGAGGCCAATAGAAAAGCAACTGACAGCAAATGAAAAAGCGCCGAACACCGTGCAGGTGATGCACAAATTCACAAAACGACAATTCAGATAACTCAATAGAATTATTGTCAATACCTTAATGAATTCGAATTAGAAAATAAGAATGGGAAAAGGACAGTGCAAACCATATTACAAATGTAAGTTTCGTTCCAGCTCTGTTGGGACTACATAAGTGCACATAGAGCTAACAGAAACCACTGTTTACAGAAGGAATCGAGGAACAAAATTTGCGTTTTCTTAAAACAAGTGCTAGAGCTTAAAACTATTATCAGTAAGTAATTAGAATAAAACTTGGAGGCCAATGGTTCCAAACTGTGATTGAGGCACAGTCTTCCGTGCAGAGCATCTTCAAGCTAGTCCACCGCAACAAAACTCCAGAATACAAATTTCCTACACCCTTGTGAAATAAGATCATCGATATTATTCAAAAATTTGTTTTGATGAAATTACATTGCGTACTTAATACGAGTTCAGATTTTATTTTAACACTATAAAAGTCTCTTTCCTGCAACAAATCAAGTATTTCTTCCTCTAAGCACATAGTACAGCAGTTCCAACAATATTAAATATCCCTCTGTAGCAACAGCACACAGAAAGCAACTCTATTCTGGGAGTAAGTGTAGGTTTTAAAACGAGGTCCTAGTGCACGGCTTCTGTGGTCAATATAATACTGTTTATAGTCATTAGATTAGACTTTGTATACTCCTGATTTACGAAATCTCTCATGTTTGGAAAGGATTCAGTGCTCAAAGAGTAATCCTAATTTGTTAGTTGTTTGGGAACCTATGCTGATGTTAGTGTTCCGAAAGAATTTTTCTAACTTTTGCCCCACTTGATCATTATAAGCTATCCCTACAATTTATTGTCTTTTACTTGTGATGGTTGTTCTTATTAAAGACACTATATGAATTTTGTGAAAAGATCAATTTTTTTAAGTTCCTTATTAACATTAGAGGCTTTGGCCGTTTTATACATCTTCGCTGCAGCCTATGTTTTAAAATTACCATTTGTTTATAGATTTTGTCTGCCTGTGAATGTCACGGCAAGAGAAGATGGGTTATAGAAGTAACAAATGCTTCCTTATATTACTGCGGATGATTCGGTGTACCTTAATTGTAACGTCTGGACATGTCCATTTTCTAAGAATTCCAAAAATATGCTTACTACTTTTATAGTGATAACTATGTTAAGGTAATTGATTACATTATTAATTAACTACGCTGTAGCACTATGGTAAAATTAATTTTTTGTGTTTACTAGGCTGAACATGGTAGTGCAATTATTTATGTTACATTTGTTAACTTTAACTCTCACAGTACCAGTGGAGTATGGTTACTTTGGGCCCAACATTTGGAAATATTGTAATCTAGTTATATAATTTATAGTTCAAAATTTTGAAAAAAGTATTTTATCCTTTATAACGAAAACTTCTACCCAATTACATATATGTTATAAGTTTTCAGTTAAACTTAGCTCAATAATTTTAATCTGAGTAGTGTAAGTTACAATCCACAACTAAAGTCATATACCATATTTCCAGGTCCCTGGTCTTACTTAGACATAAGTATCTCTTGAAGAAGCATGTTGCACGTAAAAATAGTCAATAAACGAAATTTGCTTTTTCTTAATTTTGTTGTGCTGGTAATGAAGTACTCCCCCGTCTGTGATGCTACTGAGAGAATGCTAAAGATCCTCGTTACATATCAGTACATCTTTAAAATAGGTGTCGTCGTTTGTATTGCTAATTATGAAAAATACGTTGGTATTGCTAGGCTTAAACAGAATCGAATCGTCATCCACATTACGTTCGAGGCATAACGTTTATCAACTTTAAAGTTTTACACATTTGTAAATCTCTAGATCTTTATAAACATATCTACTAAGGCATCCAATAAGCCGTTGTCCATCTATATAGCCCCTCTGTCGTTTAGCATTCTACTACAGCCACCAAACTCGACTTGAACAAGAGTCTTTTCGAAAATAGTGAGACACTTACATTGACGTGTGTACGTTTGTAGCTTGCACTTAACGCCGCATCAGTTGATGTTCGTTCTCGTCAACGTTATAAAATTATTTGCATCTTACAGATCCAATAACCGAAAGTGATGCATGTGAAAAATACGCAGCATTTTCACGTTATGACTTTTGTCTGCCTCGAAAGTACATCTTGCTCTGCCGCCCTCCAGTGTAGCGATGAGTTGCTTGCTTGCATCGCCTTTTATTTCACTAAACTGCGCGGCATGAAAAGGCCTCTAGTGACGCTGAATAATTACTTATTTATTGTATGATGAAAATTATTTCACACTATGGACTGAGACAAGTAAACTTTTGCAATGAACAAGAATGGTTCTTCCCGACTAAGAAAAAATTGGAACAGGTTATTTCTAGTAGTACAGCTACGTTCGTAATGAAGTGCGAAGTAATAATAAATCATACGTTTCCACGTGAGAAGTGTACGCCCAGGCGGATGTTGCACGCGACAGAGCGGTACACTAACGCACTAGAATATGGCTGACTGACGGGTGGCCTACCCAGCCAGCGCCTGCCCATGTGCGAGCTGAGTGACGGATCGCGGAGGCCCTTGCCCGATGGGACAGCGTTTAACCAGCCTAAGAGGGCAATTCGAAATATAAGTTCCGATCGGTCGCACAATGGAACCACTGCGAAAACCAAAAATGTTTTATTTGCAATTTTTAGCTACAACACAGTGACCTCTCTATATAGTTGGCTCTCCGACATAGCCATGTGTCGTTGCGTTATACCATCTTTCTAAACCCTCGTCACAGAAGGCAACGCCTTTGCTTTCCTCCAGTTCTCAACTCTGATCAAAGCTCGTTGTCTCTGCCAAACTGTGGTCTTCCTAGCCCGCAGCTCATGTAAGCCGAGATGAAACTCAGGACGAGCCAATTACGGGCCTTGTTGTGGGTTATCAAACACTTCCCATCAAAAACGCTACAGGAGCATCGCCATTGCCCCTGTAGAGTGCGTCCGAAAATTGTCACGAAGAACGAAACGCTTCACCGTTACGTTACGTGGGCTGTACAACAATAGATCGAATTCTCTCAGTTGGCGGGAGACACTAGGCATCTTTAAGTGGTTACTATGCGCTAATAATTGAAAAGAGCGAAGTGCCGCGATCGACGGGCGTACTAGCGACACTGCCCGACACATCTAGAGGAAACTTAATCGGGTTTTAACAGTTGTTTCTATTTCGCGACCGACCAAAACAAACCTGTTATAGAGCTTACCGTGCAGTAGCCGCGCACTACCTCGTTACGTCGTTAGGTCCATTGGTGACTCTTGTCCCCTATTAAATTTCTTTAGTTCTCATCGAAACGATTACGAAATCAAGTTTTTTAATTCCTTTTCTATTTTCGTATATGTTTCAGATTGGGAATAATAGGTTTTCCTAAACAACACGTGAGTAACTCATTTCAGAGACGGTTAATACCTCCTTTTTTTAGTCGCCAGTCTTCTCACTAGTTTGATGTAGACCATCACCAATTCCTGTCTTCCGCCAAACCTCTTAGTTTCAGACTAGCACTTGCAACTAGGTCCTCAATTATTTGTTGCATATAGTCCAAACTCGGTTTCCCCGAATGTTTTTACAATCTACAGTTCTTTTGAATACCATGGATGTTATTCCAATATGTCTTAAAAGATGTCGCACCATCTTGTTCCTTCTTGTTGTCAGTGTTTTACCAGCCCATTCTCCAGAGAACCTACTCATTCCTCAACTAATCAGTCCACCTGATTTCCAACGTTCTTGTGTAGCACCGCATCCCAAATGCTTCGATTCTCTACTCTACCGGTTTTCCCACAGTCCATGTTCCACTATATAAAGGAACATTTGCATGCCGTGCGTGAGTTTCCTCGGAAACGCGAAATCCTAATTACATAATTAATCTCTGATAAATAAATAAAGCCTATGGCACAGAATTGCAGTGCTATGTCGCTGATAAAACAAAATACAATTACGAGAGACTTACGTTTCATTAAGAACAATACATGTACAATAAGTACGATACAAGGCGAGGGAAGCACATATATTTTATTAGCTGGCACACCGCCATATTTGATATTATATAAGAACACTACGAGTTGCAATCTCACTAGGCACTTGACTCTGTAAAGATTCTATATTTATGAAAGTAAATTGAATTATTGAACTGTAGGCTTACTCGTTGTATGTATCTGACTTAAGTAACTGTGTAAACTTTTTTATTTTTAGTAGACAGTCACCTCTGTACGATGTATTGACATGGCTGGCAAATTACTCTAATATTGAGATTTTCAGTGCGCACCTACCGCAACAGTATTTGGAAACGATGTACATACGAAGTCCGATTAGTTGAGTTACACTTCACGGTCAACTACGAATAACATTGCATTAACGAAAAAGCCATTGTCAAGGGTCTGATACCTAATAATAAAACGTCCACGTTCTAGATAAGCAAATATTAATTATAATTACAACCAATCACTATCATACGTATACAATGATTAATATTTTATTTTAGTTTTTTATTTATTAATTTTATAATTGCCACACATTGTTGGAATCCAAACCTATATTCTCAGAAATTTCTTCCGCAAATTAGGCCCTTTATTTGATACCTGTACCTCTCTTGGCCAGGTATGCTATTTTTTGACAGTGCTAGTTTGCATTTTGTGTCCTTCGTGCTACGTTATTCAACTGTTATTTTGCTGCCTGGGGAACGCAATTCCTTAACTTAATCTACTTCGTCATCACCAATCCTGATGTTAATTTTCTTGCTCTTCCCATTTCTGTTACTTCTCTTTAATTTCGTCTTTCTTCTATTTACTCTTATACCATTGTCTGTACACATTTTATTGTTCATTTGTTTCAGGAGATCTTGTATTTATTCTTCGGTTTAACTGGGAGTATTAATGTCATCAGCGAATTTGATGACTGATATCTTTAACAAAATCGGCTTGCAAATGAATCAAACACACCATCTCTTACATTTATGACACAATTTCCTTGTTGACTACTATTCCTGCGATCCAGATTCTCAGTAACGTTATTTGAAACCATCTGTGGTATTGTCTTGTGGTATAATTGATTAATTTGTTCCCAGCACAACGCGTGCACACAGCCATTGTCAAATGGGAATGTGAGGGGCGTCGGAACTGTACTGAAGTTTGAGCTTCCATTATTTCATAGCCCCACCTCTGCAGGAATTCCGTTCTTTTCACTACTTTAGCTGTTCTACAATTTTCTCGGTATATGTGAAGTGCACTTATGGCAGAGACTATAGAAAACAAACAAAGCCCATTACATTTCACGAAACATCATTTTTTTAAAATTATTTTATCACGTAAATGCACTCCATCCTTCGTCACATTGTAGAAAGATTGAATTTTTGCTTTCAGAGAATCTCACAATGTCATCAAGATGTAACATATGTATCAAATTTACTTAACGGGAATGTGAGACTATGGTAAAATTCCCTTAGAACGTAAAAAGGAAAATATTAAGGTCTTTTACAATTATTTATCTTTAGGGTCCTCCTTCTTGCTCTTTCTCAACGTTCTAACGTATGTCATTCCCTTTTCTCCTATTCCATTCTTAGCCACTGACACCCGCCAGGTTATCCGAGAGCGTTAATGCGATGCTTCCTGGACTTGGGTAGGCGGGACGCCTCCCAGATCTCATCCGCCTGGCGGCCTACTGACGAGGTTCGGTGTGCCAGCCAACCTGCAGGTGGTTTTTGGGCAGTTTTCCAAATCCCAGTAGATGACTATTGGGCTGGCCTCTCGTCCCGCCTCAGTTACACGCCTCGCAGACATTTGAAACACGTTCGCTTTATTTTGGTTTAACCAAGATGCAGACTTTTGTGGTAGACTAATTCCGTCCTGGGGGGGGGTATGGGGTGGCGGCAGGAAGGGCATCCGGCCACCCCTTAAAATTCACCGTGAAAAATCCTATTTAACCGTGGTGACCCTGCGCAAAGTTGCGGCACAAAGGTGCTAGCAAAAGAAGAAGACATTCTTAGCCATTGATATATTGCTGAATCAATTGTCACTAGAAGGAGAAATGCCTTGCTTGAAACGACCCTCTGGCTAAGTGGCAAGATGAGTTTTTAAATTAAAAGTATGGTTGGTTTTAGCATTTACCAAAGTAAACGTCTTGATGCCACATTTGACAGGATTTTTAGGAAGATACCATCTGACTTGTCATTATCGCCGACATAAAGACAATTGCCCATCGAGACAGAAGTATTCGCTGGGTACTATATTTGTTGATAAATAAGGAACAACAGTAAAAAATATTTCAATAACTGAGACTGGTTTATCACTTTGGTTTCTGAAGGCTTGCCACTCTTACGTCATCAAAAGTTAAATATCTCATGTTCTCTCATGGTTAGGTAAGAGCGTTCTAAGACGTATTCTCTATAGTTTTCACACAGCATGCTACAGATTTTTTCTAGAACTTCTTAATATTTCTATTAGGTAGAATACACCTAAAACAGCTTATCAGTAGGTATAGCATCATTCCGAAATTTCGGTTTCCAATTTCTTACATAGATGTTTGTCCTGGGAACTGTAATTTTGTGATCACTAATGTTTAAGGAACGACGCAATAACGTATCAAGAGAAACTAGTGCTGATGCTTCCATTTTGGGGCGAGGAAAATGAGTTATTATATAAGCTGTCCTTATTCCTACATTTGTCTTAGGGAAAGATATAAAACATTATGTTTTATTCTCCATCTCGTGATAACAGGAACTACTACACTCATCGTGGTTATTATCGCTCTCATCTGTAGATTGTTTAATTTCGGTATCATGATAGTAGTACCATGATAGCAGTTAACATTTTCGTTACTCTCTCCGCATCACCCACACGTTAGGGTCGGAAGTCTTTTCTATCCTTCTTTCTTTAGATTCTGACGTCACTAAAGTAAAGACATGTTCATGAGTATTCATTTAGGTTAATTATAATACATATAGAAGCTTGCACAGGTAATCGCTTCAGCTAACATTTTTATTAAATATCAGATTAAAAAAAATCAGGTTTTGTTTTTACAACGAATTTAGTAAGAAATAGGTTTTAAAAAAAAGAGAAAACGCTCCTCAAGAAATTGTTACGTTCTCAGGCGCCTGATGGGCGCTGTAACCCAATTCATTTCCACATCCTGCTACTATCACTTTAGATCTTCAACTGACGTTAAATACAAACGGATTTTCAACAGTGAACCCCTTTGAAAGGTACTGAGGTCGGGAATGCTGCACCTTCAAAATCAACGGACATAATTTCAACTAAAAGTCAGTGCGTGACAGGTGCGCCCATGCCTGGTTTAATGGAATGAAATAAATACTATAGCAAGTGATGTGGATATTAGCACTGCTGCTGTTGGTAATATTTCTGTAGACTCAACGAGATTCCAAAGGCACTGTGTCGATACTTGAAGCTAAACCACAAGAGTAATAAATGGAAAAGTAATTGAAGTGTTTAAGATGTGCTTTAGTTAATTTAAAGTCCTTCTGTCGAAGTCACTTTTATTCATCTATGGACTGCCGCTCCCGGTAAACGAAGCATTACATTTTCAGAACTAGAGAACGCCACAGTGGAGACCGAAAGCTTAGTAATAACTGGTAGCAAACCCGCTCATGTATGGAAGCTGTGCTGGGGAGAAGATGAGCCACCGATTTCATCGGTATTGTGTGTGGTCCCTGAGGCGCCATGGCATCTGTGTTTTAAGTTGTGCCATGATTCCATCCCGATCAAACAGACACCGGCCTACACGCCACCCCACGCCACTCCACGCCGAATCCAAATTGTGTCAAAGGGGTAGCGACGTGGAAGGAAATTGCGTATGCCGTAATCGAATACGCATTAACTTGCTACAAATACATCTCCTGAAATCGGTGAGAAGCACCCTGAAGACATAGTCGTATTACTTTAAAGCCAGTACCGCCATTAACTGTTGTATATTTTTTGAGTTACATTTACTCTTACACAATCATGATTTCGGCTTCAAAATTCCATTATAAAGTGTTTTAAGTGTTATACAGTGCTAAAGATGGCATATTCTCGTATTTGAAATAGACTATTAGACACATTTTAAATTCGAGAGTATGCCATCTTATGCACTGTATAACACTTTAAAAACGTGCTAATGGTGTTTGAAAGCCGAAATCGTTATCGTGTAAGTGTAATTGTAACACTACAAGTAAACAACAGTCTAATGGCGGTACTGACTTTAAAGAAATATAATATGACTGTGGCGCCGCATTATGAAAATATTATTACATTGTCGTATGTCGTTGCAGCCTCGAACATGTACACACAATAACAGCGAATGTCAATGAATAGTTAGTGACACAACGGCCAGCAGTGTGTATTAGGTATTACCCCTTTACCGTTGTTACGACGCCTGGTAGGACTATAACGGACGTCAACAGTTCAACAGTGTTATAAATGAAGTGATGGAGACGGAAATATGCCTGTTTGTGACAGTCCTAGTCATCGGCCTATTATAGAATTTGAACGGAGCATCACTGTGTACATCCATTTGGCCGGCTACTCGATTCGTGTGATGCCCAGATTTGTCGCGCATTCCGTTATGATAGGGGCACTATGTAGGACTGCATGAGAACGTTATACGGAGAAATTACGCAGTCCCTACTAAATCCTGTGTCATCTCCAGACATCTGACGGGGACTAGCAGCATTAGATGTGAGAACTTACTGTCGTTAATACCACACCACAAGGAGCTGTATGAGGAAAAGTATCAACACACCTGTATCTTGAGAATGTCTTTATCCTCTCGCACGACTATTTCCTGCGGCATATTACCGTCACCCTTACGCCCCACCACTGTCAAAAGAGTATTTGATTTCCAAATGCAGAAAACACGGTGTCGAGTATAGCTAGCCCACGTGTGCTAGTAACAAGGATCCAGCGGTACGTGCACCAATAAACCAAATTACGGTTTTGGCAGAGGCCGGACCTGAGGATGTCGCTAATGTGCCCTCGAGACTCGTTGTGTGACAGAACAAAGAGATCCTCATGGCACAGCTAATCTAATGTGGATCTGTTTCTGCTGAAACCGCATTCGTAGTCCCCAGTCGCCGAAACTGGTAGCCCATAAAATAATTTTGCGAAGTATACAGGTGAAAGGTGTTTGGTTTGACGTTCTTGAAACCTTGAAGTTTCATGCCGTTTCCTCCTCTTCTGGATGTTACACTTTTTTGTAAGGCAATGTGTTAATAAGTAAATACATACTTCTATAACACTTACTGCCTCATTAATAATGTAAAATGTAGTTTAACAGATATATTCATTTGGTTGTAGAAACTTCCATCCAAGAATCACACATCGTAACTGATCCTTTGCAGACACTAGACATGTAAACAGAAATAATAAAATGTCAATCTGGAGAATCATTTAATGAAACTCTCAGATGTTGTAAGCTATTTGTCCCTATCATGTTTTAGTTACGCAGTTAAAATCTGTTCCTAATACCTTTTATTTCTCTATTCAGATCATTCTACACTACTACATACAGGTAAACTGTATTGGTTACGCAGTAATCCACAGCGCAGTAGATGGCTCCATGTATCACTGTTTTACTGCCACCGTGAGGAACGAGTGAAAGGGAGAGCATGCTAGATGTAAATTTTTCCCTTTGTGCTTTTGACTGAAAGGCTGACGTTGCACTTTGGTGCTATAGCCAGTATTTTCCTTTCGCTGGCGTCAGGTAACGCCGAACTGTCCCACAGACACGCAAAAATAACTGAAGCCATTGTCTCCTCCTTCCAACGACGATGAAGTTCTAGGAAGTGTCCTCTTCGTTTCCTCGAAGAGAGTGCAATTAAAGAAAGTGGAAAGTGTCCAGTATTGCGACTTAGTAGACGGAACAGTAGCTGACTCGCAACCGAATCGCTGCATCCTACACGCGCTCTGTTAAATGGCGGCCATCTGCAATCGACGAAACAGCTCTTTCAACCCCATGGGAATCCAATTCTCTGTTTAACTGTGCCTGTAAGTTTCTGAATTGCTTATAGAAAGCATAGGTGTGCTTCATATTAACCGAGATTTTAAAATTTTACATGTACCAGTTAAAGCGGAATCTGTCGATATTCTGCAACAATTACAGATGTATAATCATGGAACGGGAGGAGTAAAGACAAAATGTTAAGTTATCGAAATACGTTTTAAGGACAAGTACATTCTTAATACACAGGTGATGTTCGCCACAAATCATTTACGTAATTCTGCTTTGTACAATCCGGTTTGGCAGAGTAACAAAAATGTCCGGGAGGAGATAGCAGTGCCCTATAGAAATACTATTCCTGTGTGACTGCTGTGTTGAATTTCATATAAGACTTTTCTCCATTATGGAGCAAGTCTTTGGATAATGAAAGCTATCGTGATTTATAACAAATTACAATTGGGTAATAGCACTTAATTCAAACTCAGCTTCCAATTTAAACATCTTAGCAATATTCCCTCTATGGTTTTCTTAGGGTGGTTGATTGACAGTGTGCATTTTAGTATACAAAAGAATTGTTGTTTGAGTGAAAGGGACTCAACAAAGCATGTACACTCCAAAGCTCATAATTACAACCATAAATATTTACATAACGAATCTCAGGAGCCAGACTAAAGATTAATTCAATTATTATTAAGTACAGAAATGTAAATTTTAAATTCCATTTAGATGTACATCGGTAGTTTCGAAAGATAGTGTTCCTACTGTTCTGTGGGTGATTTTTAAACCGCTTCGCACCATTTTGTCTCGGGGCACTGTTCTCTCACCTATGCATTTGCTAAGTACTGTAGCGACTGATACATGTTTCGCCCTAACGTATCTTACGATCCACAGAATGTTGCGGGCGTCAGGTGTTGAGCCGTGCAGCAACCGGGGCGGACTGAACAGTGAGCGGAAACCTACGGACCGATGAGAAAACGAGCACCGTTGTCACGTTAACGAGGGCGTTCTGCTTTTAACGAGGACGCTAGCCATTGTCTTCAGTGGGACCGTTCTCCAGCGAAGAAAAAATTGCAATTTATCCGTGTCTGTTTCTAACGATCTACCGTGACGCCTCTCTGGAATGACCTAAAAGCTTGTAAGATCCCTCCACTTCTACAAATCTACTGTAGGGCCTTACGCTAGCTTGGAAGCACGTAGAAGATGTAAGAGGCATGCCGTACTGCAGGTGGTCCTTCCCTATCCGAGATTTGCAGAGCTCAAGACACTCCCTTCTTGTATTATATTAATCGGTACTCGTGTGGGATATATTCCTACCATTTTTGCCGCAAAGCTGTAGTAAGTAATGTCCGTAGCCGAAGCAGTATCAACGTCGTCGCATTCTCTCGAAGTGCAATTCTACATCCTACGATTCCGAGTGCTGATGTGAGAAGCTACACTGAAGAGCCAAATAAACTGGTACTTCTGCCTAATATCGTGTAGGGCCACCCACAGCACGCAGAAGTGCCGCAACACGACGTCGCATGGCCTCGGAAAGTGTCTGAAGTAGTGCTGGACGGAACCTGATACCATGAATCTTGCAGGGCTGTCCATAAATCCGTAAGAGTACGAGGGGTGAAGATCTCTTCTGAACTGCAAGTTGCAAGGCATCCAATATATGCTCAATATGCCGAGTTTGGTGGCCAGCGGAAGTGTTTAATCTCAGAAGAGCATTCCTGGAGCCACTCTGTAGCAATTCTGAACGTGTAGAATTTCGCATTGTTATGTTGAATTTCCCATTCCGTCGGAATGCACAATGAACCTGCATGGGGGCAGGTGATCAGACATGATGCCTAGGTACGTGTTACCTGTCAGAGCTGTATCTAGACTCACCAGGGGCCCAAAATCACACAACTCCACACGCCCTACAGCATTACAGAGCCTCCGCCAGCTTGAACAGTCCCCTGTTGATATCCAGGCACATGGATTCATGAGGCTGCTTCCAACCCATAATGACCATTCGCCCGATAGAGTTTGAGAATCGTCCGACCAGGCAACATGTTTCCAATCATCAACAGTCCAATATCGATGTTGACAGGCCCATGTTGTGCAGTCATCAAGGGCACACGAGAGGGTTTTAGCTGCGAAAGCCCACATCGATGAAGTTTCTTTGAATCGTGCGCTGACACTTGTTGATGGCTCAGCATTGATATCTAAAAATGGTTCAAATGGCTCTGATCACTATGGGACTTAACATCTGAGGTCATCAGTCCCCTACAGCCTAGAACTACTTAAACCTAACTAACCTAAGGACATCACAAATATCCATGCCCGAGGCAGGATTCGAACCTGCGACCGTAGCGATCGCGCAGTTCCAAACTGAAGCGCCTAGAACCGCTCAGCCACACCGGCCGGCCATTGATATCTGCAGCAGTTTGTCACGTCCAACGATTCTCTTCAGTAGTCGTTGGTCCCGTTTTTATACGATCTTTTTCCGGCAGTTGCGATGTCAGTGGCTTGATGTTTTAGCAGATTCCTAATATTCAGGGTACACTTGTGATATGGTCGATAAGAGAAAATCCCCACCTCATCGTTACCCCGGAGATGCTGTGTCCCAGCGCTCGTGCGCCGATTATAGCACCACACTCCAACTCACTTAAATCTTGATATGCTGCGATTGTAGCAGCAGTAACCGAGCTAAAAACAACGCCAGAAACTGTTGTCTTATATAGTCGTGGCCTACCGCAGCGCCGTATTTTGCCAGTTTGCATACCTCTGTATTTAAATATACATGACTGTACAAGTTTCTTTGGCGGTTCATTGTATGTTACTTGAGATCATGCGTGCAGGCGCCTTTACACTGTGTTTACTTAGGAAAACGCCGTATTCTTAAAATAACAATATAAAACATTTCCTATTGCACAGAGCATAACTTAATCATAGTCAACACTTGGTTCAGGAATCATAAAAGAAGACTGCATACATGGAAGAAGCCTGGAGATACTGGAAGGCCTCAGATATATTATATAATGGTAAGACAGAGATTCAGGAACCAGGTTTTAAATTGTAAGACATTTACAGGGGCAGATTTGGACTCGGACCACAAATTATTGGTTATGAAGTGTAGATTAAAAGTGAAGAAACTGCAAAAAGGTGAGAATTTGAGAAGGTGAGAGGTGAGAGCTGGATAAGCTGAAAGAACCAGAGGTTGTACAGAGCTTCAGGGAGAGCATTAGGGAACGATTGACAAGAATTGGGGAACGAAATACAGTAGAGATGGATTAGGTAGCTCTGAGAGATGAAATAGTGAAGGTAGCAGAGGATAGAGTAGGTAAGAAGACGAGGGGTAATAAAAGCCCTTGGGTAACATAAGCGATATTGAATTTAATTAATGAAAGGAGAAAATATAAAAATGCAATAAATGAAGCAGGCAAAAGGAATACAAACGTCTCAAAAATGAGTTCGACAGAAAGTGCAAAATGGCTAAGCAGGGATGACAGGACAATTGTAAGGATGTAGTGGCGCATATCAATAGGGGTAAGATAGATACTGCCTACAAGAAAATTAAAGAGACCTTTGGAGAAAAGAGAACCACTTGTATGAATATCAAGAGCTCAGATGTAAACCCAGTTATAAGCAAAGAAGGAAAAGCAGAATGGTGGAAGGAGTATATATAGAATGTAGTCAAGAGCGATGTACTTGAGGACAATATTATGCAAATGGAAGAGGATGTAGATGAAGATGAAATAGGAGATGTGACACTACGTGAAGAGTTGGTCAGAGCACTGGAAGACCTAAGACAAAACAAGGCCCCGGGAGTAGACAACATTGCATTAGAACTACCATCTAGTGAGCAAGATGTATGAGGCAGGTGAAGTACCCTAAGACTTTAAGAAGAAAATAATAATTCCAATCCCAAAGAAAGCAGGTGTTGACAGATGTGAAAATTACCAAACTATCAGTTTAATAAGCCACGGTTGCAAAATACTAACACGAATTCTTTACGTAGAAATGTTGGAACACGTGAGGCAATACTGACCCTACGACGTATCTTAGAAAATAGATTAAGGAAAGGCAAACCTTCGTTTCTACCATTTGTAGACTTAGAGATAGCTTTTGACAATGTTGACAAGAATACTCTATTTCAAATTCTGAAGATTGCAGGGATAAAATAAAGGAAACGATAGGCTATTTACAATTTGTCCAGAAGCCAGATGGCAGGTATAACAGTCGAGGGGCATGAAGTGGAAGCAGTAGTTGGTTAGAGAGTGAGACAGGATTGTAGCCTATCCCCGATGTTATTCAATCTGCATATTGAGCAAGTAATAAGGGAAAGAAAAGAAAAATTTCGAGTAGGAATTACAATCCATGGAAAAAAAAGCTTTGAGGTTCGCTGATAACATTGTGTTTCTCTCAGTGATAGCAATGGACCAGGAAGAGCAGCTGAACGGGATGGGCCGTGTCTTGAAAGGAGGATATAAGATGAACATCAACAAAAGCAAAACGAAGATAATCGAATGTTGTCGAATTAAACGAGGTGAAGCTGCGGGAATTCGATTACGAAATGAGACGCTTGAAGTAGTAAATGTGTCTTGTATTTGGGGAGCAAAATAACTGATGATGTTCGAAGTAGAGAGGATGTAAAATGTAGACTGGTAATGGCAAGAAAAGCGGTTCTGAAGAAGAGAAATTTGTTAACATAGAGTATAGAGTTGTCAGGAAGTCGTTTCTGAAAGTATTTGTATGGAGTGTAGCCATGTATGGAAGTGAAATGTGGACGATAAGTAGTTTAGACAAGAAGAGAATAGAAGCTTTCGAAATGTGGTGCTACAGAAGAATGCTGAAGATTAGATGGGTAGATCACATAACTAATGCGGAGGTACTGAATGGAATTGGAGAGAAGAGAAGTTTGAGGCGCAACTTGACTAGAAGAAGGGACCGGTTGGTAGGGCATATTCAGAGGCATCAAGGTATCACCAATTTAGTATTGGAAGGGTAAAAATCGTAGAGCGAGATCAAGAGATGAATACACTAATCCTATTCAGAAGGATGTAGGTTGCAGTAAGCAGTGAGAGATGAAGAAGTTTGCACAGGATAGAGTATCATGGAGAGCTGCATCAAACTAGTCTCTGGACAGAAGACCACAACAAAAACCTTATCTCAAACTTGGCAATACCTTGAGAGCATGATCTTTCAATAGAAACTAATTGATATGACATCGTGGTAGCGAGTGACGACTGTGGCGCGCATCTCGTAGTTACTGTCGTGAAATATCGTAGCCGTTCGAACAACTGCGTTATCTACACGTTGTGCATTTGTAAATTGAAATGACTGCTTTGTTGCGTCGACTGAAAGCAGGTACTTACGACAAACAGGCTTCTCCTATATTTGTAGTTGAAAAAAAATATCTACTAAACAAAATCATTCGAATCTCTCCATAATGACTTTGCTTTGCTTACATATCAAAAAATGGTTCAAATGGCTCGGAGCACTATGGGACTTAACATCTGTGCTCATCAGTCCCCTAGAACTTAGAACTACTTAAACCTAACTAACCTAAGGACATCACACACATCCATGCCCGAGGCAGGATTCGAACCTGCGACCGTAGCAGTCACGCGGTTTCGGACTGAGCGCCTAGAACCGCTAGACCACCGTGGCCGGCGCTTACATATCACGCGCTGTTAAGAATGTCTGTCTCACAGTCAGCCACAGCGCCACGGCCCACTGTCTACGCTCAACACAGGATGGTCCAGCGGCTACTTCAATCATCAATGGAACTGAAAGCTTACATTACTGCCTGAGCTCATTGAACTCACTGAATGCTACTGATATCTGTAAACGTTTTATAAACCGCAAATCTGTAAAACAAGGAAATAAATTGTGGTTTGAAAGTGAGGGGTACCTTACGAAGATCTGCACGTACTGGTTCCCAATGTGATGGAGTGGATGTATTGCTATTCTGGGGTGAAAGGACTGTCATAGTGAGTCCGACAGAAACTGGACATCTTGAGTCTCTTTGCCATATTCAAATGGTTCAAATGGCTCTCAGCACCATGGGACTTAACATCTTAGGTCATCAGTCCCCTAGAACTTAGAACTACTTAAACCTAACTAACTTAAGGACATCACACACATCCATGCCGGAGGAAGGATTTTAACCTACGACCGTAGCGGGCGCGCGGTTCCAGACTGAAACTCCTAGAACCGCTCGGCCACGCCGGCCGGTTTTCCGTGTTCCTTAGTGTGCAGCTAAGAGTAGCAGTACACTACAGTGGACGTATCCACGTACCAAGCAACGATGATACGTTTAGTAAATCTAAATACTGATGATGCACTGGAATGTTATCTACATCTACATCAATACACCGAAAGTCACCAGACGAAATGTGGCGGAGAATACTTCTGGGACGATTACATGACCCTCCTTCCCTATTCCACTCACGAATGACGTGTGGGCAGAATACCTGTTGTTAAGCCTCTGTATTTTAAACAATTTTTTAATTTTCCCATCGTGGTTTTCTCGCGAGAGATGTATGGAAGGAAGTAATATGTTGTCCAGATGGCAGTCTATCGGTGTACTCATGAATGGTTGAAGATGTAGGCCAGCGAGGCATCTGCTCAAGTGTTGTTAAATAAAAGCCAGAAAATCAGGAGCTTAACGTCAGTTCAGAATTTCAGCAAGGTGTGGGCTCAAAAATACTTGAGACGAGGTCCAACAAAGCATGAACTCAGGAAAGGTTCAAATGACGTCCAGCGAGGCAGAGGCTAGAGATCAGTCAAGGTGAGGTCCGGCAAGATGACAACATGAGTTCTATTGAAGCGAAGTCGAATGGAGCAAGAGATCTACCATGTACTCCCATTGATCAACTGGTGAGCGCAGATAGCACAAACCGCGGACTGTGAGCTAGATCTCAGTGTGAAACCCGATTGACGGGCTGCTAAGAACATCTAGCGTTAGTCCAGAGTGTATACTCGCAACAGATTTTCCTAGTAGTGCCCTAAATAACCGCCATGAGTAAAATACCGGCGTGGCGTTGAGCAGGCACGTCATTTCATGGAAGAGAAGTGGTGTCCCTGATAAAAGCACTGTTCACTATGAAACAGTTGCCACTATCTGTAACGTGGGCGCCACCTGAATTTCGTAACGCAAGTGAAGATTCAGTTGAGAACATAGTGGTTTATCTGCGTTGCTGCTACACTGTTTTGGTCGATCTCCAGTAGGCAGCATAGCTAGCGCACCTGAGTTGTGGCATCCTGCTATGCCCGCCAGGGCGCTCAGTGGTATTTATCATACATTGAAGAGCCAAAGATATTGTTACACCTGCGTAATATCGTGTAGGACCCCCACTAGAGTGCAGACGTGCCGCAGCACGACGTGGCTTGGATTCAACTAACGCCTGAAGTAGTGCTGAAGAGAATTGACACCATGGGTACCATAGAGCTGTTGATAAATCCGTTCTGTAAGCGTGCGAGTCGGGTGGAGATCTCTTCTGAACAGCACGTTGCATGGTATCTCTGATGTTATCAATAATTTTGATTGGTTGCTAGCGGAAGTGTTTTAAACTCGGAGGACTGTTCATGGAGACACTATGGGACAATTCTGGACGTGTGGAGTGTCACATTGTCCTGCTGGAGTTGGCCAAGCCGGTGAAATGCACAATGGACATGAATTCATGCAGGTGTTCAGACAGGATGATTACGTACGTGTTACCTGTCAGAGTCGTACATAGACATATCAGAGGTCTCAAATGATTCCAACAGCACACGCCCCACACCATTATAGAGCCCCCAGCAGCTTGAAAAGCCCCTGCTGACATGCAGGGTCCATGGATTCATGAGACTGTCTCAATACCCGTACACGTCCATCTGCTCGGCACAGTTTGAAACAAGACTCTTCCGACCAGGCGGCATGTTTCGAGTGATCAACAGTCCAATGTTGAGAGGCTCAGGCGAGGATTATAGTTCTATGTAGTGCTGTCATCAAGGGTAGACGAGTGCGTATTCGGTTCCGAAAGCCCATATCGATGATGTTTCGTTGAATGGTTCGCATAGTGACTCTTGTTGATGGTCCAGCATTGATATCTGCAGCAATTTGCAGAAGGTTTTACTTCCGTCACGTTGAACGATTTTATTCCGTCGTCGTTGCTTCCGTTCTTGCAGGATCTTTTTCCGGCAGCAGCGATGTCGGAGATATGATGTTTTCCCGGATTCCTGATATCCGCGATACACTTGTGAAACGGTGGTATGTGAAAATCCCAACTTCATCGCTACTTCGGAGATACTGTGTCCCACCACACGTGTGCCGACTATAACACCACGTTCTGACTCAGTTAGATCTTGATAACCTGCAATTGTAGCAGCAGTAACCATTCTAACAACTGCGCCAGACACATCTTGTTTTATACGGGCATTGACGACCGCAGAGCCGTATTCTGTCCGAACACATATGTCTTTACTTAAATACGAATGCCTACAGCAATTTCTTTGGCTCTTCAGTATATTATGTACATTCTGTGGCTGTAATCTGGAGGTCGCTTGTCATATATTCTTGCTGTTGGTAACGCTAATGGTAAAATGATAAGTACTTTTTTTTGTTAAGCGTTCACTCTGTTCCAAGTAACTATATTGAAGAAGTCAAAACGAAAATGGTTTTTTAAGTACATAATTTATGTAGAACGGGATATATTTTGCGTGAAGTACAGGTATATCTGAAGAAATGTCGGTTGTTGGCAAAGTGTAAGACAATGGATATGGGAGCAGTGATAAATCAATGGAAACTGCTGTCAGTTGCCGTAAAGACATATTTCGGTTTTACGTCCGCGTAGGAATAAACATATACTTGAACTAACTCCAATAAACGACAGCTGCAGTGTCGCGTATCTGATGTGAGCGACCAGCAAAATAAAGTAATAGTAAGTTTTGAATATTTCTTGTATACACTGTATGAAATGCATGCTATTGCACTAAAAGTCCAACTTAGCCTCTTTTTTAACACATCTTAATCCTACAGTTTTCAGGCAAATGCCGTGTTGGTTCCTTTGAAGGACCACCTCCGAATTCCTTCCCCATCCGTCCCTAACCGAAGAGATCGATGACTTCGCTGCGCTGTTTGGTCCCCTCCCTCACATCTACCAAACAACCAACCTACAGGTTTTGATCGATGACTCATTCTCAAGTGGTGCAGTACAAGACCTTGAATTATGATCTACTTTTGTCGGAGTATAATTTATAATTAGTGTTCAGTCTCTCCCTATTCGTTATTGACTTGCTTGTTCGCGAAATTTACAAAGATGCTGCACTACGTTCGCGACACAAGCAGCTACATAGCCGCCAGAACACTGTGGCAAGAGTACATTGCACTATTACCAAATATTACCTGGCAGAATGAGGAGTGAAAGACATGAATTTATTTATTTATTTACCTTTTTTTTAATCTGTATTAAGTTCTATGGGATCAAATTGCTGAGGTCAACGGTCCCTAAGTTTTCTCACTACTTAGTCTAACTGAATCTAACTTAAACTAAGGACAACACACACACTCATGACCGGGGGTGGTCTCTGACCTCCGACAGGGGAAGCCTCGTGAACCGTGGCAAGGCGCCATAGACCTCGTGGCTACAACGCGGTGACGTGAAAAATATTTGAACTGGAAAGTAACAGCAGGCTACGTAATAAGGACTAACGTATAAAGCAGAACTCTGTTACACATGAGAATTTACATGAATAGAAGGAATGAACCCTACCTCGTTAACAATGTATGGAAGCCGAAATCGTTTAGAACTTCACGTAAGGTCACCCGTGCATAATAATCGATATTTCTGCAACGGTGTCAGCCTATGAAGTTGGTGGTACTGGTGAATTAGTACTGAAAAGTGAAACGTAGCTGCCAAGGATTTGGAGGTGGCATGTGCAGGAATGGCAAGTACCTCCAATGAGGATACTATGTTACTATCTATCTGCAAACGACAAAACAAATGATTTCACGTATTAACCAAAAGTTCTTAAACATGAAGCAGAATATTTTACGTGTGACATCGCGTATTGCTCACACGTTCTCAAGTTTAGACGGTAAACATTCAAACATGTTTGGAATGATGAAGCGAATGTCAGAGTCCGAATTGCAAGGTCTGATGTATGAACCCAAATATGAACCATGGAACTATTGGAACCACTGATTTTTACACGATTTTGCGTAAATAATATCTCCAATGTTAATCGAATGTCATGGGAGTATTAAAATTATTGTAAACTAGAGACGTTGGTAGAGAAACTGTAGGAAAGACTTTAGTGACAGAATTCAGACAATTGTAATGATCATATATGAAACGTTGGTCATGAATATGCTAGTAAGTACGGAAAAACAAGCCAGTGGTACACAGAAGAGAACTCATCTCCGCAAGACTTGTTAATTCTAGTGCGGGTATTATGTAGACAGAGAATGAGGGTCAAGAAGAGCTGAAAAGAAATTATCACGTATAGAGAGCTGCGAGTCAACATGTAGAAGTCTGGACCATTCACTTTCAAGGCTGGATATGTAGAAAATGTTCTAGTTATAAGTAATCATCTTTGGGAATTTTATTAGGAGTAATCGATCCGTACTGTATATTTTTGAAAGATTGTATTATCATTTTAAGCATATATTTGAATCACAAGGAAAGTATATGGATTATCAAAAGCCATTTTAGTAGCAAGCCGTTGAGGGTTATCAAACTGTTTAAGAACTTAAAACAAAATTTCAAGTTTCTTTCTCATGCATCATCAGTGAAATACAATACCTCATCTTTTATTTCAAAAGTCGTACTGGGCCTTGTCTTTATGACTACTTTATTCCTTGCTGCACTTCGTAATTAGTCTCTCAGAATTATTCAACTACTTCTACATCTACAGACCACTGTGAAAAGCATAGCGGATTGTACGTCCCGGCGGAGGTTCGACTCCTCCCTCGGGCATGGGTGTGTGTTTGTCCTTAGAATAATTGAGGTTCAGTAGTGTGTAAGCCGATGACCTTAGAAGTTAAGTCCCATAAGATTTCACACATTTGAACATTTTGGTACCTCCCAATGTTCAGGTTATTAGGGGATTTTTTTTCGTGCCATTCACATACGGAGCACAGAAAGGATGTTTAACTGACACCGTGAGTGCTTTAAGTAAACTAATTTTGTCCTCATGATCGCAATGGGAGCGGTGTGTAGAGTATTTTACTAAATTCCTTGATTCATCATTTAAAGTTGGATATGAAATTTTATAGGCTTGATTTCTCGGGACTGAGTCTTCAAGAGTCTGCCAGTTCAATTGCTTCAATTTGTCTGTGACACGCTCCTCCCGGTCGAACAAATCTGTCAGCATTCATGCGACCTCTCTCCGTTTGCATCCTCCGTTATTCTTGTCTGGAATGGATCCAACACACTTGTGCAACATTGTGCTATTTGTCTTAGGAGTGATTTATAAGCAATTTCCTTTGAAGAATGGTTGCATTTCCCTGATAACCTCCCTATACAAAAGACAATGTCCTGACTGACCGACTGACTCTTTCACTGACTCCTCATCGTCCAACCCAAACCAGTAAGGATAGAAACTTCAAACGTGCAGAAAGTGTGGATCTTTTGCTCCAGGCGTCGTTTAAGAATAGATTTTTCGAAATTCCAATCCTAAGGGGATGAAATTCATGATGAAAGGTTTATTTGGAGATGTAGCTATGAAGACAATTGGTATTTAGTTTCTCGGTCACAAACAAACAAATACGCGTTGGAGCCTTTTTCTTTTTAATTTAACCTCGTGGGGGTGGAATGGTGATTGATAGGTTTTACGAAAATATATCATTATAAAAGAGCTACTAAAGTATTTTTAAAGGAACCTTTATCAACACTTGTATTTCACTTATCGGTTACAAAAGAATAAAAACAAAGTGTCTCATTTTTTTAATACTGAATCTCTAGTGGCGTAAAATACAGAGTGGTATTTTTATGAAAATCTTTGATAATAAAAGAATTTTGAACATAAATTAAAAAAAATGTAATTGATTTTATGAGTTAGAAATAAAGAAATAAGTGTTTCACTGTTTATCTAAATGCAATCTTTATGGGGATGAAACGGGGGATGAAAAATATTTTCGAAATATTTCATTGTGGAAACATTGTTTGCCTACTCTGTTAGAAATAAATGATAATTATTGTCACTATTTCTGAAAATTGAGCTCCTAAGGTGATGAAATAGGGGGCGAAACGTTTAATGGAATCATTTCACTGTGAAAGCATTTTTAAGCGAATAGGCGCTTCAGTCTGGAACCGCGAGACCGCTACGGTCGCAGGTTCGAATCCTGCCTCGGGCATGGATGTGTGTGATGTCTTTAGGTTAGTTAGGTTTAAGTAGTTCTAAGTTCTAGGGGACTGATGACCTCAGATGTTAAGTCCCATAGTACTGAGAGCCTTTAAAGCGAAATTTTTGATATTAGTGTTTGCTTCTCGATAACAGATGAAAAAAAATATGTGTTTCCCTGGTTTTGGGAACTGAACGCCTGAGGGGGTGATATGGGGTGAGACTGACTCGTCATCACCCAGCCCAAACCACCAAGGATAAAAACTTGTAGTTTGCTGGGAAGTGGGGGAGGGGGGGGCGGGGGCGCGGGTGAGGGTGCTATGGAAAGATCTCCACAAGAACGCTAAAGGCTAGATTAAGACAAACTTTGGACTCCAAGTACCAGAATCGCCTTTTGGTCAGAATTAGATTCGGAAAAGACCGTACTTTTACGACCTTAATTAGCATTAAAAGGTTAGAAACTCTTGCACGTTGTGAACAACGTAAAAATTCAACTAAACAAATACGAAAATGTTCTCTGCCGTCCATACAGTATGAGGGCGAGGAACACGGGGCACACCCGCTTTACTCAAGACTGAGACTATGTGCTCGTTCCATTACAAGTCCCTACAAAGTGTTACACTCTGGTCTTTGCATGATTTTGCCGATTCCAGCTGTGATTCGTAGGTACCGTATTCATAGGATACTACATTTCTTCGTATGCGACTGTAAAATTTTACGTTTTTCAACACTTAATGCAAAGTGAAAACCATAGTACCATATTGAAATCCTATCAAGATCTAACTACATCTTTGTGTAGCTATTGTCAGACTCTACTTCATTATACATGACTGCATCATCTATGGGAAGCCAGAGGTGACTATTAATACCGTCCCACAATGTCACTAAAATACAATATGAATGCCAAGGGACCAAAATAATTCCTTGAGACACACAAGAAGCTATTTTTACACTTGTCATTGATTGTCCTTCCAAGATAGCTTGCTGCATCCTTCCCTATAAAAGGACCCTAAATTCGTCCACAAATTTCGACTGATACCTCATACAATGTTACTTTTGATAATGCGGTACTGAGTCAAATGCTTGCCTCAAATCTAGAAACACTGCATCTACAAGACTGCCTAGAACTATGTCTTTTAGTACGTCTTGTTAGAAAAGTACTAACTGGGTTTCACGTGATCGATGCTGTATGGCGTGTAGGAGGTCATCCTGTTGAAGACACTTCATTATGTATGAGATCGAAATATGTTAAAAGATTGTACAACACATACCCGTGAAGTTTGTTGGACGGTAGTTTTATGAATCACTTTTCCTACCCTTTTGTAGACGGGTGTGATGTGTGCTTTATCTCCACGACTGAGCTCGGTTTCCTGTTCGTGTAATCTCCGATGATAATAGTTAGCGGGCTACTTCAGCCGAATATTGAATATAGAATCTCATAGGAATTCCATAGTGCCCTGCTACTTTATTCTGTTTCGATGATGGTATCTTTTTTTCAAAGCGAATCTCCCTGCATCTTTCTCAGTCATCTTTCCAGTAGTATGGGAATTACAATGCGGCTACAGTCTTACGTTTTCCTTTGTAAAGGAACGTTTGCAAACAGAGTTAGACTCTCCTACTGTTGTTTAGCTATTTTACATTTAGGAATGTTTCACGTGATGTATTTTCACTAACTAAATGTAACTATTCCATCTGAATGTAGATGACCTAAATCTCCTCCTATGAGTACAGTACGGTTAGGGGACTGACCTACAAGCGAAATGAGGTTTTTAAGGTCGTCTCTGGTTCGTGATTGACTGGACACAAGGTTTACATATGGCCAGAATTTCTTTCACTTTTTGAAAGTTCTTTATACAATATCCTGCAACAGGAGCCATTGACGGCTTCAGCCATCGCTCTCTAGACAACCAAATGCTTCTGACTCGTTGTTCTCTAACTGTTATTCAAAAGCATCTGCTTCTGTAGAATTTTCTTTGCAGTATCTGTATACCATGGAGGATTCCCGCTATAATGAATATTCACCTGAGAACATATTTATCCAGTGAAAGGTCAACTGCTGTTTCAAAAACATGACCCATCATATCTCTCTATGCTCCTGTGGTGAAATAAATGCTTTTGTTCCCCGTTGACAGAAGAGACTACAGCTTATTTGTCCAGTTTCCTGAAGATATAAATCTTTCTAAATGTTATAAGTGAATTTTGTAGTTTGGTTTTCATTGTTGCTTCATGGTTACTGGTACCTGTTTCGAAATGGACGTTCTCAAAGAGGTCAGAGCTATTTGCTGTCTTTAGGTCTAACATATTTCCCTAAAGATAGGTGACTATGTGTTCTAGGTGGTTTTCTGAGAAGGAATTTAAAAACGTTTCACTGGAAATCGTGTCATGCCCCCTACTAACAAAGCTATAAATATACCATTTCAATGCTGGATGACGAAAGTCTTCCCTGACGATTACTGTAAGGTTAGGTAAACTTAAGTATAAGCAAACTGAGGTTTTCTCTCAAGTTTTCGATTACCTGAGAAGGTCGATAGAAAGGCACAGTTTTAATTTCATGCTCACACCTGACACGAAGCCTGGCCCAAACGACCTCGCACACTGCTTCAATTTGTATATTGATGAATTTTTGTTCATTCTCTAACGTGACAAATGTATCACTTGCACTTCCCATTAACCTATCCTTTTAGTATACTCTCCAATTTTCTTCACAAATCTCACAGCTGTGAACATCAGGTCTTACCCAGCTTTCTTCATGTAGTATTATGTGAACATCGCTGCTGTTTAGGAGAGTTTTAAACTTTTGTATTATGCTGCGAATGCATCGTCTGTTAACCACTAGGATTTTCATGCTCCAACTTGTGGGTGGGGGTTCTTTGGATCTGACACTGATACTTTAAGGTTTCCTATGGGTATTGATATCAGGACTGGATGGAGAGTCACGTAACCTAAAAAACCCTTGTATGCGCCCCACACACAGCTATCTGAGTCGTGCCTCTGATGTGTAACGCACACCTCACCCATTTAGGAGGACCTTACAGTTCTCAGCCTTTTGTCGCTAGTCTAGAAAGTTACACTCAAGCTTGTCGCAGTACCTTTGCAATCTGTTGAAGACTTAAACTCGATTCAGAATCAGATGCCCACGATGTGTTCTACGGAGAATGCTGTATCGCAAGTATGGCTGGTATTGAAAGTTTTCTCTGTGTGTTGCTGCTTTGAAGTATGAGCTCAAAGTGCAGACGGCAAGCATCGTTTGTTCCAATGTGTGGCAATATTCTGTTAACGGAAGCTTATCAACATTCGTATTTTCATATTCACTAACAAACCAACTACTGTAGATCCGAAATACACTGCATCTTTTGAGCAACGATCAACGTATTCGTGGAAGAAGTGGTTTATATTCCTGTTGGCACCACAAACATGTTCTTGGAGGAGGTTGACGTCAACCTCACAAGGTCATTTAAGAGGCAACGTGACAGATACGTAGGGACTACTAGACTCTGATGTTGCTAACTAACTGTTTTGGTAGCCACAGGACCCATCTTACAGCATCAAGTGATACCTTTGTCGGAGGCTGACACGGCATCCGGTCAGTAGCGTTCAGGGCTCGCTGCTGGAAAGATTTTACTGATGCCCGTGGATGTAGTAGTAACGTCCTACGATGAAGGGATGATCATTGTGCCGCCTGTTTGTAGATAGTCCGAAACTCCCTAGTACAGGCGGGTCTGGTCACATTAGAGTGTCAGTCCGTATAGCATAATCTGTACAAAAGGCCAAAAACATAGTTTTATTATAGTAACTGATGATTCACTGCCGCCCTTCGCGAACTCTTTTACACGTTGAATACGAGTCCCTCTCGTTTCGAAGGTGACAGGCGCAGGCAAATCTTACGGTAATCACGCATTCAGAGCTTCAGTGTACAGTTCTACAGTAGGCACGCAGTTCTCAGCAGTCAGAACAATAAATAGCGTTCAAATATGTGTCTTCATTGTACTCTTTTGCAATACACCTAAACCAGTAAGACCAACGGTTTTTACGGTGATCCTATAATTCACTGCAGTAGGACTTCGCACGATCAACTGATATGGCAATCGAACAAACATCAATCTGTTGGTTTAAAACTTTCTCCATGGTGTTCTTTTACCAAGAGGCAGCTTGTTTACATTGCATAAATCTACAAATGATCTACACTCCTGGAAATAGAAAAAAGAACACACTGACACCGGTGTGTCAGACCCACCATACTTGCTCCGGACACTGCGTGAGGGCTGTACAAGCAATGATCACACGCACGGCACAGCGGACACACCAGGAACCGCGGTGTTGGCCGTCGAATGGCGCTAGCTGCGCAGCATTTGTGCACCGCTGCCGTCAGTGTCAGCCACTTTGCCGTGGCATACGGAGCTCCATCGCAGTCTTTAACACTGGTAGCATGCCGCGACAGCGTGGACGTGAACCGTATGTGCAGTTGACGGACTTTGAGCGCGGGTGTATAGTGAGTATGCGGGAGGCCGAGTGGACGTACCGCCGAATTGCTCAACACGTGGGGCGTGAGGTCTCCTCAGTACATCGATGTTGTCGCCAGTGGTCGGCGGAAGGTGCACGTGCCCGTCGACCTGGGACCGGACCGCAGCGACGCACGGATGTACGCCAAGACCGTAGGATCCTACGCAGTGCCGTAGGGGACCGCACCGCCACTTCCCAGAAAATTAGGGACACTGTTGTTCCTGGGGTATCGGCGAGGACCATTGGCAACCGTCTCCATGAAGCTGGGCTACGGTCCCGCACACCGTTAGGCCGTCTACCGATCACGCCCCAACATCGTGCAGCCCGCCTCCAGTGGTGTCGTGACAGGCGTGAATGGAGGGACGAATGGAGACGTGTCGTCTTCAGCGATGAGAGTCGCTTCTGCCTTGGTGCCAATGATGGTCGTATGCGTGTTTGGCGCCGTGCAGGTGAGCGCCACAATCAGGACTGCATACGACCGAGGCACACAGGGCCAACACCCGGCATCATGGTGTGGGGAGCGATCTCCTACACTGGCCGTACACCTCTGGTGATCGTCGAGGGGACAGTGAATAGTGCACGGTACATCCAAACCGTCATCGAACCCATCGTTCTACCATTCCTAGACCGGCAAGGGAACTTGCTGTTACAACAGGACAATGCACGTCCGTATGTATCCCGTGCCACCCAACGTGCTCTAGAAGGTGTAAGTCAACTACCCTGGCCAGCAAGATCTCCGGATCTGTCCCCCATTCAGCATGTTTGGGACTGGATGAAGCGTCGTCTCACGCGGTCTGCACGTCCAGCACGAACGCTGGTCCAACTGAGGCGCCAGGTGGAAATGGCATGGCAAACCGTTCCACAGGACTACATCCAGAATCTCTACGATCGTCTCCATGGGAGAATAGCAGCCTGCATTGCTGCGAAAGGTGGATATACACTGTACTAGTGCCGACATTGTGCATACTCTGTTGCCTTTGTCTATGTGCCTGTGGTTCTGTCAGTGTGATCATGTGATGTATCTGACCCCAGGAATGTGTCAATAAAGTTTCCCCTTCCTGGGACAATGAATTCAAGGTGTTCTTATTTCAATTTCCAGGAGTGTAATTTAGGGTATCTCCTGACTCACGGTGACGAATTTAAAACAAACAATTGTGACATCTTTCCAGAACTGAATGTGACATATGACGAAATCTGCGTTAAGTTTGCAAGTACCTAATAACGATGATACTTGCAGTAATTTTTGTGGTACTTGTGTCGAAACTGGTCTCTCTCGCCCCCCCCCCTCCCCTCCCTCCAACATCTAATGTTAATCTGGCTGAAAATGACCGGGTTTATCTATTAAAAGTGAAAGAAGCCTAATAAGTCTCCCTTAATTTTTCACTTGCGTAACTTTTAAGGTAACTGAAACCAAGAATATTTGACTTTCCCCAAGACTGTCTCCACAGGCAAGCAAGGCTTAAAGCTGTAACATATTGAGTATGTGTCTGCTGACATACTTATTCACTTAAGGCACTGAGAAATTCGTGGTGAGCTGCTGTTTGCTAACATAACAGGGGACAATGCAAAAATGCTCGAAACACAGAACTGCGCACTAGAATTCCCGCGAAACGAAAGAAATTGAAAATTAACAAATTACACTACCAAACAATACATGTAAATGTGCAGATTCAATGAAATGCAAATTAGAAATAAGGAGCGAATAATTATAGTCTCACTGATTACAGTGGTAATTCTTTGCAAGAATGATGACTATATCGCTTGAAAGGAAAACTGCTTGCAAAGAAATGACGTATGTAATACTAGCTGTTTTACTGAATAAAAGTGATTCTAATAATTAATTCTGAAAGCTACTCTAAACCTGTAGTTCAGTGTGAAGGGCAGCTTTAACTTTTCGAAAGACAATGTCCATGGAAGCGTAACATACATTACAAACAATTAATCAGTTGAATGTACAGTTCTTCTCAACAATAATTCGCGTGTGTTGAGCTCTTGTATTGTAAGTCAGTCTTCACTTAGCTGTTGGTGTCGGCAGGTCGGCGACGTCCTTGTTGTTGGCCCGTAATCCTTTATCATGTACTCCAGTAATTACCGGAGTCTTGCTGACCCCCTGATTCTAGCGACCCACTGCGAATATAGCTGGAAAGCGCCGTGTTTGTAGAGATATCGTAATTAGCTCATCTACTTGCAACGACGAAAGTAAGACTCGCTTTCTTCCTGTGTAACTTCACAGTCCTCGGTGTACATCAAACAATCCGCACCGTGCACAACAGTCAGCGTATTCACATTAGTTGCGCGGCGATCGGCGCACCGTACTCTCTATATTATGGTCACTGATATTATTCCACGAGATGGAAATGTTTACCATAATTCTGATTAATATTACAGTCTACGGTAGCACTAAGTAGTCAGTGCTGTCTACAATAATAGCAGTTCACTGACGGCGTTTACACACATTAACGGTCTGCAAATCATAGTTTTTAAGCCTAGTGTACCGAGGAACAAACTACACACACACACACTGGCACTCACAATCAGCTTCTCGTTCTCGCTGCCTTCTTCTTGTTGATCCTTTCCTTGACGATTGTATGGAACAAATACTGACCACCCCACAACCTTTGAGGTTTAAGAAATTTTGGAGTAAATGAATACGAAAATCCACAAATTCTACATAACTCAAGGAGCGTAGATAATGGAATACGTAATCTGAGAGGGTAATTAATCTGCGTTTTTTAGGTGATGGATCAGTATCATAATGCGAAAATATATGTGTATTCTGAAGCTGCGTTAGGGAAATACTGGTGCTGAAATTTCGATTCTTCCTTTACGTTACATGAGTGTGAGAGAGTGATAAATGCAAACGTCGTAGGGATAATTATGTTTATTTGGTGACTAGAAATTTCCATCTGATGAAAAAATTACTTTGATGTAAAGATATGCCTTATATAGTTGTCCGACAGAACGTTTAACGTGTAATATTTTCACTTCTGTGATGTTGAAAATGAGTGATAAAAACGAGGCCTGCATCTCGAACTTCGTCTACTGTGAAGTAGTTGTAATGGTAATGAGCGTTTAGCGTCATTGGCCGGGAGGCCCCTTGCGGTTCAGGTTCAAAAACATTGGTGCAGGTCTTATTACATTCGACGTCACAATGGACGACCTTCGAGCCGAATGGGGATGCAATGACAATGAGGACAACACACCACCCAGTCCCTGGCAGGCCGGAGTGGCCGAGCGGTTCTAGGCGCTAAAGCCTGGAACCGCGCTCGGAGTGGCCGAGCGGTTCTAGGCGCTAAAGCCTGGAACCGCGCTGCTGCTTCTGTCGCAGGTTCGAATCCTGCCTCGAACATGGATGTGTGTGATGTCCTTAGGTCAGTTAGGTTTAAGTAGTTCTAATTTCTAGGGAACTGATGACCTCAGAAGTTAAGTCCCATAGCGCTCAGAAACATTTGACCATTTTTTAACCCAGTCCCTGGGCGGAGAATGTCTCCGACCCAGCCGGGAATCGAATCCGGCCCCGTAGGACGGCAATCTGTCACGCTGACTTCTCAGCTATCGGGGCGGACGTGAATTAGTGGTTCACATTCTTCTCCCAGACCTTCGTATGGACGTAACTGACAAGTGGCTTACGCAGACCGGTCTTATACATCTATTTTTCGTGTCCTGTTGGAATCTCTTACATAAGTTAAACTGTGGTGTGCAACTTCAACCTACACGGATATTTTACTGCCTGCAAGGACTGTCCTTTTAGTTGCACCTGATCAATTAAAAACTTCTATTATGTTTTTAGACTATATTTACTGTCGATTTCATTCGCTGTTCACAGGTAGATTGACAAAAGTAACATTATAAATTGGTAGACCTCACATCAAAACCTTTTGAGGACTGGAGATACCAGTCTCCTAGTCAGGTATTATTGTTTGTTCTTCATCTGAGACAGCTGTTAACGCGATGTGTTGTAGCTACTAGTGTTTTCAGACACGTATTTGCAATACATTTAAGGTGATTTACTTACTTAATATACAAACCCTCTGAACTAATTGGCAAGAATGGTGCCCTTTTAGCAAACGATTTTATTATGTACAAACATTTTGTGGAATAATGTAATGTAGAGATAATGTCTTACTTTTATAACTACTTTTAAGGGAACTGCTTTTAAGGGAATAACTACTTTTAAGGGAACAAATGGTTTTGTAAGAACGGGAACGATAGCCTAAATAGCGCGCCAGCGTTTATGATTTTGTTGCGTGGGTAACACGCTGTACATAATACAACCACTGTCAGTTGTTCATATTCATCATCTTCCATACGTAATAGTAGCAATACTCTCAGCTGTTTTTTCGTCTGAACTATTTGTGTTGCTCTAACAGAACCTTTCATTCGAATTGAAAATATCCAACTCCTGCGATTGTTCGAACACAGGTCTCGATTTAGCTTTTTTATTACAATAGCTGCCATGAATATATTTTACCCTCCCCCCCCCCCCCCCTCGGCCTTTAGAGATAAACAGAATGACAGACGGCGGGTATAGCAAGAGTAACGGCGCAACTCGTTCGCCGGTACAGAGCGTTATTGCACCGCTGTTCTGGAAGCGAAGCGAGAGGACCTAACAGAAAACTCGCAACAACCACAGCTTCCAGTGCGACATGGGTGGATGTGTATTCTCATGCTGATTGGCGAAGTTCTGCAATATTTCTTGTGTGCACCGAAGTATCACGTAGAAATTCAATTTATAGCGCAATTTTCCAGGGAGTTTGATGTAGTACATATTGGGGTTTGATTTATAAATGTGAGTACTGTTGTCTCAGCAAGTCCCAAACCTACTGCTCCCTGCATCACAGTTCCGCCAGAAATTACTTGATTCAAGGAAATAAAAAAAGAGTGTTTTATAACTGCATGAATGCACATACTGCTGGGTGAGGTCACTAAATGGCCAATATGGGTTGGTTATTTATTTTTGTGATGAACAGTTAGTCTCAGAAACTAACAGGGAGAGAGCGCCTGATGTATTTTCCGAAGCTCTCACCATCGACCAGCTTCGCAAACGGTACGGATTCTGGTTAGCGTATCGCGTTATACACCCGATAATTTACCTCTATGGAACGGGATTTCAACCGGAATATCAGATTTTTTTGCGGACAGTGTGCCGTTAAGTCCGCTGTTGTGTTTATAAAGACAGCAACTGATGAACTGAGACCTTAATTCGGTCTGTAGACAGCGCAATTCGTAGTTTAGAGCTGGAAGACGATTTCGGATCGGATCTGGAGGCAGTCTGTCAGATGCAAAGACATTGCAACAAGAATTCTGCATAGAATAAAATTTTTATCGGTGCATTCATGTTTCAGAACTGATGACCAGCGGCTCTGAAACTAGATTGACCTGTGTGTCTCTTTTCGACGCAGAGCTAAAAATTTTACATTACCAAATGTTGCAGAATTTCACACTATCAATCATACACATTGATCGAAGTCATGGAACTCAAATATGATACTGGTTAGTAAGTCAGAGAGGGAATACTTTCTCTTCTATAAACATTTACCCCGAAAATGCTGCCCAAAGCGTCATACTAACGTTGGAACTTAACTAGTGGAAAGTATTTTTTCACAACCGATACAAAAGAGTCACATGTTTGCACCTGTCACTGCCCTTTAAAGTAATCACCAGCGTTGTGTAGAACCCGTTGCCAGCGACGTGGATGGCGTACTATACCGTTAGCAGAGCCTGTTCTGTTAATGGTGCGAATGGAGCGGTCTACTGCCTGTAGAATATCTGGAACAGTTCTGAAGCGAATGCCACGAAGTGTTTCCTCCAGCTTCGGAATCAAATAAAAGTCACAAGGACTTAAGTCCGGAGAGTATGGTGGATGGTACAGTACTTCCCAGTCCCATCGGCTGAACAGAGCAGCCTCAGCTTGCGCTGTATGCACCCACGCATTGTCGTGCAAAGTAGTAGGCGGGTTGCACAGAAAGTGTCGCTCGAAAAGCTGGTCGCAGGTGATGCTCCAAAACGAACAGTAATACTGTGCATTGACGGTCTGCCGTGGAAGAACGTAATGCGTTAGGATAGCACCATCACAGTCATACACGAGAACCACTATAACTTCAGACCGCTCCGTTCACACCATCAACAGAACAGGCTCTGCTAACGGTACACTACGCCTTCCACACTTCTACAGTTTCACCTCCACCTCCAAGCGGAATGGGTGGGCCGCTAGTTCGCATCAAAATCCACACTAGAAAGAGGGGCCGCCTAGTCAGTCCTCCCAACTCTGGAGTTATGTAGAGTTCTAGTGTGTATAGAAACAGAAAGCACTCGCCTGGTGGGAACGTGTTTTTAATAGCTGAACGGAAAGAGCCGAGTTAACAGAAAGATTCACCTTTCTACACCCAAAATGTTTGCATGATATTGCTGCAAATGTACATTCTGTGAAACGAAAGCAAAAGGTGACGTTGTTCGTTTAAACTTGTAGTTCCGACTAGCTAAAAAGCTTTGAAAGCTAAATGTCTTGGGGAGTATGCCTTTGGAAGCGAGCTAGCAACATGTCGAACTACAGCAAAGGTACTGTGTCATGTACAAATTTTTTGGATTGTTCCAATGAATAACTGAAAGAAGAGTGGCCTCCAGAAGATATTGTCGATGTGCGAAACATCACGAAAAGGGTGGATGGCGATCTTTAATTCCATCTGCTTCATCGTTACCTTCAATAGTGCGAAACTCCCAGTGCATATGAAGGCAGATTTTCTTCGCCTAAGCGTGCGGCCAACTCACTGCAATGCCATAAATGCCAGCTTTTCGGAAACAGCAATCTATGTAAGGGAGAAGCCACTTGTGAAATATGTGGTAAGGCCGCTCTTTGTGGTGCTAATGTCCATCGCCTCCGAAGTGCGTAAATATCTCTGTGGAGCATCGAGTTTGGAGTAGAGAAGAAAGGAAGATACAGGAGATTAAAATAATAAGCCGCATACCGTACGGTGACGCCAATAAGGTCTACAAGGGCATGCAGGCTCCCCCACACACTTCACCTTTTTTCAGTCCTTAAAAAGGTTATTTCGACAGAATATGCCTCTACACAAGCACAGGTTACTATTAATACTTGCGTTTCTCAATGCACTTGCAAAGTTGCATTGAGACGCTAGATCACCGAGAATGTCAGAAAATGACATGGTTGCCCCCATTGTGGAGCTTCGAGCAGCTCCAAAGGCAGCCCTGTAGACAGTCTAGTAAAGAGTATACCCTTGAGCCTGCAGTTGGAGCATTACGTTATACCAAGCCTCCCCCCACCCCCACCCCCCAAAAAAAGAAGAAGAAAAGCAAACGGGAAGCGTCAGCAGCGGACCTCTCAGATCATGCCGATATCATTCAACCTGACGATCGTAATTAATTTCCCTTAGAGGTAACGGAATGTTAAGACCGCCCGGAGCAGAAATCTTTCTCCAAAACGGAATCTCCACCTACTGCTGGCTCGTCTTCAAAGCGGAGAGACAGAGTGTAAGTGCAACCCCCTTAGTAAGCGGCTCGCACACTACAGTAGGGTATGAATAAGTTCAGGACTCGCGCTCAAAATTTCGTTTTAATTTTGTGCGTTTCGTTCCAAGCACCGGTACAATAACTCGTCCTCCGAAAGAAAAAAACTGGTGCGTGAGAAAGGCCGATTTCTGGCAGGTGCATTTTTTTGTTCAACAGCGAATAACAAAAATTTCTGTTCCCTATCCGGAAAAAACGTTTCAGGGGTTGATTCTAAACACTTTTTTGGTCCCAAAAAGGCAATTAAAAAAAACAATTTTTTGAATCAAAACGTAGTGAATCTCCCCTTAAGGTGTGTAACATCCTCATCGTTTTGAATGCATGTCGTTGTTAAAATTCTTTGGCTTTGACTGGATTCGACAATAAATTCAATTTGTTCTTAAGAGAAAAATAGACTTCTGTTAACTTCATTCGCTGTGATGCTATGTATTTCAAGAGCGTTTCATATCTGTGTTTCAGAGTTCCTTGCTAGCATAACTTGTGAAGCAGCCCTACAAGCCATAATCTTCGGAGATTGAACTAATTCGGAGATTGAACTAATTCGGAGATTGAACTAATTCCCTCCATTTTAAGGTGAAATTATTGATTTGCACTGTTAATCGTCCATAGTCAAGGAACATTGTTGTTGTAATAAAGTGTAATGATTGATGTTCAATCCCTGTTTGCCCAGTCTTCTAATGCTAGTGTCAATCAAGTGACTGGCCGTGTGTCACTCACAATCTCCCAGGAGCTGTGCACTCCAACCATCATGGCCAATCCCACTCATCTCTCCACTGCTACGGGATCGTCCTCGGCCATCGACGTCTCTGTCTGCTATCCAGCCATGAAAGATTCAGCTCAGCGTAAAACAGCTGATGACCTTCAGTGACCACTTCCCAATGTGGAGTCAACTACCGGTTGGAGAATTATTTGATAGGCAGCCGCCGGAATAGAAGACCAGCAGACGTAACTCGAAGCTGTTCAGCCAACTTACTATGTCCGAAGGCCAGGAAAAGCTGGACCAAGTCACACGAGGAATGCCCCAAGCAACTAACTCACTCATTCTAAGGCCCTCAGGTTATCTTAGGAGGCACCCTGTACCTTGTTGGGGGACCAATGAGTGCAGTTCAGCAATCCAGATCAGGTATGCTTCTCTAGACTGTTCAGATACCTCTAAAAGCTGACAATATGGCAGCCTTTCGAGTCTTGAGTGCCTAATCTCGACGGGTCATTAATGAAAGCAAGAAAAGGTCATGGCCAGAGTTCTTAGAATTTGCCAAACGTTCTACTTGTTCTACAAAATTGTGGGAACCCATCAGTAGGACTTCCCATAAACCTCGTTCACGAGCAGCAGCAGTGTTTCAGCAATCAGAAAAATGTTTCCCGAACAAATCGCCTTTCAACCGTTTCCGTTTTCATCTGTTTCACCGACTTCGGTAGTCTTTAAATTCTTTCTTCAAAGAGTTGTAATACCGCCTCAGATCAAATCTGTGACACTCGTCAACCGCGCGACTACATCCTTCTCCTCCGTGATTTCCATTGCATTTGAAGGACTCCGATAATAGATCGGTAAACTGCCTCTTTTCGCACAAACAGCCATTGAACTTACGAACTTCCATTGTACCACGAACAAACGGGGAGGAATAAACAGCGCTTACACTGCGGTTCTGCTGAACTAAAGAAACTCGTGCTAACCACAACAAACCGCATCAAAAGTTGTCCATGAGTACAAGCTAGCCTGTAATACAGAGGCAGAGTTCAACCCAGCATTGTCACAAGAATCTGTCGCCGCAAAACGTGGCATTCTTACTGAATCATCATAAAGAGACAGTAAAGGTTGAAGTGTGCTTCCAGGAAGTCAGTTGACAAGACCTAAAAAGGCAATAAAACACTTCAAAAGAAAACATTAAATACTTAAATAAGCACACAGCCCATTAAGGGGACCTGGACGTGAACGGGCTGCATTTTAATACCTCGCTTTTAGGGCACATTACTCTTGATCTACAATGCGGAAAAAGTTGCGGGTTTTTTACCAACAATGAATGACATAAACCCAAGCTGTAAAAGGAAATGTATTGAAATTTCTCTTATAGGTAAAGAGTTGCAGTATTTTGCCTAATAGATGTTTTTATGATACACGTTTCAGTTCTGTTACCATATTCTGGTCCATCATCAGTCTAACAGCATTCAAACTGTGGCAGGCTACTGTCAACATTCACTGTCATTTTCCTCAGTTCAGAGACTGGTTTGATGCAGCTCTCCATGCTACTCTATCTTCTGGAAGGTTCTTCATCTCACAGTACCTAGTGCAGCCTAAATCCTTCTGAAACTGCATAGTGTATTCATCTCTTGGTCTTCCTCTACAATTTTAACCCTCTACGCTGCCATCCAATACTAAATTGGTGATCACGTGATGGCTCAGAACATGTCCTACCAACCGATACCTTCTTCTAGTCAAGTTGTGCCACAAATTTCTCATCTCCCCAATTCTATTCAATACCTACTCATACGTTATGTGATCTACCCATCTAATCATCAGCATTCTTCTGTAGCACCACATTTCGAAAGCTTCTATTCTCTTCTTGTCCAAACTATTTATCGTCCATGTTTCACTTCCATACGTGGCTACACTCGATACAAATATTTTCTGATTCGAATTCCTGACACCTAAATCTATACTCGATGTTAACAAATTTCTCTTCTTCAGAAACGCTTTCGTTGCCATTCCCCGTCTACCTTTTATATCCTCTCTACTTCGATCATCATTAGTTATTTATCTCCTCAAATAGCAAAATTCATCAACTACTTTAAGTCTCTCATTTCGTAATCTACTTCTTTCAGCATCACCCGACTTAATTCGACTACATTCCATTATCCTCGTTTTGCTGTTGTTCATGTTGATCTTCTATCCTCCTTTCAAGACACTGTCCATTCCGTTCAACTGCTCTTCCAAGTCTTTTGATGTCTCTAACAGAATTACGTCATCAGCGAACCTCAAAGTTTTTATTTCTTCTCCGTGGATTTTAATTCCTACTCCAAATTTTCCTTTTGCTTCCTTTACTGCTTGCTCAATATACAGATTGAATAACTTCAGGGATAGTGTACAATTCTATCTCACTCCCTTCCCTTTTAGGCTCCTCGACTCTTATAACTGCCATCTGCTTTCGATACAAGTTGTAAATAGCCTTTCATTCCCTATATTTTACCCCTGCTATCTTCAGAAGTTGAAAGAGTGTATTCCAGTCAACACTACCAAAAGCTTCCTCTAAGTCTACAAATGTTAGAAACGTAGGTTTGCCTTCCCTTGATACATCTTCTAAGATGAGTCGTAGGGTCAGTATTGCCTCACGTCTTCCAACATTTCTACGAAATCCAAACTGATCCTCCCCGAGGTCCGCATCTACCAGTTTTTCCATTCGTCTGTGAAGAATTCGCGTTAGTATTTTGCAGCCGTGACTTATGAAACTCGAAGTTCGGTGATTTTCGCCTCTGTCAACACCTGCTTTCTTTGGGATTGGAATTATTATATTCTTCCTGAAGTCTGAGGGTATTTCGGATGCCTCATATATCATTCTCACCAGATGCCACAGTTCAATCAGGGCTGGCTCTCCCAAGGCTATCAGTAGTTCTAATGGAATGTTGTCTACTCCCGGGCTTTGTTTCGGCTTAGATCTCTCAGTACCCTGTGAAACTCTTCACGCAGTATCATATCTCCCATTTCATATTCGTCTACATTCTCTTCCATTTCCATAATGTTGTCCTCAAGTACATCACCCTTGTATAGACCCTCTATATACTCCTTCCACCTTTGTGCTCTCCCTTCTTTGCTTAGAACTGTGTTTACATCTGAGCTCTTGATATTCATACAAGTGCTTCTTTTTTCTTCCAAGATCTCTCTAATTTTCCTGTAGAAGGTATCTGTCTTACCCCTAGTGATATATGCCTCTACATCCTTATATTTGTCCTCTGTCCACACCTGCCTAGCCATTTTGCACTTCGTGTCGCTCTCATTTTTGACACGTTTGTGTTCCTTTTTATCTGCTTTATTTACTGCATTTTTATATTTTCTCCTTTCATCAATTAAATACACTCCTGGAAATTGAAATAAGAACACCGTGAATTCATTGTCCCAGAAAGGGGAAACTTTATTGACACATTTCTGGGGTCAGATACCTCACATGATCACACTGACAGAACCACAGGCACATAGAAACAGGCAACAGAGCATGCACAATGTCGGCACTAGTACAGTGTATATCCACCTTTCGCAGCAATGCAGGCTGCTATTCTCCCATGGAGATGATCGTAGAGATGCTGGATGTAGTCCTGTGGAACGGCTTGCCATGCCATTTCCACCTGGCGCCTCAGTAAGACCAGCGTTCGTACTGGACGTGCAGACCGCGTGATACGACGCTTCATCCAGTCATAAACATGCTCAGTGGGGGACAGATCGGGAGATCTTGCAGGCCAGGGTAGTTGACTTACACCTTCTAGAGCACGTTGGGTGGCACGGGATACATGCGGACGTGCTTTGTCCTGTTGGAACAGCACGTTCCCTTGCCGGTCTAGGAATGGTAGAACGATGGGTTCGATGACGGTTTGGATGTACCGTGCACTATTCACTGTCCCCTCGATGATCACCAGAGGTGTACGGCCAGTGTAGGAGATCGCTCCCCACACCATGATGCCGGGTGTTGGCCCTGTGTGCCTCGGTCGTATGCAGTCCTGCTTGTGGCGCTCACCTGCACGGCGCCAAACACGCATATGACCATCATTGGCACCAAGGCAGAAGCGACTCTCATCGCTGAAGACGACACGTCTCCATTTGTCCCTCCATTCACGCCTGCCGCGACACGACTGGAGGCGGGCTGCACGATGTTGCGGCGTGAGCGGAAGACGGCCTAACGGTGTGCGGGACCGTAGCCCAGCTTCATGGAGACGGTTGCGAATGGTCCTCGCCGATAGCCCAGGAGCGGCAGTGTCCCTAATTTGCTGGGAAGTGGCGGTGCGGTCCCCTAAGGCACTGCGTAGGATCCTACGGTCTTGGCGTGCATCCGTGCGTCGCTGCGGTCCGGTCCCAGGTCGACGGGCACGTGCACCTTCCGCCGACAACTGGCGACAACATCGATGTACTGTGGAGACCTCACGCCCCACGTGTTGAGCAATTCGGCGATACGTGCACCCGGCCTCCCGCATGCCCACTATACGCCCTCGCTCAAAGTCCGTCAACTGCACATCCGGTTCACGTCCACGCTGTCGCGGCATGCTACCAGTGTTAAAGACTGCGATGGAGCTCCGTATGCCACGGCAAACTGGCTGACACTGACGGCGGCGGTGCACAAATGATGCGCAGCTAGCGCCATTCGACGGCCAACACCGCGGTTCCTGGTGTGTCCGCTGTGCCGTGCGTGTGATCATTGCTTGTACAGCCCTCTCGCAGTGTCCGGAGCAAGTATGGTGGGTCTCACACACCGGTGTCAATGTGTTCTTTTTTCCATTTCCAGGAGTGTATAATATTTCTTCGGTTACCCAAGGATTTCCACTGGTCCTCATCTTTTTACCTACTTGATCCTCTGCTACCTTCACTATTTCATCTCTTAAGGCTACCCATTCTTCCTCTACTGTATTTATTGCCCCCATTCTTGTCAATCGTTCCCTATTGATCTCTCTGACACTCTCTGCAACCTCTGGTTCTGTCAGTTTATCCACACCCCATTTCCTTAAATTCCCGCCTTTTTGCAGTTTCTTCAGTTTTAATCTGCAGTTCATGACCCATAGATTATGGTGAGATTCCAAATCTGCCCCTGGAATTGACTTACAATTTAAAACCTGGTTCATAAATGTTTGTTTTACCATAATATAATCTGTCTGATACTTTCTAGTATTTCCAGGCCTCTTCCACGTATACAACCTTCTTTCATAGTTCTTGAACAAAGTATTAGCTATGATTAAGTTATGGACTGTGCATAATTACACTACGCGGATTCCTCTGTCATCCCTTACCCCAATCCATATTCACCTACTATGTTTCCTTCTCTTCCTTTCCCTACTAGCGGATTCCAGTCACCCAAGACTATTAAATTTTCGTCTCCCTTCACTATCTGAATAATTTCTTTCATCTCATCATACATTTCATCAATCTCTTCATCATCTGCGGAGCTAGTTGGCATATAAATTTGTAAGATAGTTGTATACGTGGGCTTCGTATCTATCTTACCTCCAAAAATGCCTTCACTATGCTGTTTGTAGTACCTTACCAAATGTCCAACATGTTCAAATGTGTGTGAAATCTTGTGGGACTTAACTGCTAAGGTCATCACTCCCTAAGCTCCAATGTAAGGCGCGTAATTGGGCCCCTTAGGGATACGGCGGCTAAGGAGGGGAAGAAATCCAGTGTGCACTCCGCGTGCATTCCGGGAGGAGTCATTCCTGATGTGGAAAGGGTCCTTCCGGATGCCATGAAGACCACAGGGTGCAGCCAGCTGCAGGTGGTGGCACATGTCGGCACTTATGACGTGTGTCGCTTTGGATCTGCGGAAATTCTCTCTGGATTCCAGCGGCTATCTGATTTGGTGAAGGCTGCCGGTCTTGCTTACGAGATGAAGGCAGAGCTCACCATCTGCAGCATCGTTGACAGCACCGACTGCGGACCTTTGGTGCAGAGCCGGGTGGAGGGTCTGAATCAGAGGCTCAGACGGTTTTGCGACCTTATTGGCTGCAGATTCCTTGACTTGCGCCATAGGGTGGTGGGGTTTCTGGTTCCGCTGAATAGGTCAGGAGTTCACTACACTCAGCTGGCGGCTACACGGGTAGCGGAGGCTGTGTGGCGTGGACTGGGCGGTTTTTTAGTTTAGAAGGCCTCGGGAAGGTGCGGGATGGGCTGCAATGTCAAAGGGTGCTTGGCTATTACAGGACGTGCTTGGATCAAGGAACAGTCGGAATTATAGTTGTAAATTGTTGTAGTTGCGCTGGAAAAGTCCCTGAGCTTCAAGCGTTAATAGAAAGCACAGAAGCTGATATCGTTATAGTTACAGAAAGCTGGCTAAAGCTTGAAATAAGTTCTGAAGAAATTTTTACGAAGTCTCAGACGGTGTTCAGGAAAGATAGATTAGGCAGAATTGGTGGTGGAGTGTTTGTGTCTGTCAGTAGTGGTTTATCTTGTAGTGAAATCGAAGTAGATACTCCGTGCGAATTGGTATGGGTGGAAGTTATACTTAACAGCCGAATTAAGTTAATAATTGGCTCCTTCTACCGACCCCCAGACTCCGATGATACAGTTGCGGAACAGTTCAGAGAAAGTTTGAGTCTCGTAACAAATAAATACCCCACTCATACGGTTATAGTTGGTGGGGACTTCAACCTACCCTCGGTATGTTGGCAAAAATACTTGTTCAAAACCGGTGGTAGGCAGAAAACGTCTTCCGAGATTGTCCTAAATGCATTCTCCGAAAATTATTTCGAGCAGTTAGTCCACGAACCCACGCGAAATGTAAATGGTTGCGAAAACACACTTGACCTCTTAGCCACAAACAATCCAGAGGTGATAGAGAGCATCATGACTGATACAGGTATTAGTGATCACAAGGTCATTGTAGCTAGGCTCAATACCATTTCTTCCAAATCCATCAGAAACAAACGCAAAATAATTTTATTTAAAAAAGCGGATAAAGTGCCACTAGAAGCCTTCCTAAAAGACAATTCCCATTCCTTCCGAACTGACTATGCGAATGAAGACGAGATGTGGCTCAAATTCAAAGATATAGTAGCAACAGCAATTGAGATATTCATACCTCATAAATTGGTAAGAGATGGAACGGATCCCCCGTGGTACACAAAAAAGGTCCGAACGCTGTTGCAGAGGCAACGGAAAAAGCATGCGAAGTTCAGAAGAACGCGAAATCCCGAAGATGGGCTAAAATTTACAGACGCGCGAAATTTGGCACGTACTTCGATGCGAGATGCCTTTAATAGGTTCCACAACGAAACATTGTCTCGAAATTTGGTAGAAAATCCGAAGAAATTCTGGTCATATGTAAAGTACACAAGCGGCAAGACGCAGTCAATACCTTCGCTGCGCAGTGCCGATGGTACTGTTATCGACGACTGTGCCGCTAAAGCGGAGTTATTGAACGCAGTTTTCCGAAATTCCTTCACCAGGGAAGACGAATGGAATATTCCAGAATTTGAAACACGAACATGTGCTAGCATGAGTTTCTCACAAATAGATACCTTAGGGGTTGCGAAGCAACTGAAATCGCTTGATACGGGTAAGTCTTCAGGTCCAGATTGTATACCGATTAGGTTCCTTTCAGATTACGCTGATACTATAGCTCCCTACTTAGCACTCATATACAACCGCTCGCTCACCGATAGATCTGTACCTACAGATTGGAAAATTGCGCAGGTCGCACCCGTGTTTAAGAAGGGTAGTAGGAGTAATCCATTTAACTACAGACCTATATCATTGACGTCGGTTTGCAGTAGGGTTTTGGAGCATATACTGTATTCAAACATTATGAATCACCTCGAAGGGAACGATCTATTGATACGTAATCAGCGTGGCTTCAGAAAACATCGCTCTTGTGCAACTCAGCTAGCTCTTTATTCGCACGAAGTAATGGCCGCTATCGACAGGGGATCTCAAGTTTATTCCGTATTTCTAGATTTCTGGAAAGCTTTTGACACCGTTCCTCACAAGCGACTTCTAATCAAGCTGCGGAGCTATGGGGTATCGTCTCAGTTGTGCGACTGGATTCGTGATTTCGTGTCAGGAAGGTCGCAGTCCGTAGTAATAGACGGCAAATCATCGAGTAAAACTGAAGTGATATCAGGTGTTCCCCAGGGAAGCGTCCTGGGACCTCTACTGTTCCTGATCTATATAAATGACCTGGGTGACAATCTGAGCAGTTCTCTTAGACTGTTCGCAGATGATGCTGTAATTTACCGTCTAGTAAGGTCATCCGAAGACCAGTATCAGTTGCAAAGCGATTTAGAAAAGATTGCTGTATGGTGTGTCAGGTGGTAGTTGACGCTAAATAACGAAAAGTGTGAGATGATCCACATGAATTCCAAAAGAAATCCGTTGGAATTCGATTACTCGATAAATAGTACAATTCTCAAGGCTGTCAATTCAACTAAGTACCTGGGTGTTAAAATTACGAACAACTTCAGTTGGAAGGACCACATAGATAGTATTGTCGGGAAGGCGAGCCAAAGGTTGCGTTTCATTGGCAGGACACTTAGAAGATGCAACAAGTCCACTAAAGAGACAGCTTACACTACACTCGTTCGTCCTCTGTTAGAATATTGCTGCGCGGTGTGGGATCCTTACCAGGTGGGATTGACGGAGGACATCGAAAGAGTGAAAAAAGGGCAGCTCGTTTTGTCTCATCACGTTATAGGGGGGAGAGTGTAGCAGATATGATACACGAGTTGGGATGGAAGTCATTAAAGCATAGACGTTTTTCGTCGCGGCGAGACCTTTTTACAAAATTTCAGTCACCAACTTTCTCTTCAGAATGCGAAAATATTGGTTGAGCCCAACCTAGATAGGTAGGAATGATCATCAAAATAAAATAAGAGAAATCAGAGCTCGAACAGAAAGGTTTAGGTGTTCGTTTTTCCCGCTCGCTGTTCGGGAGTGGAATAGTAGAGGGATAGTAAGATTGTGGTTCGATGAACCCTCTTTGCCAAGCACTTAAATGTGAATTGCGGAGTAGTCATGTAGATGTAGATGTAGACATGTAGATGTAAGCTTACACACTACTTAACCTAAATTATCCTAAGCCAAACACACACACACACACACACACACACACACACATGCCCGAGGGAAGACTGGAACCTCCACTGGGACCAGCTGCACAGTCCATGACTCCCATGACGCCCAAGACCACTCGGCTAATCCCGCACTGCGTAGTAGATTACCCGCATTACTATTTTATTTATTCATTATTAGACCTACTCCTGCATCACCACTATTAAATTTTCTATGTATAACCCTGTACCCACCGGACCAAAAGTCTTGTTCCTCCTGCCACCGAACTTCACTAGTTGCCAATATATCCAACTTTAACCTATCCATTTCCCTATTTTTAAATTTTTTAACCTACCTGCTCGATTAAGGGATCCGACATCCCACTCTCCTACCCATAGAACGCCAGTATTCTTTTTCCTGAGATCGACGTCCTCCTGAGTAGTCCCCTCCCGGTTATCCGAATGGGGGACTTTTTACCTCCGGAATATTTTACCGAAGAGGACGCCAGCATCATTTAACCATACGGGAAAACTTAGGGCTTTAGTTTCCCCTTCTTCCAGCCGTTCGCAGTACCTGCTCAGCAAGGCCGTGTTAGTGTTACAAAGCCAGATGAGTCAGTCATCCAGACCGTTGCCCCTGCAACAACTGAGAAGGCTGCTGCCACTCTTCAGGAACCACATGTTTGTCTGGCCTCTCAACAGATACCCCGCTGTTGTAGTTACACCTACGTTACGGCTATCTTTATCGCTGAGACACGCAAGCCTCCTCGCCAACGGCAAGGTCCATGGTTCATGGGGAGTCAACATTCATAGGAACACATTATGCCTCTCGTTTTGTAGTTTCGAGTGCATCTGAGGAAACAGAAAAACCCCGATTAAATCACATTACTATTTCATCAATAACTGCCGCTAATATTATATACAGAATGACATACACAGATGATTTCTGCGTTGTATTAGGCATAATACGTACAACCCATTCTTCACCTGAGAGAAATTTGGTGAACATGGATAAAACCATTAGCCGGCCGGAGTGGCCGTGCGGTTCTAGGCGCTACAGTCTGGAGCTGAGCGACCGCTACGGTCGCAGGTTCGAATCTTGCCTCGGGCATGGATGTGTGTGATGTCCTTAGGTTAGTTAGGTTTAATTAGTTATAAGTTCTAGGCGACTGCTTAACTCAGAAGTTAAGTCGCATAGTGCTCAGAGGCATTTGAACCATTTTTGATAAAACCATTGTGATGTTATACGTACCTAACGTTCTGAAAATGTTGCTTCAAGAAAATGAGAAAAGAAGGTTCTCAATTTTTTTGACACATGGTATGCCTCTTTCAGAACATTTCAGCGACATAATCTTGCTAGCCAGCTTCTTCTCTATCCTCTGTAGACTTCTTCAGGGTTCTTTTTCTTACTCTGGACTCTTTAGTGGTGGCTTCCGGAGCCCTTTCAGCTTCAACTAGTCGCTGACGATCTTGGCAGTCAGAGAGGCTATGATATTATTTCCTGGTTGGATGCCTAATTTGCACGTTACTTTTGTCCTGCTGATTACAGTATCACTGAAACAGATGACAGCATTCATCACACCCAATCTGAGTGCTGTCCATCCAACAAACACTGGTTTTGGTAATCGTTGACTCACGCAGCTATTGAAACTCTCATTGGAGTTTTGTGTACGGCCATGTAGACATTTGCTAAGTAAGAAACTTCCTGGCAGATTACAACTGTGTGTCGGACCGAGACTAGAACTCGGGACCTTTGCCTTTCGTGGGCAAGTGCTAAGTAATTTTCTATCAGCTTTATTGTTTCCATGACTGTGGCAGGCAAGAAATAATTATGATGATATTGCATGCCTGTCGCTTGAGTATGGCTGGTCTGCAGATATTTCTTCAAAGAGCGTTTAAGATCAAATCAACCACTGAAAAATACATAATAAATATTTTTTTTAAATTGGGATATAATTTTCTTTCAGATGATGAGAAAAACGATTTCGAAAAGTTCAGTCATTTCACGTCCAGCTTCCCTTATGGAATGGTCCAACAGATCACACATCTCTCTCCAGTAACAAATCCAAAAAGAACGCAACCGTTCTCGGACAGATGAGAAATGCCTATCTTGTCCAGAACGAAAGATAATTCGTGCTGTTACGGAATATCCAGATGAAACACCATACTTGCTCTGCCTGTTACGTCAAGAAAGTCGCCGGTACACTCAAAGGCAACCAGCGTGATATATTGAGATCTATCACTGCTAGTGCCGTAGTAATAATTTTGATGGCAACTTGGGTTAGTAAATAGTGATGAATCGTACTTTATGGTATGTGTGTGTGTTTTAGGGTGTTGTACAATTCTAAATAAAGGCTTCTAGAAGTTTTAGAAGGCCTTAGTGGATAAAATTTTAATAAGGAACTCATCTCTGGAAATATACGTCTTGAACAAAAAGTGGGTGGGAAGATAGGGCCACTTTCAAGCCTCACGCTTCACTGCACGGTACGTAATGGTGGAACTGAACTACGCATTTATCGAGGTTTTCCGGATCGTATGATTCGATCACATAACATTTTTGTCCGATCCTAACAACGGCAGGGGAGAAAATAGTATGTTTGCAGTGAAGAAGATTTTTGTGCTCCACCGACGAGCATGAAGATTTGTGGACCGTATGTATGAAAACACGCGTCGTAAGTGAACGTAGTGAAATGCACTGCATGGTTGCCACGTTGAACAAATGTGGAATAGCAAATAACTCAGAGATCATTGTTCACAGCTCATTTTCTCCGGCAAGTGCGTCCCATGAAGCGGGAGATTTGAAGCTGATCTGTCCTTCAAACATACTTTAAATTATAACTCTACGTTGTAGGAATTGGGCTTCTTATCAGAAATTCATATAATAAGCTGCCTCTACAACTCTTAGAACGTTTTAATACTTATAGTAGTTGTGAGACATACTGTATATTTCTATACCTACAGGGAGATTTCAAACTTTCAGAGGAGATTGCTGAAAGTAAATGTGTCAGTGTCAGGAGAGGTAAGACCGGGTCGAAAGTTATAAATGAAAATCTTTCAGAGACCTGTGATGGTGGAATACATGTACCGGTAACTTTGTTGCGATGACTATAGGATAAGCAAATCCGACGTGTATTTAGGAGTAGAAATTAGGATAATAATGCAATTAATCCAATACAGAAGTCGTATTGTGTACTGACGTGAGCAATTCTGGCGAACAATGTCTGTATTGTAATAGACCACAGTCTGGAGTTGTACCCCGTGACGAAATTTGAAGACATGATTTTCATGTATGTGCAGTCAGATGAAAGTAGCAGAGAAGCGGAAAGGTTGTACCGGGCCAGATATCAGCGTAAATGACATCCGGCTCTCGCTGTGTTTCCAAGGCTATTCCAACGATTAAATGAAACAGGGTAACTGGTATCACAGTACAACGACAGAGGAGAACTACACGGACGCCGACATAGAACATGCAATGCTTGCTTCAGCGCCACATGGAATTAATGTTCCGCAGACTACTGTGTGTTGAGTATTACTGGAAATGTAACTAAATCCCTACCCTCCACAGAAGATGCATACATTGACTCCCGCTGATTTTGGAACAGCAAATGTTTCATACAGCGCTTAACAGTCGGTACTCACTTTCCTACGTATGTAGTATTCACGGACGAAGTCCCTTTCACCTAAGTTGAAATGATAAATAGTCGCAGTAGCAGTGTTTGGAAGGAGAGAAGCACCACGCTATGGTTGTGGATAGCCATTAAAACAGACTATCAGTCAACTTTGAGGCGGAAGGGAGCTAGATGAGGAATAGTAAGGTCTTGGGTTCATGAAATTTCTAAAAATAAATAAGGAATTTACACTTCGTACTTAGTTTAATATTGGTAACACTGATGACTAGTAAATATGCCAATTAAACGCAATGCTCACTAGATCATTAAGTACAGTTCTTAAAAAGCTTGCGTACAACTAATAACAAGTAACCAGAATTAGTAGGCCAGCTGCCTTACAAATATAGATGCCTTTTCCACAGATGTAAGAGGAATTTATACCACAAAAAATGATCTGATGGAAGCTTGTAACGTCCCCCTTCCCTTCTCTCGACAATGTTAGAAATATATGACCGTGAAAGCAAGTGCCTAAACAATTGGATTAAAATTTTGGAAAGGCTATCGTTCCGAATATTCAATATAAAGTCGATAAATGAGGGGGAGATTAACAACAAGATGCCTTCTGGGACAACTTATTCCGCCTACGTAACTACAGTAAAATTTAGTATGGTTGTTCAGAAGGTTTGTGCTATCATTCACGTACTGTGACAACGAGGAGGGGTACAGCGTGGATCGGAACAGAATAAAAAGAGTTACTGAAATAATTATAGCTAAAAGAAATACGGTCGCCAACCCAGTTGGGCAAGATTTCTGTTCGGTAGGTTAATTAATGAGCCGAACAGTCAATGTCAAGAATTACTCGAACACGCGCGGCAACAGAGGGCTGCACGCACGTTAGCAAAAACAATTGAAACATTTACGTAATAAAGCGAGAAAGAAAACAGTTTCCACTCGAAATATCATTAACTAATACAACTGAAATTTTGAAAACATACAAGATAACACTTAGATGAATGGTTATTTATTGTTGTAAGTGACAATGGCGCCACCTCACAATAACGTCTACTATTTTCATATGAATTTAGGAAAACGACAAAAAATAATTAAAAGAAACTGTGTTGACTTCTTAACAGGGAAGTATAAATTGATAATTACTCTTTCAAAAGCTATTTATTATACTTTAGCACGACTGCAAGTGAAAATGTGAACCTGGACTTTGCTAACAACAAATTACAATAATCGCTGATATTTGCACTCACTCATTAATTCTAGTTAGTGCTTTTGTTCATAGTGCCAGGGATCATTTTAATTTGATTAGTTGATTTACTATTTGCAACAATTAGGTCGCCTCAGGTTAAAGATCAAATTTAAAGTTAGTAACACTGAAATTACTGAATGCTTTGAATCTTTAATCTGACTGAATCATTTAGGTCATAAGCAAATGTAACTGGCACTGCAATTATCATTTTTCATAAACGGTACTCGGATTATTGTAACAATAGGACAGGGCAAGAACCTACCTGGTGAATGATTTTAGGAGAACCACGGGTAAACAGTTTTCATTAAACTACGGATATTATTCACTCGCAAAACACCACAAAGATGTGTAACGCCGTTAGAAAACTAGTTGACAGTATGCTGTGATGCAGCATTCTTACTTCAGTCCATTCTCGCCGTGAGAAAGTTGCTGACGACGATACTGCTGCTCGCTCCTTTCCATGATAATGAGCGAGCACGGGAGTTACTGGCACTGATATTGGCGTGGCGGGTTCTTCGTGCTGCAGCCAATATTTCCACCGCACACGCTTAGCACTTGCCACGAGTCGCTAAACAATCACTCCTCCAGTACAGTGCACGCCATGCATGCGTCCGCTCTTCACCAAGTCTCACACTAGAGTTCTCTCTCTGTGTAGCGCGCGCTTTCACGTAACATCGTCCCGCGTTCAGAGACGCCGCTATTCCAACGATACTTATTCGTTGACAAAAACCTAACGTTTCCCTAACATACCGTCTGCGATATTTACATAATATACATGATTGATCATACAGCAAAATAAATAAATGAATTCAAATATCATGTACATATAACTTTACATAAAGACGAAAGCAAATATATATATATATATATATATATATATATATATATATATATATATATATATATATATATATATATATACAAGAATATATACAAGCACGAAGACCAACCAATATATTCAAAGAAGCTACTTTCCAGGCTCGTTCTTGAACTCAATGTGCATGACATAAGATAACCCCAAATCCGTCCTAGAAATAAACACTGCTCTAATGAAACACAAAACTGTCACTTGTAAAACAAGACTCGCCAAAACTGAATAGGTTATACAGCTCACAAGTTGCGTATAGAACTGCCTGTACAGTCAGTGTTGGGCTGCACACAAGATCAATCAAGCCACGGTACCCAGTAATGTCGCTAGCAAGAACGCAGATCCCAATTACAGTCCAAATTCGCCAAGTATCACGAATATATGTCCAGAAAATCGGCTAAACGCAGCCACGAAAGAATATTCCAAGAATGGCAAGAAATGCTACCTACAAGGAAGTGATAAAGAAACTTGTATAGGCATGCGTATTCAATGCAGAATACAGTGCTGCGGTCGGACACGCCCATATAAGGCAGCAAGTGTCTGGCCCCGTTATTAGATCGGTTACTGCTGCTACAATGGCAATTTATCAATATTTGAGTGAATTTGAAGGTGGTGTTATAGACGGGCGCACGAGCAATGGATCACAGCTTCTCCGAGGTAGCGATGAAGTGGGGAATATCCGGTACAACCATTTCACGAATGAACCGTGAACATCAGGAATCCGATAAAACGTCAAATTTCCGACGTCACTGAGGCCGGAAAAAATTCTGCAATAACGGCACCAACAACAACTGAAGAGAATCGTTCAGTGGGACAGAAGTCCAACCCTTCAGTAAATTACTGCAGATATCAGTGCTGAGCCATCAACAAGTGTCAGTGCACGAACCATTCAACGAAACATCATCGATATGAGCTTTCGGAGCCGAATGCCCACTCATGTACCCTTGTTGACCGAGCGACTCAAAGCTTTGCCCTTCGCCTGGGCTCAACATCGATATTGGGCTCTTGATGACTGGAAAAATGCTGCCTGGTCTGACGACTCTCATTGTATTGAGCGGATGGACATGTACGAGTGTGGACACAAACACACGAATCCATGGACCCTGTATGTCAGTACGGGACTGTTGAAAATGGTGGAGGCCTTATAATGGTGTGGTCGTGTGCAGTGGGACTGCTATGGGACCCCTGATACGTCTAGATACGAGTCAGACAGGTAAACGTATTTAAGCATCCTGTCTGATCACCTGCACCAGTTCACGTTCATTGCGCATTCCAACAAGCTTAGGCAGTTTCAGCAGGACAATGTGATACCCCACACGTTCAGAATTGCTACCCAGTGGCTCCAGGCATACTCTTCTGAGTTTAAACACTTCCGCTGTCCACCAAACTTTCCAGACATGAACATTATTGAGCCTATCTTGTATGCCTTGCAGCATAATGTTCAGAAGAGATCTCCACCACGTCGTACTCTTGTCGATTTATAGTCAGCTCTGCAGGATTCATGGTGCCAGTTTCCTCCAGCATTAGTTCAGACATTAGTCAAGTCCATTCCACGTCATGTTGCGGCACTTCTGAGTGCTCGAGGGGACCCTACACGATATTAGGCAGGTGTTCCCGTTTTTGTGGCTCCTCAGTGTAGATAAGAAGGAACCAGAATGCAGTGGGTGACACGTCGATTAGGTGCAAATATATCTTCTGTTACAGAAGACGGCTCACTTTAAGCCTACAACATAGGCACGCTGTGGTTTACAACCAGATTCACTTCCAGTGGTCGGGTACTTGATAGTTAGATTCGAACTAGCGTGGTGATGCCGATAACACTTCGCAGGCTAGGCCCTTACTTAGAGACGCTCAGATGTCCTAGGTAAACCCAGATGTTTTACTTTCCACACTTCTACCACCAAGTTCCACATTTTTGCTTGCCGAATACACCCCTCTATATCCCTGCTCGCCTCCGGCGGGCCTGCAAGTCCAGTTTCCAATCATAGGAGACATACACAGGACAGATACTATCAATAACATAGCACCAAGGCGTTCGCGCGCACGTGGTACAAACGTGTCAGTAGTCATAATAAATTATTACATACTAGACCAATTTCCTCATTCTCACAGGCTAAATACACTCCTGGAAATGGAAAAAAGAACACATTGACACCGGTGTGTCAGACCCACCATACTTGCTCCGGACACTGCGAGAGGGCTGTACAAGCAATGATCACACGCACGGCACAGCGGACACACCAGGAACCGCGGTGTTAGCCGTCGAATGGCGCTAGCTGCGCAGCATTTGTGCACCGCCGCCGTCAGTGTCAACCAGTTTGCCGTGGCATACGGAGCTCCATCGCAGTCTTTAACACTGGTAGCATGCCGCGACAGCGTGGACGTGAACCGTATGTGCAGTTGACGGACTTTGAGCGAGGGCGTATAGTGGGCATGCGGGAGGCCGGGTGGACGTACCGCCGAATTGCTCAACACGTGGGGCGTGAGGTCTCCACAGTACATCGATGTTGTCGCCAGTGGCCGGCGGAAGGCGCACGTGCCCGTCGACCTGGGACCGGACCGCAGCGACGCACGGATGCTCGCCAAGACCGTAGGATCCTACGCAGTGCCGTAGAGGACCACACCGCCACTTCCCAGCAAATTAGGGACACTGTTGCTCCTGGGGTATCAGCGAGGACCATTCGCAACCGTCTCCATGAAGCTGGGCTACGGTCCCGCACACCGTTAGGCCGTCTTCCGCTCATGCCCCAACATCGTGCAGCCCGCCTCCAGTGGTGTCGCGACAGGCGTGAATGGAGGGACGAATGGAGACGTGTAGTCTTCAGTGATGAGAGTCGCTTCTGCATTGGTGCCAATGATGGTCGTATGCGTGTTTGGCACCGTGCACGTGAGCGCCACAATCAGGACTGCATACAACCTAGGCACACTGGGCCAACACCCGGCATCATGGTGTGGGGAGCGATCTCCTACACTGGCCGTACACCTCTGGTGATCGTCGAGGGGGCACTGAATAGTGCACGGTACATCCAAACCGTCATCGAACCCATCGTTCAACCATTCCTAGACCGGCAAGGGAACTTGCTGTTCCAACAGGACAAGCACTTCCGCATGTATCCCGTGCCACCCAACGTGCTCTAGAAGGTGTAAGTCAACTACCCTGGCCAGCAAGATCTCTGGATCTGTCCCCCATTGAGCACGTTTGGGACTGGATGAAGCGTCGTCTCACGCGGTCTGCATGTCCAGCGCGAACGCTGGTCCAACTGAAGCGCCAGGTGGAAATGGAATGGCAAGCCGTTCCACAGGACTACATCCAGCATCTCTACGATCGTCTCCATGGAAGAAGAGCAGCCTGCATTGCTGCGAAACGTGGATATACACTGTACTAGTGACGACATTGTGCATGCTCTGTTGCCTGTGTCTATGTGCCTGTGGTTCTGTCAGTGTGATCATGTGATGTATCTGACCCCAGGAATGTGTCAATAAAGTTTCCCCTTCCTGGGACAATGAATTCACGGTGTTCGTATTTCAATTTCCAGGAGTGTACACTAGCGCATTTAGCTTTCAAGGACATACTACACAGGTTTCTGGAAAATTTGCCACTTGTTATTCAATGGATAAGTTCCCAACATCATAAAGCCTTGTTTCATTTTAGACTGAAAGTCTGTAAACATCTCGATCAGACATTCTCTGAAACGTAGCCAGGAAGAGGAGGTCCAGTTTGCTGGCCCGGCCTTCTATTTGATCTCTGGTGTGGTGTGGCGTGTTGGGGCTTATGGTCAATCAACATCGAGGTCATCAGCGCCCTGACACACATTAAAAGAAAAGAACGTGGACAGACCTAAGAAAACTAAAGCACACTCTCAAAGAAAGCAGGAAAAGAAGGAAAATGTCACATAAGAAAGTAAAACCTAAGGAAAGGGGAAACATAGCAACAAGAATGTCACAGGACCTGATTTCTTTTTGTGGTGCCACGTGAAACGTCTTGTGTAAGAGACACCTGTGTAGACTGAAGGGTTGCTCATGGCAAGGAATTATTAGCTGTCTGTGACACTGTTCAAATGAAACAAGTGATATTAGGACGAGCTTGATAAAAGTTTGTGCGATGACGGTATGCGTGCACTGACGCAAAATGCGCCATCTCCAACACATGTTGTGCAAAATGTTGCCGCTTACTCAACAACAGGTTTAGGAATTTCGGTGTCTCTGATGTCAAATTATGTTCATTATCTCATCAGCAGGGGATTTTATTTGAGGATACTAGAAGATATTCAGTCGGAATTATGTGAGCGATTATCAGTGGTCAGCAGTAGGGAATATTCGGATGAAATTCTGAACACCACTATCAGGGGGTCAGATGTGGGGCCCTTAGTTTGAATGCTGCACGAAGCTAAGGCTGAACGTACACAGTTTTTTGCTTTTAACTTTCGACTAGGTTATTTCAGGATTAGGGTCTCTTACCGCTATTAGATACATTTACCCTTCTTCTATCGTCCTTGAATGTGTGTAACATGACCAAGCAATCGACACATCTCTACATACTGTATGTCTATCAGTGTACTGTAATGCTAAAAGTATCCAAATTACCTGAATGTAGTTCAACCTCTTTTGTATGCAATCCATATATCCCACGACTCATACAAGGCCAATCCTCTCACCTCACAACAGTTGTTTGATTACATAAAATAGTTAGTACCGATAACTAGTGAAAGCTACACTGCATGGTTATCAATCTTCTGATTGTTTCGAAGCTATTCAAACTAATTCCTCTCCTGCGTCAAACCCTTCATCTCTTGAGTAATATTTTCACACTGCCACCACTCTTATTTGCTAGAGATATTCCAATCCCTGTCTACCCTCTAAATCTTCCTCTGGCACCATATATGTTATTCAGTGAAGACTTAACACATATTATATAGTCCCATTCTCTCTCCCTGTCAGAGTTCTCAACATTTTAATTTTTTCACCGATTCTGCAGAGGAGCTTCTCATTCGTAATGTTATCAGCCTATCTCGTTTACAACATTCTTCTGTAGCACCAACCGGCTTCGATTTTCTGCAGCCCATGATTTACCACCATACAATCATCCGCTCTACGTCTCCACAAATTTCTTCCTCAACTTGAAGCTTATGTTTTATACCAGTAGATTTCTCATAGTCGGAAATGCCGTTTTCGTGTGTGCTAGCCTGCATATCATATCCACCCTGATCGGCCCGTCAAAGATTGTTTTCCTTCCAAGATGTTGTTGTTGTTGTTGTCCTGAGTCCTGAGACTGGTTTGATGGACCTCTCCATGCTACTCTATCCTGTGCAAGCTTCTTCATCTCCCAGTACCTACTGCAACCTACATCCTTCTGAATCTGCTTAGTGTACTCATCTCTCGGTCTCCCTCTACGATTTTTACCCTCCACGCTGCCCTCCAATGCTAAATTAGTGATCCCTTGATGCCTCAAAACATGTCCTACCAACCGATCCCTTCTTCTAGTCAAGTTGTGCCACAAACCTCTCTTCTCCCAAATCCTATTCAATACCTCCTCGTTAGTTACGTGATCTATCCACCTTATCTTCAGTATTCTTCTGTAGCACCACATTTCGAAAGCTACTATTCTCTTCTTGTCCAAACTAGTTATCATCCATGTTTCACTTCCATACATGGCTACACTCCAAACAAATAGTTTCAGAAACGACTTCCTGTTACATAAATCTATATTCGATGTTAACAAATTTCTCTTCTTCAGAAACGCTTTCCTTGCCATTGGCAGTCTACATTTTATATCATCTCTACTTCGACCATCATCAGTTATTTTACTTCCTAAATAGCAAAACTCCTACTTTAAGTGTCTCATTTCCTAATCTAATTCCCTCAGCATCACCCGATTTAATTTGACTACATTCCATTATCCTCGTTTTGCTTTTGTTGATGTTCATCTTATATCCTCCTTTCAAGACACTGTCCATTCCGTTCAACTGCTCTTCCAAGTCCTTTGCCGTCTCTGACAGAATTACAATGTCATCGGCGGACCTCAAAGTTTTTACTTCTTCTCCATGAATTTTAATACCTACTCCAAATTTTTCTTTTGTTTCCTTTACTGCTTGCTCAATATACAGATTGAATAACATCGGGGAGAGGCTACAACCCTGTCTCACTCCTTTCCCAACCACTGCTTCCCTTTCATGCCCCTCGACTCTTATGACTGCCATCTGGTTTCTGTACAAATTGTAAATAGCCTTTCGCTCCCTGTATTTTACCCCTGCCACCTTTAGAATTTGAAAAAGAGTATTCCAGTCAACATTGTGAAAAGCTTTCTCTAAGTCTACAAATGCTAGAAACGTAGGTTTGCCTTTTCTTAATCTGTCTTCTAAGATAAGTCGTAAGGTCAGTATTGCCTCACGTGTTCCAACATTTCTACGGAATCCAAACTGATCCTCCCCGAGGTCCGCATCTACCAGTTTTTCCATTCGTCTGTAAAGAATTCGAGTTAGTATTTTGCAGCTGTGACTTATTAAACTGATAGTTCAGTAATTTTCACATCTGTCAGCACCTGCTTTCTTTGGGATTGGAATTATTACATTCTTCTTGAAGTCTGTGGGTATTTCGCCTGTCTCATACATCTTGCTCACCAGCTGGTAGAGTTTTGTCATGACTGGCTCTCCCAAGGCCGTCAGTGGTTCTAATGGAATGTTGTCTACTCCAGGGGCCTTGTTTCGACTCAGGTCTTTCAGTGCTCTGTCAAACTCTTCACGCAGTATCATATCTCCCATTTCGTCTTCTTCTACATCCTCTTTCATTTCCATAATATTGTCCTCACGTACATCGCTCTCGTATAAACCTTTTATATACTCATTCCACCTTTCTGCCTTCCCTTCTTTGGTTATAACATGGGTTGCCATCTGAGCTCTTGATATTCATACACGTGGTTCTCTTCTCTCCAAAGGTCTCTTTAATTTTCCTGTAGGCTGTATCTATCTTACCCCTAGGAGATAAGCTTCTACATCCTTACATTTGTCCTCTAGCCATCCCTGCTTAGTCATTTTGCACTTCCTGTCGATCTCATTTTTCAGACGTTTGTATTCCTTTTTGCCTGCTTCATTTACTGCATTTTTATATTTTCTCCTTTCATCAATTAAATTCATTATTTCTTCTGTTACCCAAGGATTTCTAGCAGCCCTCGTCTTTTTACCTACTTTATCCTCTGCTGCCTTCACTACTTCATCCCTCAGAGCTACCCATTCTTCTTCTACTGTATTTCTTTCCCCTGTTCCTGTCAATTGTTCCCTTATGCTCTCCCTGAAACTCTGTACAACCTCTGGTTCTTTCAGTTTATCCAGGTCCCATCTCTTTAATTTCCCACCTTTTTGCAGTTTCTTCAGTTTTAATATACTGGTCATAACCAATAGATTGTGGTCAGAGTCCACATCTGCCCCTGGAAATATCTTACAACTTAAAACCTGGTTCCTAAATCTCTCTCTTACCATTATATAATCTATCTGATACCTTTTAGTATCTCCAGGGTTCTTCCATGTATACAACCTTCCAAGATAGCAGAATTATTTTAGTTCATCTTCTTTGTGACCAGAAAGTCAACCGTAAAGACTTTCTCTGTTGTTATTTCTGATACTTGCCATTAATTTCGTGTTATTCCAGTTTACTTTCATTCGATGATTCTCATTAGGGTTCATTTCATTCAACAGATTCTATAGGCCATGTTCAAATTCACTGAGGCAAAAATATCAACGGCAAATCTTATAATTGATATATTTTCAGCCTGACTTTCTATCCAACTCGTGTACCAGTTTTTTATTTCCGTCATCTCTTCTTTAATTTGTATATAGCTTGAACAGTGTGGGCGAAAGATCGCATCTCTGTCTTACACACTTTATAATGCGCGCATATTGTTCGTCATGTTCCGATCTCAGTGTTCCATTTTACTACCTACACATACTGTAGATCGGCCATCTTTCCCTATAGTTTACTCTTACTTCCTGAAGAATTGAGAACATCTTGCTCCGTCTTTCATTCTCGAACGCTTTCTCTGCGTCGACAAAGCCTATAAGTCTATAATTATTTTTCTTCGGTGTAGCTTCTATTTCAAAGTGTAACGTCGGAACTGCTTCCCTGGTGCATTTACCTTAGTAGGTTGGAGAGGAGAGTTCCGGCAGAATGTAAGTCCCCTGTGACATTACCAAAAAACCATCGAGGAGTCATTTGATTTTCCCACCATCTACACCACTGAGAACATCCAGTTTTCCTATGTATAAAACGGAGGGATATTAATATTTTGCAACGAAATTGAAAGAAAGCTAGGGTTTTCCTCCACTTCTATGATATCACTGTGGACGTAGCGTTCTTGTCATAGTATAAATTGGAGCAATATTAAAAATATTCAGGGTGGAGTATCGTCATCGTGGTAGAAGTAGATCTTTTGGGCTAAGTATAGATTCCAAGAAGTCTGATCAAGGCATACTGGTGTGGCTCTGTGATGTCATAGGTGACCTACTCTGGGCCAGTATGGAAGTAACTTTCCAGCTAGAAAGAACGTAGAGCAGTAGAGACCTGAACAGCTGTTCATAAGTCACGTCATTTCTTCTAAGTGTGTAATCCCATACTACTTCTCCTCCCTTAAACAGTTGGTTTAGTCTGGTCTGCACATACTATATGTCATACAGTATTCGGTCATATCAATTAAAAGATCTGGAGCTCACATTTCCACCCAATTCCACTTGCGCAATTCATACAATATAGCGTCACCAGCCCCTCAGACATTACCGTCAAGATAATTCCAGTCCACACCTCATACCACCCATTGGAAACGCTGAGAAAATACACTTGTCTCAAGTTTACAGTGATGAGAAGTTTACTGGCTGCTGAGCCATAGAGAAGTCATACTAATTTTAAAAATGAGTAGCCCACTGCAGGTTTTATGGCTGTCAAATACTCGTCATCGTCGTATGTAACGGGAGAAAGGCATGGGAGAGTTATTCACATGCACCTTAATTGATACATGTCGGTCCCCATATTGCACCACGCCGATGAAGCTTTGGACACCGGCTCATAACGAACCCAAATGCTCTATCAACTGAGCTACCCAAACACGAATGACGACCCGTCGTCATAGCTTCAAATCTGCCAGTACCTCGTCGCCTACCTTCCAAACTTCACAGAAGCTCTTCTTCGAAACTTGCAGAACTAGCACTCCTGGAGAAAAGGATATTGCGGAGACATGGCTTAGCCAAAGCCTGGGGGATGTTTCCGGAATGGGATTTTCACTCTTCAGCAGAGTGCGCGCTGATATGAAACTTCCTGACAATTTAAAACTGTTGTCTTCAGAAAAAAAAAAACATTCAGCATGAAAGTTAAAAAGGCTTCTGAAGATAATCTCCCACCAAATATAAATTAGGAGTCAAAAGAAAGTTAAAATTAATTTTTGCGAATTTTGTTAATGTCTGCGTCTCCAAATAAACAGAACTGTATACTACTTTGCAATTCTTTGAATGCTCCCAGGGTCACAAAAATAGGAAATGATTCATTTGTGGGTACATATAGTGAGTACATGATCCTGCCGCCAAAATCAACATAATATGTACAGCTTTTCGATGTACATATCTTCCAGCAATATGACTTTCTGCTGAGACTTCGACACTAACTTAGGAAACAAAATTTTTATAATTAAAATTCTGTCTATAATACGGTCTGCACCAGTGTATCAGCCTATGATTCATGTTCCTGGCAACCGACTGGGCACCATATTCCCGCACAGGTTGCTGAATACAAGAACATGATTCAAGTGACATTAGATTTCTCAGCTCAAAAATGTGGTTCTGAGGGTTCTGGAGATATAGCTTTTCCATAAGTGCATAAGTGAGTGGCTTGAAGACTTCTTAAGTAATAGAACCCAGTACGTTGTCCTCGATGGTGAGTGTTCATCGGAGGTAAGGGTATCATCTGGAGAGCCCCAGGGAAGTGTGATAGGTCCGCTGTCGTTTTCTATCTACATAAATGATCATTTGGATAGGGTGGATAGCAGTGTGCGGCTGTTTGCTGATGATGCTATGGTGTACGGGCAGGTGTCGTCGTTGAGGGACTGTAGGAGGATACAGGATGTCTTGGACAGGATTCGTGATTGGTGTAAAGAATGGCAGCTAACGCAAAATATAGATAAATGTAAATTAATGCAGATGAATAGGAAAAAGAATCCTGTAATGTTTGAATACTCCGCTTGACGCAGTCACTTCGATTAAATATTTGGCCGTAACATTGCAGAGCGATATGAAGTGGGACAAGCATGTAATGGCAGTTGTGGGGAAGGGGGATAGTCGTCTCCGGTTCATAGGTAGAATTTTTGGAAGATGTGGGTCATCTGTAAAGGAGACCGCTTATAAAACTCTAATAAGACCTATTCTTGAGTACTGCTCGAGCGTTTGGAATCCCTGTCAGGTCGGATTGAGGGAGGACATAAAAGCAATTCAGAGGCAAGCTGCTAGATTTGTTACTGGTAGGTATGATCATCACGCGAGTGTTACGGAACTGCTTAAGGAACTTGGGTGGGAGTCTCTAGAGGAAAGGAGACGTTCTTTTCGTGAATCGCTACTGAGGAGTTTTACAAAACCAGCATTTGAGGCTGACTGCAGTACAATTTTACTGCCGCCAACTTACATTTCGCGGAAAGACCACAAAGGTAAGAGCGATTAGGGCTCGTACAGAGGCATATAGGAAGTCATCTTTCCTTCGTTCTGTTTGGGAGTGGAACAGGGAGAGAAGATACTAGTTGTGGTACGAGATACCCTCCGCCACTCACCGTATGGTGGATTGCGGATTATGTATGTAGATGTTGATGTAAATGTAGATGTAGATGAAGTGCCTGTTGTGATTTTGCTTATTGTATTACGCATTGTGTTGCGGAACTTCACGTACATTTTATAAAATCCTTTAGTCGGTAAAGTAAGAGTATCGCAATCTAAATCACCACCCAACTCGCAGTGCTACATAAAGCTTCTAAATAGATCTGGGACACCAAATTCCTGTTCAAGAGGCTTTCCTCGTTAGCAGTCGCTCCTCAAAGGCCTTCCTAATGTCTTAACCAGGTCTCAGTTTTATAATTACGCAGTGGCTTACTATGTGGGCGAACGTCAAGGATGAGCACTAGGACACAAAGCGACACCCTCGCGCAAATTGCACCAAACAGAACCTACCTTAGAAGCTGTAAAAATACTCCGTAACTGAACGCACTTAACTAAATTTTAAGCGTGAACTTCCCTCTGCGTGAATAACTACACGCTATCTGCTATTCAGTCTCAAATAAAATAGCAAATATAGTTTGATATTCTGCATTCCATTCTTGTGACGACAGAGCGGTAGCATATCGACGGCTGTATCGACTTAGGGTCGTGAACGAATAGTATGACGACAACGCGAAGCTGTAGCCAGCAGAATACGTTATCAACATAGACACATGTATATAACTCGATATGTAACTTCACCGAGTGCACACTGTCCGCCGCATATTCCCGCATCGCACCTTCAGCAGTTTGGTCAAGTGTTTAGTAGGATAGGATCGTTCTTTTTTATACTGAAACAACTGTAAGGGACGTCAACAAACTGCAGAATTCATTGATGTGTGTGTAGGAGGCGATTGTGACACGGACGTCCTCTCCCCTAGGCCACAACACTTGCAGACATCAATCAGTGCATGAAATTCTTCTGCAACATAAAACGAACGAAACACATACTGTGATCACATACCAACATCGTAACAATCACACCTCGAAACCTGTAGGGCAGATAACTGTTATGATCGTTGCAGAGGTTTTCTAATTTCATTCGATATGTGTCGTCATGCACTCTAGACTTCATGGTCCTAGTGTCGTGTGTGTTCCTTTTCCTTTGAAGTGCAACCTATCTTCCGAGAACGCTTTCAACAAAATTTAGTTCCCTTCGACCTCTCTTATACTTTAAAAATTAAAGAATTATTCATGTTAGTCACTATACAGCAAAAGAATAGTAATTTCAGTGCAATGCAAGAGAGCTCCTTGACAGAAATAGACTATGCGGTACACCAGCCTGTGACGTCGCAGACACACACACACACACACACACACACACACACAAGAACTCTCAACCCACAATAACTCTCAACCATGTGACTATAGAAACGTATGCGTAGGTCTAACAGAACCTTACCACTTGCTGTCACTGACTTAATGTCGCTACAGCTACGAAAATGATGGACTCGTTTCATACCGCAGACGTGACAGCGCAACATTGTACTTTATTTCAACACACATACATCCTCGTCTGATCTACCTCTAGAGGAAATTGAATCGTAGTCGCTTTTATAAGGTTTCAGTTTGTAGTTTAGCTGAAGTAGCGAGAATGTCTTGTACCTAGATGTGTTGCCAATATTTCTGAACGTGGTAGACTTCCTCCTTTCACTTGCACTGTTAATTTCAGTATACATAAAACGGCGACGGATACATCAGACAGTTTTTAGATACCCACAGAACATGTAAAATCAGACAATACATGATAACAGGCAGCAGGTCTTTACTTGAGGCATAAGTAATGTTGTGCCCGCCTCGCCATACATCTCTCAATCATTTCGCGTGCTTGTCAGTTTGATATAGGCCGATTGGAAAGCGTCAGCTCTCGCGTCACTAATCTGTTAATTATTTCCTCATTGTACAGGGAATTGTGATATAAAACACCGAAGTGCCAAAGAAACTGGTACAGGCATGTCTATTCATATACAGAGATATTTAAACAGACAGAATAAAACGCTGCGGTCGGTAGAGCCTGTATAAGACCGCATGTGCCTGACACAGTTGTTAGATCGCTTATTGCTGCTGCAATGGCAGGTTATCAAGATTTAAGTGGGTCTGAACATGGTTTTATATTCGGCGCACAAGCGATGGGACACAGCATCTCGGAGGTAGCCATGAAATGGGGATTATTCTGTAAGACCACTTCACAAGCGTACCATGAATATCAAGAATTTGGTAAAGCATGAATTCTTCGACATTACTGCCGCCGGAAAAAGCTGCTGGAAGTACCGGTCCAAAGACAACTGAAGTGGATCGTTCAGCGTGACGGAACTGCAACCCTTCCGCAAACTGCTACATATTTAATGCTGGGCCAATAACAAGTGCCAGTGTGCGAAATATTTAACGAAACATCTTCCGTATAGGCTTGATGACTGCACCATACCAAGTCTTACGCCTCGCCTGTGCCCGTCAACACAGACATTGGACTGTTAATGACGAGTCTCGTTTCAAATTGTATCGAGCGGATGGACGTGCTCGAGTATGGAGAAAACCTCACGAATCCATAGACCCTGTATGTCAGTGGGGACTGTTCAAGCTGGTGGATGACCTGTCATGATGGTGTGGTTCGTGTCTAGTGGGACTGATGTGGGACCCCTATTACGTCTACATACTAGTCTGACAGGTGAACGTATATAACTATCCTGTCTGTTTATCAACATTGGTTCAGAGTCATTGTGCATTCTGAAGGACTTCTGCAATTTCAGCAGAACAAATGAAACCACATACTTTCAGAATATAATGGAAAATGTCAAAGGAAGCAGACAAATGATGTAGATTAACGATATCATTACACAACACTAGTAAACAGATTAGTGTCCACAAACACCTGAAGTGCTGTATGTTGTAGCTCGATGTAGAACAATTTTAATTCTTGCTTCAATTGTAGAATTTGTTCATGGGTACGACATTGAGCGCATTTCCTGTTGTCCGTCTTTCGCTGGGTTTAATAATTTTTTCAGGTTTCGGTACTAACCAAATATATTATATGGTGACACAAAAGGGACCTAGAGTGGATGTATAAACATATGTAATGTACAATGTTTAGCGTGACAGAACTATTTAAACTGAAAACTCTTAAAAGAACAAAAGAAATCGTATAGATGACAGCAATACTCTAAGGCACCATAAACTGTGGTGAGATCAAACACCGATGTTCAACATAGTGTACAGTGAATCATTTGTAAGGCTATGGCGAACATCAAAAACAAATGCAAACTAGTGAATTGTACGTGTGTGGGAAGTAGTGTGGAATCTGGAGGGCGAAATATGCTTGGAAACGAGACGACAACTATTCTGCAAAAATAGCACCGTGTAAAAATGTAGAGCACGGAATGGACATGAGTCATTAGAAAAGACTTTTTTAAAAATGACGTCGAATAAACAGTTGCTTCATAAACACAATTTTAAGTTTACCTGGACAATTAGCAAACACTGAGTACGATGGACAGTGTGCAAAGGCATTAAGAATTATTAAATTGATGAAGTCAGTATATATACTGTAAGTATGATCAATAATTATTTGTATGTACAAAACAAATAGTATTTGTTGTAGCATTTCTTACATGGTTACATTGTTACTTCAATGTTGAAATGCAAAATTGCCTCTTCTATTAATGATCTGGATGTAACAAGCAAATATTTAACCACGTCTGTCTACTCATTAAACCAATGCACACTGTACTGTAGAAAGAACGAGATACTGCGAGCTACTGTTCATATCAGAGACTGTTGAAAAACTGACGTTGCATGACGTCGGCTGTGGCGTATTCTGATCGAGGCTATAATAACGCGCCAAGAAGCATGTCGCGAGAATTTAAATTCGACTTTGTTTGTAAAAGTACACGGGAACTGGTAAACGTACGCTTTTGAAGACTATTATAAACAAACCTTAGAAGCAAGTAAGTCGACTGTAGTCTCACACTCAGACTCACAATTTAGGGGGCATCGTAACAGATCTTTTAAGGGAAAAGAATAATTCTGTATGGAATAAATATCCCAGCAGTGGTAAGAAATTAATTTATACACATGGTATAGGCGTAACAGATAATATCTCAGATATCCTTTATCTCTAAAACAAAATAAAGAAACGTTTTTATTATTATTCTGTTTGGTCTGTTAGAGTTTTGAAAGGAACCTCATAGCATAACCTACCAGACGCTGTCCAACTATTTAGTTGATGAAGTAAGTCATCAAAAGTATCGTTGATGTGTTTAAAATATATCGAATTTAATTGCTTCTATTATGAGGAATTTGTATTTCTATAGTAATAGTTTGCATCATTCAGCGGGAAGATAATTGACGGAGGAATATGGTCGTTAATTAGCATTTTATTAGACGTCTCGTATTATAAAATGAGTCTTTTCATACCAGTAACCTTTCTCTTTTAAATATCGAAGTCAGATGTTTCCTTGCCCGGCGAACATAAGTTACAAAATAACATTTTTATTGTTTTAATTATGGCTACCACTAATCCTTCGAGGCTTTGCAATAATCAGTAGAAAGGAAGCCAACGTAAAAGTAAAGCAAATTTACATCAATATTAAAACTCTGCCATCCGGCGATACCATAGTGGTGTCTTCTGCAAAATAGCAGTCAACGGCCTGAGACACCACAGCACTGTCGAGAACATAGTATCGCGCAGTGGCTGGCTACAGTACTTTATCTTTTGCATTCTGTTGGTGTTTTCTTTAGGTAACAATAAGTTACGCTAGTCAGAAGTATTTTTGTTTTTGCAAGTACTTGTTCCCTTTCATCATCCGATCGGTCCACTGCTGTGACCTCCCCGGGAACTGCCTGCACTGAGGTTGCCCCTCACCCGTGGTCGAGTGGGAGATCATTCCGAAGTCTGGCAGGCAGCGAAAGCCTTTCCGAGAGGCCGATCGTAGTGCCTCCCTGGTTCGTTAGACAAACAGATTTCGGGCTTTATCTGTGGCTGAGGATGTCTCTGAGCCAGATCCAGTCGTCCATCGTGTTCCAGAGGAAGCCTCTCGGCCCGCAAGGTCTGGGCATTTACAGAGGGTGGGTTTGCTGGTAGTTGGGAGCTGCAACGTTAGGCGCGTAATGGGGCCCCTTACGAACATGGCGGCCAAGGAGGGGAAGGAAGCCTGTGTGCACTCCGGGTGCATTCCGGGGAAGGTCATTGCGGATATGGAGAGGGTGCTTCCGGATGTCATGTAGAGTACAGCATGCAGCCAACTGCAGTTTGTGGCTCATGTCGGTAACAATAGCCTGTGTCGCTTTGGATCGGAGCAGATTCTGTCTCGTTTCGGGCGGCTAGCGGAAATGGTACAGATTGCCAGTCTTGTTTCAGAGATGAAGGCGGAGCTCACCATCTGCAGCATCGTCGATGGAACGGACTGTGGTCCTGGCAGAGCAGAGTGGAGGGTCTGAATCAGAGGCTCAGGCGGTTCTGTGACCGTCTAGGCTGCGTATTCCTTGCCTTGCGCCTTCGGGTGGTGGGTTTCCGGTTTCCGCTTAACAGGTCAGGGGTCCACTAAAGACACGAGGCGGCTACATGGGTAGCGGGGGATATGTGGGACTGGGCTGTTTTCTTAGGTTAGATGGTGACAGGGAACCACAGAAGGGGGGTGTGTCTATAAGTGGGCATGTAAAACACAGTAAGGTAATTGTAGAAACGATTGGTACTGTAGTTGTACATTGACGTAGGTGTGTTGGGAAAGAACCAGAGCTCCGAGACCTAATAGAAAGCACTGAAGCTCAAATAGTTGTAGGTACAGACAGCTGGCTAAAGTTGGAAATAAGTTCGGCCGAGATTTTTTCAAACGATCTAACTGTGTTAAGAAAGGATAGATTAAATGTAGTTGGTTGTTGAGTATTTATTGCTGTCAGAGGTAGTTTGCCTTGTAGTGAAATTGAAGTAGACTGTTCATGTGAAATAGTATGGCTAGAAGTTATACCTGACAATCGGATTAAACTATTCATTGGATGGTTGAACTGACTCCCCGAATCAGAATACATAGTTGCTGAACAGTTCAAAGAAAACTTGAGTCTCATTTCAAAGAAGTACCCCGCTCATATGCTATAGTCGGTGGTGACGTCAATCCACCCTCGATATGCTGGAAAAATTATACGTTTATAGCCGGAGTCAGGCATAAAATATCATCCGAAATTGTACTGGATGCTTTCTCAGAAAATTATTTTGACCAATTAGCTAATGAGCCTAAATGATTGTGAAAGCATACTTGACCTTTTAGCAACAAATAAGCCTGGACAAATAGTATGTGTTGTGACAAATACAGGGATTAGCGATCAAAATGCAGTTGCTGCTAGGCTCAATACCGTAATACCTACAACCATAAAAAAGAAACGCCAAATATTTCTATTTAAAAAAATCTGATAGAAATGCTCTTAACACCTTTTTGAGAGACAGTCTGAACTCCTTCCGAACTGATCATGTAAGTGTAGAAAAGTTGTGGAATATATTCAAAGAGATAGTATCAACAGCAATTCAGAGATATATACCACATAAATTAATTAATGATGGTACTGATCACCCATGGTACACAAAACGGGTCAGATCCTAGTGTAAGAAGCAGCGAAAATAGAATGACCAATTTAAAAGAACGCAAAATCCCCAAGACAGGTAAAGTTTTGCAGAAGTTCAAAATACAGCACGTACTTCTATGTGAGATGCTTTCAATAATTTCCACAACGACACCCTGTCTCGAAATCTGGGAGAAAAACCAAAGAGATTCTGGTCATACATAAAGCAAACCAGTGGCAAGACGCAATCAACACCTTCACTGCGCCATAACAACGATAAAGTCACTGATGACAGTGCTACTAAAGCAAAGTTATTAAACACGGTTTTCCGAAACTCCTTCATTAAAGAAGACGAAGTAAATATTCCTGCATTCCAATCAAGAACAACTGCCAAAAAGAGAAACATAGAAGTACATATCCTCAGGGTGACAAGGCGGAGCGGACACCGTTTGCCTGAGTGAAAGGAGGAACGACCCCGTGTTCAGCTTAAAAGCAAATTCCGCTACATTGTGTGGGAGCGGCCAGTCTACATCTACTTTACACAAAGCACGCAGTTTCAGAGATTTTCACAGGGAGACAGCTAACTCGAAACACAGATACTACAGGTTTCCGGATTCGTCGCCTTAGACGAAACGTCATTCTCCCGTTTTAGAAGAGCAATGCTGATTGGGAGACGATATTTCTGACGCCTTGAGCTGAAGGAGTGATGGAAGAGACCGAAAGATATACCCCTTCACGTCTGGCATGGAGAGGGGCCGTTCCGTTGTCACTCTTGGATCGAGAACACGTAATGAGAGCGTGCGCGCTCGTACGTGTACTCAAACAGTGAGGAACATGCCTCTCCTCAGTACTTCGCTGGGAGAGCAGATCTGTCGAGAGCGAATCGGCCGTGTGTTGGCCGACACACTTATTGTGCGGTGTGAATGGACAGAGTTATAGTTACACGCCTGCGAGCGAATTTTTGAGTAGCATCGCGGTGGACTCGTTATCTGACCGATGTACCAAGCCAATAGATTAGAGGCGAATAGGAGTCCTTGACTTCATCAAGGCGTAGGGAGAGTTTCATTATCGAAGGTCAATCCAGATCGAACCAGAGTTATCTTATTTTTCAGCAGCGAGCGGCGAAGACAGCAGTCATCGCAGCTTACGGTATTGAGCGCTACAGCTATTGCGAGCCCCATATTTCCTCCACAACAGTACACTTCACTGCATTTCACACGTGACAGCCTCGACCATACCTAGCAACATTCTAACGGATAATTATTCAAATTGAGTAGGCGTGACTCTCAGCCATTCTGCCAAGTCAATAACAATGTTCGACTTTGTATAGAAATTTCATTAGCGAATCCTATCTTTGAGAGGTAACTTCACATACCGAAAAGTATCAGGATATAACTTGCTCAATTCATAACTAAAAGTGCCATTGTGATTTCTCAGAATTTTTGCAAAATAAATAATAATTTTCTTCAGTTTCATGTTTTTCTTACACTAACTATCAGTACTCCAGTACCCAAGTATCCCACTAGCTATGTAAGAAATTTTGTGATTTTTTCTGTTATTTCCTTACAGCAGACGACTCCAGAAGAAATTTATTGTTGAAAGTTTTTGAGGTATTTCTCTTTAAAATGTTAGGAGATTCTATCTGACTTCTGTAGTAGTGAGGGGATGGAAATTGCATCTTGCAGGAGCCACATGGTAATGGGTACATCTCAGATTAATTCGTTACGCAGAATGACATCTCATATCACTAGCACATTCACAACATGAGTACTAAAAGAAATCAGTTGAATTTCGATTAAGCGATAAGTCACACAAATCTGAGTGCTGTAAATTCAACTAAATACTTAGGGATTAGGAATACAAATAACCTAAATTGGAATGATCACATGGATAATATTGTGGGTAGAGCAAACCAAAGACTGCGATTCGTTGGCAGAACACTTAGAAGGTGCAACAGGTGTACCAAAGAGCCTGCTTACACTACGCTTGTCCACCCTATTCTGGAGTATTGCTGTGCAGTGTGGGTTCCGCATCAGGTGGGACTGACGGATGACATCGATAAAATACAAAAAGGGGAGCTCGTTTTGTATTATGGTGAAATAGGGGAGATAGTGTCACAGACACGATACGTGAATTGGAGTGGCAATCATTAAAGCAGAAGCGTTTTTCGTTGCGACGGGATCTTCTAACGAAATTTTAATCACCACTTTTCTCCTCCGATTGCGAAAAAAATTCTGTTAGCACACACATACACAGGGAGAAATGATTATCACGATAAAATAAGAGAAATCAGGGGTCGCACAAGAAAATTTAAGTGATCTTTTTCCCTGTGTGCCGTTCGAGAATGGAACGGTAGAGAGACAGCTTGAAGGTGGCTCATTGAACCCTCTGCCAGGCTCTTTATTGTGAATAGAAGAGTAATCACGTAGATGTAGATGTAGATCATGGCAGACGGAAGAGACGACACAATTTACGACTTGTCCTTTTAGGAAGAAGGCATGCGATATCGAAAAAATGAAAGTGAAGCAGATTCGTCGCAATATAGAGAAATGCGTCCAAGAAGAATTCGGCAAATGCTACGGTTGCCAAATGCTTCGGATGAAAGAGACGAAGCAGACGGTGCACAGCGGTCAGACTTTGATCTACCGAGGAGCAATAATAAATTTGAAGGATCTCTGGGTCACAACATATTTCCCAAAGATACACAGATAGTCGAATATACCGTCGAATTATATATTGGGATCGATTTCTTTGAATATGTTAGCAACGAATCCAACAAATACTGCAGTCAAAATAGCAAAAGAAGGAAACTGGATAAACAGAGGTCAAATTTGTTGACGCTACAGGACGCGAATTTAGCAAATGGTTTGTGGCAAGCTATCCTTATGGGAATCGTAAGATAAGTAGGGATCGATGATTATTGGTCAACAAATCCGTTGATAGACACACCGGTATTCTGCAAAACGAGATCCCACAACCGATTAAGACAAATATTAGCATTTTTACATTTTTCTGACAACCAAATAAACCGGATAATGGCACCGGCTTTTCAAAGTGCAACTCGTAATTGATTATTTTTCCAAACCTTTAAATATAGAAATATTTGAAACAAACTAAATTTTCTAGTTCTTTGCATCTGTATACCTTCGAAATTTCATTAAAGTAGGGGAACAGGATTGAGAACTTCAGACCTTACGATCATATTAGTAACACGTAACAATTTAAAAACTCCCAATAATGTCAAGAACGGTCGGCAGCAAGACAAGTAATCCGAATTAGATCTGCCGGTGCTAAGCCAATCAATTTCTACGAGATGTGCGGACGACAAAATGTTAAAACTGAAATACTGTTTGAGAGACCGCAACTAGATCCTCGAATACGAATATTTACCTCATTTCACAAATAAGCCAACCTTCAACTAAAATTCATATACATTGTTTCTAGAAATACTAACTCCTGTAAAGTTACCTAACATTGAGCATCTGGAGCGACCACATGATAGGCTCTGATTGATGAGAATGAATCTTAAGTTAGGTAATATGGAAACTTTAATTTGACCATTCTGATGTAAGAAGGAATTGCAGAGGTCCACCTCACGGACTGCCAAATAGCACTGCCAAGTACAGAACACTCATGTGATCATGAGAGCGCTGGAAATGGTAATGATGATGATAGTGATGATGATGGAAGCTGTACTTTGGGAAGTATTTTGCTGCAATTGTGGTATTTTGTTGAACATTATGGCACAGTTTCTGAGCTTTTTAAAAGAACTTTTTTACTGTTATATGTGTCGTGCGAAGTGGTGTACAGTTTCCAATGACCAATTTTCTGCTTTATATAATAGTCATCTGATATATTTCACATTATTTAGCACAGTTCATAAGTAGTTTCTGCTTCGAAAGGCTAGCATGTTATCTGCATGTGATGGTCCAACCCAATAAATTAATTAGCAGGTTAGCAGTATGTAATCATCCTACAGGTACTAGCTTCCATAGTTCTGAGTTCAGATTCGAATATGATTGAAGTCATCCTGGATAATGTCAGAATCCAATGTCAGTGACATGCGGATATGGGCACGTTAAATAAGAAATGGTCCAACTTTCGTAACGCTGCAGTCGTATACCTCCACCAACCGTTCTCAGCTCATATGACTACCAGCCATCAACTGGACCTATCTCTTGTGCTCTGAACTCCACAGTCAAAGGCTGATCATCATCAAGAAGCATCATCAGAGATCCAACACCTACAGGCAGAGAAGAGTGACTCACACTCTCGAGTGTAAGTACGAAACTATTCGTTTCTGTCAATGTTTGTTATGTTTTACTTATGTATGTGGATGTGAGTGTTTTTCGTTCTTTTATTTGTGTCTCAGTTCAGTAGCGGCATATAATGTCCAGTTCTGTGCCGGATACATCAGAGGAGATGCAGCAGAAATCAAATCAGCATGCCGACATGCTCTCTAATGGAGAGCCTAACATAGTGGAACGGGAATCAAGCCAGCTTGGAGAGGTATTTCGAGAATATCTAGTTACCCCCCGACAGACTGAAGTTTATTAACTTTGGTTTAACAATTTACATAGACTTCGAAGTTTTTGTATAAAGAGAGGATGTGAGGCAGGGTACAAGGGTAGAAGGCAGTGATGTGAAAGGGATCTACTGTGTAACAAGCTGAAACACATCGAAGAGTGCTAGACAGACCAGTAAAATCCATCATCTTGAGACTTTAATATCTTCAGTAGCATCAGTGTATCCACCGCCTACATATTTTGGGGTTATACGACAAAGTTGACTTCTCAAGACCCAACATAATGTGTATATTTAATGTGCCCAAGTGACAAAAAGCTGCTTGGTCATGTGGGTCATCAGGGAGTTACACAGTGTATGCGAAGTTATATAAAAACAACTCTTCTATGATACTGTCAAGTGTCGATTGGAACACAAAGTTCACGATAATAATGAGGCGTTACCATTTTGTATAGTGTTGAGTATGTCTGCTATAACTCAGTCTGCTAATATTACTGATATAAACAGAAATTACATACCAGTGGCAGCCAAAGACTGTATTTCTTCGTCTATTAGTGCACAAATCTGTTTTCGTGAAACAAATCCTGATTTAAAGCATATGCAAACAGGTCTTTCTTTGTAGAGTATTGCAGAGTGATGAATACAGTTGATATAGAAAAAAGAGAAAGACAATGTTTCTCTTAAATGGTAGTCATATATTTTCCCAGTTCACAAGGTATAAGATGCGTATTAACAATGAATAAAAGTTGTATAAATTATGTAAAAATAAACAATAATGTTTTAAAAAATTCAATATATTTTCACCATCACAAACACATATACTGTGGGAATTGATAGTTCAGATGTAGGAGATATCTTAGGATATCAGAGAGACTTTGCAGTTCAGTTGCTGCAATATAGAAGAAACTTGGCACATATGTCTTCTTCACCGGCACTTCCGTTCAATTCACATTACACTTAATGCTTTAGCACAAACCTTTACTGTTCCCTGAAGTCTTATGTTAACTGCATCAAATGGTTCAAATGGTTCTGAGCACTATGCGACTTAACATCTCAGGTCATCAGTCCCCTACAACTTATAACTACTTAAACCTAACTAACGTAAGGACATCACACAACACACGCCCAAGGCAGGATTAGAACGTGCGACCGTAGCTGTCGAGCGGTTCCAGACTGATAACTGTATCCCTTTCTGTAATCAGTATGACTGTATTCCACATATAGCATCTACAAAAAAACTTTTCCACAAAATTTGTTCATTATACGTATAATGTCTACCGCATTAATCTAATACATGTCACAAAATTTGGCATATATCATGTTGGACCAATAACTGCTTCATTATAGGGAAAATTCAAAGAAATTAATGCTAATGCATGTAAACTGTCTCACATTCTTCATAGCCTAGTGGAGAGGACATCCTTGTCACAATCACAGCTGTCTCCCATCAGTGGCTGTTGCTGCGTGCTGGTGACCACTAAAGTCGCTGATTCCTACTTTACTACACATATGTCGAAACAGTTCCATCTGTGGTGCAACAACTTACAGCTGTCGTTATGGATCGTATGGCGTTACATATATGTGTCTATGTTGATTCTGTGCTCGGTTAGATAGCTCCACTCTGTTGTGATGTAGTTCGTAGACGTCACTGGATGTCGTTAGTTACATGTATCTGTGATGATACCAAGATCGACAAACTTCTGTACTGTCATGACTTGTGTAGGGTACGGAAATATCAGACTAGATATGGGATTTGGTTGGAGAGTTATTAGCAAACATCTTTCTGTTATTCATACAGATGAAAGTCCACACGTAAAAAGTAGATACATGCAATCCTTTCCAGAGTATTAGTACAACTTCTAAAATGGATGCTGTCTTGTGTAGTGTGTATAATGGAGTCAGTCTGCACATTTACCTACATTGTAAGCCACTGCCCAGTTTTAAAACCCAGACCAGATTACTCATGGGGATAGCCTGTGGCTTTTAATCGATGAGAAGCAGACCAGAACGTCATATCATTCTTAAGTGTAAAATAAGGCAGCAGGCTGTGTGAAGGTATCCAGCCGGTATCGAGATATAGGAGGTTAACAAACATCTGCCTGCATTCCTGAGTCTATGACACTTGGTCCCGACAATTCTTGAATAGATGATGGCTGCCTCTGTATAGTGTTGATTTTTTTGAGGGGGGGGGGGGGAGTAAGGGGAGGGGGCGCTTTGTGACTTGATATGATCTCTCCAGGCCAAAGTTTGGTGAATCTGATATGCTCATCGAGCCTGAGATGGTACCTAAGGCATGGTGCATGACCTGGCTCATCACAGCATTGCACAGCACTGTACAGCATACAACAGTCCAGTGGGAGCTGATATGAACACACACCCATCATTTGATCTCTGTTCATTGTGCTGCAGTACAGCAAAAATTGAGACGCAAAAGAATATCTCTCCTATTCCTTTGCACAACTACATACGACGCTGATGTGTGGCTGACAATTTCATTCTGCTTTACAGGGCGGTCCAGTTTAAAAGTTAGGATGAGTGCTGTATGGTTTTAACAGACAACAACCATCATTTAATTTTGCGCATGGATATGTGGATGTTCTCAGCTTTTTGAACTTGCGGTAAGTGGTGCAGATGGGTAATTATTGATTGTAAAGACAGATTAGTGGATTGTTTATGTATGGCACACGTGGACCATGGGGAAAATATGAAATCCCAATTTTGGAACTGAAAAAAGGCGTTGCTGTACAACACATGTGCTGGCCAAACGAAAAAAAAAGTATAAATGGTGATATAAGAGGGGAAATGTTTAAATTACGATGAGAATTACGCATTTACGTACTTGCAACAAGTGATGTGACAGCTATAAGTAGCCCTATGGCTCTCTACGCGCAGGCCTGGGAAATTTCTAGCAGGCAAGTTACTTCCCTTTTGGCCTAAAGGAGGTCATTTACGACCGTAAATAGGTAAGCCACTATACTACAGTGAAACAATTTAGAGTCTGCACAGATCGCAAGTGAGCTATTTCCACAAGTATGACAATGTGCCATTTAGGACACCTGAATTCCCCGCCAGTTTTTACTAAGGATAACAGCCCTACTTCCACAGCAATTGAATTTTCCATCATTTTATGTATGGCACAGTGGACCTTTGTCAGAAGCGTAGAGAAGTAGGGATGGGAAAATCTGATGACTTATCGATGACCCATTTGATGCCAGAAATACGCTTGCTTATCTACACTCCTGGAAATTGAAATAAGAACACCGAGAACTCATTGTCCCAGGAAGGGGAAACTTTATTGACACATTCCTGGGGTCAGATACATCACATGATCACACCGACAGAACCACAGGCACATAGACACAGGCAACAGAGCAAGCACAATGTCGGCACTAGTACAGTGTATATCCACCTTTCGCAGCAATGCAGGCTGCTATTCTCCCATGGAGACGATCGTAGAGATGCTGGATGTAGTCCTGTGGAACGGCTTGCCATGCCATTTCCACCTGGCGCCTCAGTTGGACCAGCGTTCGTGCTGGACGTGCAGACTGCGTGAGACGACGCTTCATCCAGTGCCAAACATGCTCAATGGGGGACAGATCCGGAGATCTTGCTGGCCAGGGAAGTTGACTTACACCTTCTAGAGCACGTTGGGTGGCATGGGATACATGCGGACGTGCATTGTCCTTTTGGAACAGCAAGTTCGCTTGCCGGTCTAGGAATGGTAGAACGATGGGTTCGATGACGGTTTGGATGTACCGTGCACCATTCAGTGCCCCCTCGACGATCACCAGAGGTGTACGGCCAGTGTAGGAGATCGCTCCCCACACCATGATGCCGGGTGTTGGCCCTGTGTGAATCGGTCGTATGCAGTCCAGATTGTGGCGCTCACCTTCACGGCGCCAAACACGCATACGACCATCATTGGCACCAAGGCAGAAGCGACTCTCATAGCTGAATACGACACGTCTCCGTTCGTCTCTCCATTCACGCCTGCCGCGACACCACTGGAGGCGGGCTGCACGATGTTGGGGCGTGATCGGAAGACGGCCTAACGGTGTGCGGGACCGTATCCCAGCTTCATGGAGACGGTTGCGAATGGTCCTCGCCGATACCCCAGGAGCAGCAGTGTCCCTAATTTGCTGGGAAGTGGCGGTGCGGTCCCATACGGCACTGCGTAGTATCCTACGGTCTTGGCGTGCATCCGTGCGTCGCTGCGGTCCGGTCCCAGGTCGACGGGCACGTGCACCTTCCGCCGAACACTGGCGACAACATCTATGTAATGTGGAGACTTCACGCCCCACGTGTTGAGCAATTCGGCGGTACGTCCACCCGGCCTTCCGCATGCCCACTATACGCCCTCGCTCAAAGTCCGTCAACTGCACATACGGTTCACGTCCAAGCTGTCGCGGCATGCTACCAGTGTTAAAGACTGCGATGGAGCTCCGTATGCCACGGCAAACTGGCTGACACTGGCGGCGGCGGTGCACAAATGCTGCGCAGCTAGCGCCATTCGACGGCCAACACCGCGGTTCCTGGTGTGTCCGCTGTGCCGTGCGTGTCATCATTGCTTGTACAGCCCTCTCGCAGTGTCCGGAGCAAGTATGGTGGGTCTGACACACCGGTGTCAAAGTGTTCTTTTTTCCATTTGAAGGAGTGTATTTAAATTTCATAAATCTTAACTGATCGACGTGTAACAGATCTTAAATTTACGTTCCAGTCTTCTGTATATTAAGCTTGTCATAACCTCGGATGTATGTGTTCTTATTCTGATTGTGCGACAGTTGTCGCATTTATCCCCTCTTGCAATCTTCGGAGTTGTGTAGATGATTTTTTTCCCGAAAGTCTGACGGTACGTAGCCACTCTCACAGATTCTATGCACCAACTGGAACAGTCTTTTGGCTTCCATTTTCCCATATGCTTTAGAAATTCCAGTTGAATATTATCGGTCATTTATTCCTTATTTGAATAACGTGACGATATGCTACTTGTGTGACGAAGTCGCTCCCCAATCTCCGTTGCTGACAATGCACGAAAAGGCCTAAAAATCACAATTGTAAGTGTCTGAGTAGGATTCTAACCCAGACACTTGCATTTTATGGAGTTTGGAATCTCAGGGAATCAATAAAATGACATATCTCTATTTCCCCAATGTGGATAAATACTATCAATGTTGAGCTCTGACTTCCAGTCCCAGCCCAGCAAAAATATTTATCACCAGTAGGAAAAGCGGGCATGGTGTGTTCCTACTTGTTAAAATTGGTTGCTCTATGGGTGAGTCAGACTTAGATAGCAAGCGTACGAAGCTAGAATTACTCCAACAGATCTGTAAATTACAGGCAGCGCTGATTCATAGTTTTTCTTCGTACCTAAATGTGCTTTACACTGGATAAGAACTCTCGTCCATGGAGGATAATTAGAGCGTGTCCTAATCAGTGATTTTCTTGTTTTTCTGCATAAATATTAAATAGCTGCCTCGGCTAACTGACGCGTGCTTTGACCTGAATTTGTAATCGCAGAATGAAATCAGTTAACAGTCACTGCAGAAAATTTTGCAGAGAGTGTTCCTTTCCACTTGAGTTTCTGTGGTGTTTTGTGTATTTATGGTCTAGTGATATATGTTGCATTGCGTAAATGCAGATGTCAGATATCAAGCACACAATTTTCTTTACTTTTTCAATTGAATTACGTATCATATAACTGCATGACCAAGAGCGCACTGCCGTTTCTAATTAAGCACATTGAGTGGGGAGTGTTGATGTAAGTACCCTACTAGGCAAAATACACCTTAATAACTAGGTAGGTGTATGAGTTTTTGGATATTTTATTTGTTAGAAAACGCAGCATGAAATTGGAAAGAAATCTAGCACTTATAAAATTTTGTTCTCTTGGGATTTAATGAAATGTTACAGGCAGCAGAGGCAGCTGGAAATGTTTGTACCATGTTTCGGGCAAGTGTATCAGGTGGTCACGTCAGTAAATAGTGACCTCCTTTCAGGTAGTAGCACTTTGACGTGAATTATTCACAACATTCAAGAAAATCATCAGGCTTTGATTATGAGGTTTTTGCGGTTTACCACTTTGGTCCACCTGTTTACTACGAAAAGTTATTAAGTGAGACCAATTCACCTACGTTCGACAATTATTTTCAATGACCGCTGTTGGAGAAAGTGGAAGGAAAGGAAGCTTGTAGTTAAATGTCCTACCAACTACGAAATCGTTAAAGATGACGCATAATCTTTGATTGGGAAGAATAGAGCAGGTATTAAACTGTATTCTTTAAAACGAAGGATCTCAGCATTTTTCGAAATCAAGATGAGGACACAACGAAAAACCTAAAGCAGGATTGTCAGCCGGGAATTTAAACCAATGTTTGTTAACGTCGTAAAAAGGAAATGTGTCTGAAGAAAAAGGGAGTGTGACTTCCCAAGGGGTAACGTTATGCTTCGGGTGGAAAATTTAACATGTTTTGTTTTAAGAACTTCACCCCAGGCGTGTGTCCAACTCAGGTGATATCTGATGCTAGCAACAGAGACGCCTTTAGTTCAAGGAAACTACACAAAAATTTACTACTGTGGGAATTTGCCGATTTGATCTGACCGAAGAACCTATCAAGGAGCTTGGCTGAAAAGTAGTTACTACCATAGTTACTATTCTGATCTAGCACCGCAATCGTTCCCCTATATCTCTCATTATCGAACAGCCAACAATACTGTTCCTTTGTGGACTATATTAAGCCTCAATCTTGGATTTATGCCATCTTTACTCCGAAATAGTACCTTTCTACAGGCGTGGTATCCAAAAAGTGTCTGACAGTCGTCTGAATGTTGTAGTTCATGTAAGGGAATATAATGTTTTGATTTATTCCTCTCCTGTGACTTGTTTAACACTCAATAAACCACGAGGAATCGTATAAATATACGCATTGTTTCAATACCGCACATTAGCTAGATACACTACTGGCCATTAAAATTGCTACACCAAGAAGAAATGCAGATGATTAACGGGTATTCATATTATACCAGAACTGACATGTGATTACATTTTCACGCAATAGATATCAATACCCAGAACAACCACCTCTGGCCGTAATAATGGCCTTGATACGCCTGGGCATTGAGTCAAACAGAGCTTGGATGGCGTGTACAGGTAAAGCTGCCCATGCAGCTTCAACACGAGACCACAGTTCATCAAGAATAGTGACTTGCGTATTGTGACGAGCCAGTTGCTCGGCCACCATTGACCAGACGTTTTCAATTGGTGAGAGATCTGGAGAATATGCTGGGCAGGGCAGCAGTCGAACATTTTCTATATCCAGAAAGCCCCGTACAGGACCTGCAACATGAGGTCGTGCATTATCCTGCTGAAATGTTGGGTTTCGCAGCGATCGAATGAAGGGTAGAGGTACGGGTCGTAACACATCTGGAATGTAACGTCCGCTGTTCAAAGTGCCCTCACTATGAACAAGAGCTGACCGAGACGTGTAACCAATGGCACCCCCAAACCATCACGCCAGGTAATGGCAATGACCAATCCACGCTTTCAATGGGCGTTCACCGCGATGTCACCAAACACGGATGCGACCATCAGGATGCCGTAGAACCTGGTTTCATCCGAAAAAATTACGTTTTGCCACTCGTGCATCCAGGTTCGTCGTTGAGTACACCATTTCAAGTGCTCCTGTCTGTGATGTAGCGTCAAGGGTAATCGGAGCCATGGTCTGCGAGCTGATACTCCATGCTGCTACAAACGTCGTCGAACTGTTCGTGCAGATAGTAATTGTCTTGCAAACGTCCCCATTTGTTGACTCGCGAATCGAGACGTGGCTGCACGATCCGTTATAGCCATAAGATGCCAACCATCTCGACTGCTAGTAATTAGAGACTGTTGGGATCCAACAAGGCGTTCCGTATTACCCTTGTGAACCCACCAATTCCATATTCTGCTAACAGCAATTGGACTCCAACAACGCAAGTCGCGATACGACAAACCGCAATCACGATTATCTACAATCCGTCCTTTATCAAAGCCTGAAACGTAATGGTACCCATTTCTCCTCCTCACTCGAGGCATCACAACAACGTTTCACCAGGAAACGGCGGTCAACTGCTGTATGTGTATGAGATTTCGACTGCAAACTTTCCTCGTGTCAGCAGGTTGTAGCTGTCGCAATCGGCGCCAATGTTGTGTTAATTCTCTGAAAAGCTTATCATTTGCATACCACAGCATCTTCTTCCTGTCGGTTAAATTTCACGTCTGTAGCACATCATCTTCGTGGTGTAGCATTTTTAATGGCCAGTAGTGTATTATGCAGTATTGATCCTGATATGGATTGCATTTAGGTCAACTCCTGTTTCCTACCAAAAATCATTTTAAGATTGCTGCATAAATATACACTCCTGGAAATTGAAATAAAAAAACCGTGAATTCATTGTCCCAGGAAGGGGAAACTTCATTGACACATTCCTGGGGTCAGATACATCACATGATCACACTGACAGAACCACAGGCACATAGACACAGGCAACAGAGCATGCACAATGTCGGCACTAGTACAGTGTATATCCCGCTTTCGCAGATATGCAGGCTGCTATTATCCCATGGCAACGATCGTAGAGATGCTGAATGTAGTCCTGTGGAACGGCTTGCCATGCCATTTCCACCTGGCGCCTCAGCTGGACCAGCGTTCGAGCTGGGCGTGCAGACCGCGTGAGACGACGCTTCATCCAGTCCCAAACATGCTCAATGGGGGACAGATCCGGAGATCTTGCTGGACAGGGCAGTTGACTTACACCTTCTAGAGCACGTTGGGTGGCACGGGATACATGCGGACGTGCATTGTCCTGTTGGAATAGCAAGTTCCTTTGCCGGTCTAGAAATGGTAGAACGATGGGTTCGATGACGGTTTGGATGTACCGTGCACTATTCAGTGTCCCCTCGACGATCACCAGAGGTGTACGGCCAGCGTAGGAGATCACTCCCCACACCATGATGCCGGGTGGTGGCCCTGTGTGCCTCGGTCGTATGCAGTCCTGCTTGTGGCGCTCACCTGCACGGCGCCAATCACGCATACGACAATCATTGGCAACAAGGCAGAAGCGACTCTCATCGCTGAAGACGACACGTCTCCATTCGTCCCTCCATTCACGCCTGTCGCGACACCACTGGAGGCGGGCTGCACGATGTTGGGGCGTGAGCAGAAGACGGCCTAATGGTGTGCGGGACCGTAGCCCAGCTTCATGGAGACGGTTGCGAATAGTCCTCGCCGATACCCCAGGAGCAACAGTGTCCCTGATTTGCTGGGAAGTGGCGGTGCGGTCCCATACGGCCCTGCGTAGGATCCTACGGTCTTGGCATGCATCTGTACGTCGCTGCGGTCCGGTCCCAGGTCGACGGGCACGTGCACCTTCCGCCGACCACTGGCGACAACATCGATGTACTGTGGAGACTTCACGCCCCACGTGTTGAGCAATTCGGCGGTACGTCCACCCGGTCTTCCGCATGCGCACTATACGCCCTCGCTCAAAGTCCGTCAACTGCACATACGGCTCACGTCCACGCTGTCGCGGCATGCTACCAGTGTTAAAGACTGCGATGGAGCTCCGTATGCCACGGCAAACTGGCTGACACTGACGGCGGCGGTGCACAAATGCTCCGCAGCTAGCGCCATTCGACGGCTAACACCGCGGTTCCTGGCGTGTCCGCTGTGTCGTGCGTGTGATCATTGCTTGTACAGCCCTCTCGCAGTGTCCGGAGCAAGTATGGTGGGTCTGACACACCGGTGTGAATGTGTTCTTTTTTCCATTTCCAGGAGTGTATAACACCTGCAGGGAGAGTAGGACCAGAAAGCAATCCAGATAACAAAAAAAAATTGTTCAAATGGCCCCACGCACCTTCTAAGGTCATCAGTCCACTAAACGTAGAATTACTTACACCTAAATAACCTACGGACATCACACACATCCATGCCCGAGGCAGAATTTGAACCATCGATTCTAGCAGCAGTACGGTTCCGAAATGAAGCTCATGGAAACGCTCGCCCACAGCGGCCAGCAGGTAACAAATTATTCAAAGCCATAGATAATCAATCGATAAGTGTATCCACAATGATCGAAAAAATATGATGGATAAGCAGAAAAGTAAGTCAGAATGACATTTGTACGGCGCATACTACATTATTCGTGCCTAGCGTGGCCAAGTTTATTCCTTAAACCATGTGTGTTCACACAACTACAGTGACGGCAGAAATTTTTATCCTGCACAGCTTAAAGTGGGCATCTTAAGCCCAGGGGACATTCCCCTGAAAAGTAAAAATGGGACCGTGTGCCTATCAGTACGTGCCCTATCAAAATCACCTCACCTACCATTAAAAATTTCACACTCACTTTTCAGAGATATGAAAAGGATTCAAAAGCAGGCCCTGACTTCATAGAAGTGGACGGTTTATTTTCTTTGTTCCAGAGAACAATCCACGTGCCGTTTGTTTCCACGGTCACATTCACTCTTGTTTCAGCGTGTAACTACTTTTCTAGGTTAAACATTGCTTCTACCAATTTTTGCTGACGACTCGCTTCTAATATTCACGAATTCTGATTCTCGTGCATCAACGCAGCTACATGTAACCCATTTGTCGGACGTCTGACTGCATGTGGGCGCGTATCTTCCAACCTCGACTCAGCTAGCCTTGCACGCCACCTGTAATGGTTGGCACCAAACAGAGCTTCTCTATCACTGGGGGGATTCGTCTGGCGGCCGGATGCCTGCATGTTAGGTACAGATATCGGTACTCAATGTGCAACTATATCTGTAAATTTACGTCCTCAAAATTTATTATGATGAAAAGGAAAAACAATCTGATCGAGAAGATGAAGATGGAAATATTTTGAAGAATTTATGGCAATGGTATCCTCTGGACGAATGGCCTTAAAAACATTAACAAGAAAACACCACTCATATTGTCACTCATTCCTCCTCATTTTTAAGAATATATCACAACTCTACATGAAATAAATCTGAAGAAGAACCGAAAAATGTTAAGTTTCCAATATCAAGAGACTGAAAAATATACGTTGTTTCGAATAAATCAAAACACCACGAAAATCCAAGAAATTCCTAGTAAAGTACATTCACAAATATCACAAACAATGTCTAACATATATGGTCAAGCAAAGAGCATATTAGGTGAAATTATTCATATATATAATAAGATATAATGTTAAAAGAATTACGAGAGTTGGCCAGGAAGTAAGGCAACACATTTTTTTCCTTTAACAATTAATTAGTGAACGTAATGAGAATTACCCGCATGAAAGAATGGTGTTTCATCAACACACCCTATTTTTCCATATAATTTCCGTCAATTTCTATGGCCTTCCTCCAGTTCGAAACAAGGGCGTTTGCTCTGTCGGTACCAATGCTTTTCCAGGTGGCGGAGCCAGTGCTTCACTATGTGAATCACCTCCTCATAGACCTCAAAATGTCTTCCACGAATGGCATCCTTTAATGGCCCAAACAAGTGGAAGTCCTAGGGGGCTAGACCAGGTGTGTCAGATGTTACAGCCGTGGATAGTCTCCCCGACCGCTGCGAAACGTGAAGCTCTACCGAACCGCTTTCTGATGACCTCACCCCCCGTGCCCAGCGACGAACTGTACTTCTGTCGACAGCATATGCTCCATAGATTTTGCACAAGCGTTTGTGAATATTTACCCATAGAGTATTTCTCTTCAGTGAGAAATTCGATGAAGGCACGTTGCCTCTAACATATACCTCACAACCAGACGGCATTTTGAGACTGTCCCGCAGCTGCACTATCTGTAAGAAGTGACGAAAACTTGGCGCGTTCACTCTGGAAACTTCATATACACACCTGGAAATTGAATTAAGAACACCGTGAATTCATTGTCCCAGGAAGGAGAAACTTTATTGACACATTCCTGGGGTCAGATACATCACATGATCACACTGACAGAACCACAGGCACATAGACACAGGCAACAGAGCATGCACAATGTCGGCACTAGTACAGTGTATATCCACCTTTCGCAGCAATGCAGGCTGCTATACTCCCATGGAGACCATCGTAGAGGTGCTGGATGTAGTCGTGTGGAACGGCTTGCCATGCCATTTCCACCTGGCGCCTCAGTTGGACCAGCGCTCGTGCTGGACGTGCAGACCGCGTGAGATGACGCTTCATCCAGTCCCAAACATGCTCAATGGGGGACAGATCTGGAGATCTTGCTGGCCAGGGTAGTTGACTTACACCTTCTAGAGCACGTTTTGTGGCATGGGATACATGCGGACGTGCATTGTCCTTTTGGAACAGCAAGTTCCCTTGCCGGTCTAGGAATGGTAGAACGATGGGTTCGATGACGGTTTGGATGTACCGTGCACCATTCAGTGCCCCCTCGACGATCACCAGAGGTGTACGGCCAGTGTAGGAGATCGCTCCCCACACCATGATGCCGGGTGTTGGCCCAGTGTGCCTAGGTCGTATGCAGTCCTGATTGTGGCGCTCACCTGCACGGCGCCAAACACGCATACGACCGTCATTGGCACCAAGGCAGAAGGGACTCTCATCGCTGAAGACGACACGTCTCCATTCGTCCCTCCATTCACGCCTGTCGCGACACCACTGGAGGCGGGCTGCACGATGTTGGGGCGTGAGCAGAAGACGGCCTAATGGTGTGCGGGACCGTAGCCCAGCTTCATGGAGACGGTTGCGAATAGTCCTCGCCGATACCCCAGAAGCAACAGTGTCCCTGATTTGCTGGGAAGTGGCGGTGCGGTCCCATACGGCCCTGCGTAGGATCCTACGGTCTTGGCATGCATCTGTACGTCGCTGCGGTCCGGTCCCAGGTCGACGGGCACGTGCACCTTCCGCCGACCACTGGCGACAACATCGATGTACTGTGGAGACTTCACGCCCCACGTGTTGAGCAATTCGGCGGTACGTCCACCCGGCCTTCCGCATGCGCACTATACGCCCTCGCTCAAAGTCCGTCAACTGCACATACGGCTCACGTCCACGCTGTCGCGGCATGCTACCAGTGTTAAAGACTGCGATGGAGCTCCGTATGCCACGGCAAACTGGCTGACACTGACGGCGGCGGTGCACAAATGCTCCGCAGCTAGCGCCATTCGACGGCTAACACCGCGGTTCCTGGCGTGTCCGCTGTGTCGTGCGTGTGATCATTGCTTGTACAGCCCTCTCGCAGTGTCCGGAGCAAGTATGGTGGGTCTGACACACCGGTGTGAATGTGTTCTTTTTTCCATTTCCAGGAGTGTATAACACCTGCAGGGAGAGTAGGACCAGAAAGCAATCCAGATAACAAAAAAAAATTGTTCAAATGGCCCCACGCACCTTCTAAGGTCATCAGTCCACTAAACGTAGAATTACTTACACCTAAATAACCTAAGGACATCACACACATCCATGCCCGAGGCAGAATTTGAACCATCGACTCTAGCAGCAGTACGGTTCCGAAATGAAGCTCATGGAAACGCTCGCCCACAGCGGCCAGCAGGTAACAAATTATTCAAAGCCATAGATAATCAATCGATAAGTGTATCCACAATGATCGAAAAAATATGATGGATAAGCAGAAAAGTAAGTCAGAATGACATTTGTACGGCGCATACTACATTATTCGTGCCTAGCGTGGCCAAGTTTATTCCTTAAACCATGTGTGTTCACACAACTACAGTGACGGCAGAAATTTTTATCCTGCACAGCTTAAAGTGGGCATCTTAAGCCCAGGGGACATTCCCCTGAAAAGTAAAAATGGGACCGTGTGCCTATCAGTACGTGCCCTATCAAAATCACCTCACCTACCATTAAAAATTTCACACTCACTTTTCAGAGATATGAAAAGGATTCGAAAGCAGGCCCTGACTTCATAGAAGTGGACGGTTTATTTTCTTTGTTCCAGAGAACAATCCACGTGCCGTTTGTTTCTACGGTCACATTCACTCTTGTTTCAGCGTGTAACTACTTTTCTAGGTTAAACATTGCTTCTACCAATTTTTGCTGACGACTCGCTTCTAATATTCACGAATTCTGATTCTCGTGCATCAACGCAGCTACATGTAACCCATTTGTCGGACGTCTGACTGCATGTGGGCGCGTATCTTCCAACCTCGACTCAGCTAGCCTTGCACGCCACCTGTAATGGTTGGCACCAAACAGAGCTTCTCTATCACTGGGGGGATTCGTCTGGCGGCCGGATGCCTGCATGTTAGGTACAGATATCGGTACTCAATGTGCAACTATATCTGTAAATTTACGTCCTCAAAATTTATTATGATGAAAAGGAAAAACAATCTGATCGAGAAGATGAAGATGGAAATATTTTGAAGAATTTATGGCAATGGTATCCTCTGGACGAATGGCCTTAAAAACATTAACAAGAAAACACCACTCATATTGTCACTCATTCCTCCTCATTTTTAAGAATATATCACAACTCTACATGAAATAAATCTGAAGAAGAACCGAAAAATGTTAAGTTTCCAATATCAAGAGACTGAAAAATATACGTTGTTTCGAATAAATCAAAACACCACGAAAATCCAAGAAATTCCTAGTAAAGTACATTCACAAATATCACAAACAATGTCTAACATATATGGTCAAGCAAAGAGCATATTAGGTGAAATTATTCATATATATAATAAGATATAATGTTGAAAGAATTACGAGAGTTGGCCAGGAAGTAAGGCAAAACATTTTTTTCCTTTAACAATTAATTAGTGAACGTAATGAGAATTACCCGCATGAAAGAATGGTGTTTCATCAACACACCCTATTTTTCCATATAATTTCCGTCAATTTCTATGGCCTTCCTCCAGTTCGAAACAAGGGCGTTTGCTCTGTCGGTACCAATGCTTTTCCAGGTGGCGGAGCCAGTGCTTCACTATGTGAATCACCTCCTCATAGACCTCAAAATGTCTTCCACGAATGGCATCCTTTAATGGCCCAAACAAGTGGAAGTCCTAGGGGGCTAGACCAGGTGTGTCAGATGTTACAGCCGTGGATAGTCTCCCCGACCGCTGCGAAACGTGAAGCTCTACCGAACCGCTTTCTGATGACCTCACCCCCCGTGCCCAGCGACGAACTGTACTTCTGTCGACAGCATATGCTCCATAGATTTTGCACAAGCGTTTGTGAATATTTACCCATAGAGTATTTCTCTTCAGTGAGAAATTCGATGAAGGCACGTTGCCTCTAACATATACCTCACAACCAGACGGCATTTTGAGACTGTCCCGCAGCTGCACTATCTGTAAGAAGTGACGAAAACTTGGCGCGTTCACTCTGGAAACTTCATATACACACCTGGAAATTGAATTAAGAACACCGTGAATTCATTGTCCCAGGAAGGAGAAACTTTATTGACACATTCCTGGGGTCAGATACATCACATGATCACACTGACAGAACCACAGGCACATAGACACAGGCAACAGAGCATGCACAATGTCGGCACTAGTACAGTGTATATCCACCTTTCGCAGCAATGCAGGCTGCTATACTCCCATGGAGACCATCGTAGAGGTGCTGGATGTAGTCGTGTGGAACGGCTTGCCATGCCATTTCCACCTGGCGCCTCAGTTGGACCAGCGCTCGTGCTGGACGTGCAGACCGCGTGAGATGACGCTTCATCCAGTCCCAAACATGCTCAATGGGGGACAGATCTGGAGATCTTGCTGGCCAGGGTAGTTGACTTACACCTTCTAGAGCACGTTTTGTGGCATGGGATACATGCGGACGTGCATTGTCCTTTTGGAACAGCAAGTTCCCTTGCCGGTCTAGGAATGGTAGAACGATGGGTTCGATGACGGTTTGGATGTACCGTGCACCATTCAGTGCCCCCTCGACGATCACCAGAGGTGTACGGCCAGTGTAGGAGATCGCTCCCCACACCATGATGCCGGGTGTTGGCCCAGTGTGCCTAGGTCGTATGCAGTCCTGATTGTGGCGCTCACCTGCACGGCGCCAAACACGCATACGACCGTCATTGGCACCAAGGCAGAAGGGACTCTCATCGCTAAAGACGACACGTCTTCATTCGTCCCTCCATTCACACCTGTCGCGACACCACTGGAGGCGGGCTGCACGATGTTGGGGAGTGAGCGGAAGACGGCCTAACGGTGGGCGGGACCGTAGCCCAGCTTCATGGAGACGGTTGCGAATGGTCCTCGCCGATACCCCAGGAGCAACAGTGTCCCTAATTTGCTGGGAAGTGGCGGTGCGGTCCCCTACGGCACTGCGTAGGATCCTACGGTCTTGGCGTGCATCCGTGCGTCGCTGCGGTCCGGTTCCAGGTCGACGGGCACGTGCACCTTCCGCCGAACACTGGCGACAACATCTATGTACTGTGGAGACCTCACGCCACACGTGTTGAGCAATTCGGCGGTACGTGCACCCGGCCCCTCCCGCATGCCCTCTATACGCCCTCGCTCAAAGTCCGTCAACTGCACATACGGTTCATGTCCAAGCTGTCGCGGCATGCTACCAGTGTTAAAGACTGCGATGGAGCTCCGTATGCCACGGCAAACTGGCTGACACTGACGGCAGCGGTGCCCAAATGCTGCGCAGCTAGCGCCATTCGACTTCCGACACCGCGGTCTCTGGTGTGTCCGCTGTGCCGTGCGTGTTATCATTGCTTGTACAGCCCTCTCGCAGTGTCCAGAGCAAGTATGGTGCGTCTGACACACCGGTGTCAATGTGTTCTTTTTTCCATTTCCAGGAGTGTATTACATAAGTAACATTTCATGTTCCTAGTATTGATTTCGGCTGAGAGAAAATGCAGTATATGCACACTGGAATTGTATGCATAAAAAATCATTATTTTCACCATACTTGTAAAATAATTGGCTGCTTTATAACCCTGTGCTATAATTAAATGAAACTTTACTAGACTATCACACTCTACGTTAATGAAAATCAGGAACAGATTGCCGGCCGTGGTGGTCTCGCGGTTCTAGGCGCGCAGTCCGGAACCGAGAGACTGCTACAGTCACAGGTTCGAATCCTGCCTCGGGCATGGCTGTGTGTGATGTCCTTAGGTTAGTTAGGTTTAAGTAGTTCTAAGTTCTAGGGGACTGATGACCACAGCAGTTGAGTCCCATAATGCTCAGAGCCATTTGAACCATTTGAACCAGGAACAGATTATTCAAAGGAATCAGGAAGAGTCAATGTCTACAAAATTTCAGTTCGCAATAAAATTTGATCTCTATGGAAAGTTATTTGTATCTTATTTTATTTTTTATTTTCAATAAATAGGAGATTATTACTAGCCATTGTAGGCAATTGCACTAATCAACTTAAATAACGTACACACATCAAAAAAAGGTTTTGCATCACCCCAGTTCCCAGAACTCCTGAAGACAGACGTTGACAGTATATAACGTATCACATACTCAGTCGCTTTAACAGTTCAGGCATATCACTAAATCTGTCCAAAGATGTAAACCAATGTATCTCGGCGTGATTCACTAACACTTGTGGCTAGCTCGACTGTGAGAATTGCAACTTGCGTCAGTACCAGCGACAGAATATTCACACGCTTAATAATCTAATTAAACTCTATTAAATCAATTTCGAAAAAAAATTATATTTAGCTTTTTGTTACTAAAAAGGAGCTTTTTGCAAAATCAAACATTTCTGGCAATGATTCTTTCAAAGTTAGAGCAAATTACCAAAAACTACCAAAAACCGACACTAGTAAGATTAAAGTCAGTTCGCATGCATAACAGTTTGTCCTTTTCTGTCAGTTGGCATCATTACAGATCTTTTCAAAATGTCAGTATTTTTGAATTTTTATACTCAAATAACGTTCACTATTTTTCGTTTTCGTAATAGAGAATTTAATAAGAATTAATATTCATTTAAGAACTATTTCTTTGTTGTGTAAGTCAATGAGTGTAAGTGAGTTGTGTATGAAGGACGTACGTAAAGATTCAATATTGCCTCCTGTTAAACATTATGTAGCTTGGTCACGGGAAAGTGTGCAACAAGCTATTGCAACAAAAGTTACAATTCTCCTTACTTGCTGATGACGTATGTCCAAGTGTGCTTGTTTTTGTAATAAGGCAGCCACAATAGTTATTTGTAGAGTAATGTTCTTCTAAGGTTATTTCAAGATTATTTTTCGTTTAGTTTTGTTTGGTGGAACATTGTATTAATATTTGCAGCATAAAATGACGTAAAAGCATCTGTGAATGTAGATTGGAGTAAAGCAGTTTAGGCTCGACTATGAACTTGAAAGATTAATGTGACTGGCTGTTCGTTTGATCAATCAGAGTAAAGTCTATCCCGCCCTCTGTCAAGTAGTACATGCACTGTGAGCAACGGCATTGAAGCAGTCGTGGCCTCGCTGTCGGATGCGCAGGTCACGTTGGACGTGTCCGAAAAAGTTATATGTAAAATGAATAAGGAACTGTTATTTCACATTTGGTTCATATCGCTGTGAAAGCAGACGCATTTACGGACAGATCGTGAAAATTTGAGCTTTGTGAAGTAATTTGTTTGTGAGATAAACGTGTGTTAACTCTTGGCCTTTGTGTAGTGAAACTCCGCGTGGCATTTTAAGTATTCAATTACTGAACATATTTGGAGAGCAATTTCCGTGAAAGAAATCCACTGAAAGGGACGAAATGTAAAACTAATGGTGGAGCTGAGTATAAAGTGCGAAAATCGCTAACAATTCAGGTTGAACACAGGTACATTTCTGGCTGTCTTGCGTATGTACTAGATGGTACGAGCTGTGAGATGAGGACAGTGAAGTTAGCAGTTAGTATTCAGTGCGGGCTGATGGCAACTGTATTCCTTTGGCATCTAAAGCAAATAAAGAACTTTAGCCGAATTTTGACGTTTTTATAAGATACCATCGGCCTCCATAAGATATTTACGTTTGATTTAGCTACAGAGTTAATGCGGACTTTGCTAATGTTAGTATTCACGATGTTTTTTTTCAACGCTTCCTTTAAAATCCTCAGAACTGTATCTACATTGCATAGAAGAGGGTTGGTGACCAGATGCCGTTCTGCGGTAGGTGAAACTTTTGCGGTTGACAGTACGACTAATCAAGCAGTAAGCTGTTGGGCGAACTTTTAATACAGCAAAGCCGCTGGTTCTCAACAAGGAAAGTGTCCAGGAGTGTTGGAGTGAGCCAAGGCGATATTTTTCGGATATGGAGGAGATACAGAGAGACAGGAACTATCTATGGCATGCCTTGCTCAGACCGCCCAAGGGCTACTACTGCAGTGGATGACCGCTACGTAAGGATTATGGCTCGGAGAAACACTAACAGCAACGCCACCATGTAGAATAATGCTTTTCGTGCATCCACAGGAAGTCCTGTTACGACTCAAACTGTACGCAATAGGCTGGATGGGGCACGACTTCATTCCTGACATAAATGGTGAGGTCCATCTTTGGAACTACGACACCATGCAGCGCGGTACTGATGGGCCCAACAACATGTCGATTTTACCGCTCAGGATTGGCATTACGTTCTCTTCACAAATGAGTGTCGCGTATGCCTTCAAGCAGACAATCGTCGGAGACATGTTTGCAGGCAACCTAGTCAGGCTGAACCCCGTGGACATACTGTCAGTGAGTGCGGCCAGGTAGGGATTACCTGATGTTTCGGGGTGGCATTATGGGAGCCGACTTACGCCACTGTAGGCCATGGAAAGCACCGTAACCGATGTACGACACGTGAATGTCCTCCTCCGACCGATAGTGCAATCATATCGGCAGCATATTGGCGAGGTACTCCACTTCATGGACGACAATTTGCGACCCCCGCCTCCCCTCCATCGAGCACATCTTGTAAATGACTTCCATCAGGATAACGACATCGCACGACTACAGTGGCCAGCATGTTCTCCAGACATGAACCCTATCGAACATGCCTGGGATAGATGAATAGGGAGTGACCCATCAACCTCTCTGAGGAATCTAAGTCGAATCGCCGTTGAGGAGTGGAACAATCTGGACCACCAGTGCCTTGATGAACTTCTGGACAATATGCCACCACGAATAGAGGCATCCATCAATGAAAGTGGACGTGCTACAGGTTATGAGAGGTACCGGCGTGTACAGCAATCTGGACCACCACCTCTGACTGTCTAGCTGTAAGATAGTCAACAAACAGTATGTCGTTTTCATGAACCATAAAACGGGCGGAAATGATGTTTATGTTGATCTCTATTCCAATTTTCTGTATAGGTTACGGAACTTTCTGAATCGAGATAATGCATAACTTTTTTTGATGTATGTATATTATTTTCCACATGACCGTCCATTTTCTTTCACTTATCACCATTCAGTTCAGTTTATTTAACTCATGTTGGTCCCGCTCATGTTTGGCAACATGGTATCACCTGCTCTGACTTCGTGCTCGTGCGTACATCTAGAAGTAGCGGCTAGGATGGTAGCAGCTTCACTCTGTTGCACCCTCGCGGTGTTGCATGTTCAGTGACATTCACCGAAAACAAAACGTAATAGACGAGAACTGTTGCAGTTTCAGTTTGGAACGCGCTATATGGACTGAAAAACGTAAAATAACTGTCTCTTTTCATTCCTGAGGTGAGAGTCATTCAGAGTAATCGAATTTACATGAGAGTATTGAGTTACTATGGAAGGATAGTGCTGACCCAATACAGGAAGTAGTTAAAAGATCACGGCAATGCTAAACATATTCTGGTACGACATGTCAGTAGCTATCTGCAGGAAGTAGTACATAGCTGCAGGAAAATTATGTTTCCGTGGTTGAGCTGTTTCGTGGGTGTCTCCTACTTGCGCTTGAAAGACACGAAGCAGGCAACTACCGAATTGACCAAACTAATAGACCAATGTTTTTGATTAGGATACCTGTAACCAGTGGTTGGGGCTGACGTATGATTATGAAAAATTGTCAGAGTCACCGAATGCAAAATCAGCGCAGAAAGTTTTGATCTGGGGAAATTACTTGGGTGCGCCTTATCTTCAGTAGTCGTTGCAAATTTTTTACGTCTTAGATATCTTGAAACCCGAGAAAGGTCATAGACTGTACACAACTCCACATCATATGTTCATCTTGTAACTGTAACCTGTACTTAACCTCAGACAGGGAAACAAATACTAAGTTATAAGTTTATTTCATCGTCAATGCAGTACGTCATAGACTACACGCGCGCTACCTTTTGCTTGGTTAATAAATTATTCATGGCATCTATTGTACGTTTATGCGAATACAAACGCCCGTTGCAATTAAATCCTTTTGGTTATGAATAGTTACTCAAAGACTACATCTTTGATGATAGATAAAAAAAGTTCTTCGATCAAGCATGAAATTTTGAACTTAACTGCTGGTCCCGGCGGAGGTTCGAGTCCTCCCTGGGGCATGGGTGTGTGCGTTTGTCCTTAGGAAAATTTAGGTTAAGTAGTGTGTAAGCTTAGGGACTGATGACGTAAGCAGTTAAGTCCCTTAAGATTTCACACACATTTGAACATTTTTTTCAACGGAACTGACAGAACACTGAGCCATATGAATAAATTGTTAGAAGGCATTTAGAGTAGGCGACATTTTCTTAAGCTAATTACGAACCTTGGAAGAAAACAGTACCAAGCCGCGGTGGCCTAGCGGTTCTAGGCGCTTCACTCCAGAACCGCGGGACTGCTCCGGTCGCAGGTTCTAATCCTGCCTCGGGCATTAATGTGTTTGATGCCCTTAGGTTAGTGGTGACCACACGACACAAACCTTTACTCCTCGACTGGGCCTATCCATACCAACATTGTGTTGATGACTGGCCTGTCAGAACGAGTCTCGTTTCTAATTGTATTAAGGGGATGGACGTGTACGGGTATGAAGACAACCTCATGAATCCATGGGCCCTGCATGTCACCAGGAGACTCTTCTAGCTGGTAGGGGCTCTGAAATGGTGTGGAGGGTGTGCAGTTTGGGTGACATGGGACCTCTGATATGTCTAGATACGTCACTGACAGCATCCTGTCTGACCACCTGCTTCTATTTATATCCATTGTGCATTCCGACGGATCTGGGCAATTCCAGCAGGATAATGATACACCCCACACGTCACTCATTGCTACAGAGAGGCTGCAGTAACATTCTTCTCATTTTAAACTCTTCCGCTGGTCGCTAAACGCGCCAGACATGAACATTTTTGAGGAGAGCCTTGCAAGTCGCTGTTCAGGAGAGATCTCCACTAACTCGTACTCTTACGCATTTATGGACAGCCCAGCAGGGTTCAGGGTGTCAGTTCCTTCCAGCACTACTTCAGACATTAATCGAGTCCATGCCACGTCTTGTAGTGGCACTTCTGCATGCTCGCGGGTGCCGTACACGAACGTAAACAGTTGTACGAGTTTCTTTGGCTGTCCCGTGTATGATTAGGAGTAATACGCCCTACTCAGTAAAGAACTCTGCTTTTGAGTAAAAGACTCTACTACTTCCTTTAAAATGGCTGATGGGTTTCGCAACGTTAGTGCCTTCAACATCTGAAATTAACTGCAACATGATACCGAAGTGGAAATGACGTTAAACTTCCCCCATTATGATTTCACTCGGCTTAAAGCGATCAGCTGCGGAGCTACCCTGTACTCCACTAGACGGATTCAATTGACTAGAACATGGTTCCGGCTATAGGCCCCTCTCCTACATTAGTTTGTGGTGTGCGTGATCTTTAGAACGATGTTCTACGAATTGGAGAGAAGTTTAATATCACATGTACCCCATTATCATATTGTTACTGACTTCACGTGATGGTGCAACTAACATTAAGAAACTGGTTATAATTTTTAAAATAAAGTAACCATACACCTGTAGCGGTATTTTTAACTTAGCTTGGAGTTTTGAGCAATGGATGTCACTTTCATAAGCTTTTGTACTCTGTAACGTAAAGAAGAGCCTACAAATTACAATGCCAAGATTGGCAGTTTCTGACAAATGAGAATATTACCAAACTATCGGTCTAATAAATCATGGCAACAAGATACTGACACGAATTGTTCCCAGATGTTTGGAAAGACTGGTAAAAGCCAGTCTTGGAAGAGAACCGTTTGGATTTCACAGATATGTTAGAGCACCTAAGGCAATACTGCCCTATCTTAGATAATAAGTTGAGGAAACGCAAACTTATGTTTCTATATTTCTCGATTTTGAGAAAACATTTGAGATCGTTGACCGGACACACACTGAAATCCGTAAGGCATCTCGAGTAAAATGGAGGGAGCGAAAGGTTAATCACACTGCAGTCGGAAGACGCGACGAGTGGCAGTAGGTATTCGGTCTTTGCATTGAGCAACCAGTAAAGGATACCAGCAACTCCGAAGGGAAATTAAAGTTCATAGAAAAGAAATAAAATCTTAGAGTTTATCTGATGATTCTGTCGGTAATGGTAAGAGACTTGGAAGAACAGTTGAACGCAATAGATAGTATCACGAAAAGAGATTGTAAGATAAAAATGGCTCAAATGTCTCTGAGCACTATGCGATCTAACTTCTGAGGTCATCAGTAGCCTAGAACTTAGAACTAATTAAACGTAACTAATCTAAGGACATCACACACATCCATGCGCGAGGCAGGATTCGAACCTGCGACCGTAACCGTAACGGTCGCGAAAGCCTCACGTTGAAAAGCGATTTCTTTGGTGCACTACACAGTTCTCTAATGTTTCCAGTTGCCTCTCTGTTGTTTTATCTACCACCTATTAAATCCAAAGAGAACAAAACATCACAAATATTAAATTTTAGAAATTTTTTGCTCCTTTTTCTAATACTGAAAAAAAGCTACATTGCCTTGAAACTGGAACATGCATTAACGCTAAAACCATTTCGTCTTCTAATAAATAATAACCATTATTTAATATCCTTGTAGCAACCTCTGCAACAACACGCCATATGAAATACGTATGAACTTATGCCCCAACGTAGTTTTCTTTTCCAGGTCTATTGTCGCCTGGTAATTTCCATACATGAGTAACCTTCATATAATGCACTACCGTTGAAAAGTTTTGATCACCTATCATATCTATGTAGTTGTGGTTAAAACAGGGGTTTCGATTTGAATATTCCATCACATTCACGAAATTATAATAAAAGAACAAAAAAATATACAGGCTAAACGCCTTTGATGTGTATTTCGCTGGGTGTTCGCACAGAGAGGCGCTAGTGAGTATCTACAACAACACTTACATCAATTTAACCTAAGACGGTTCGTTTCGAATAGGACTCATCCCTTCATCTTTCTGAGTAGCAATCAGTTCGCAAAGTTTTACTATACACTGTGTGCATCCAGCAGTGTGCTCTTTCATGTGATATGGTTCATACAGTATACCTCATAATGGGATGGAAACGAGAGATATGAATTGAAGAACATGCTGTAATTGTATCTGTGTCAGAAAGGATATTATAGTAGGACAACAGCAAAAACGTTGGCTTAGCCCAATCAAAAGTGGTATATACATTGCTCTGACACTGTTTAGGAATCACAGTGAGAAAGAAAATAAAAAATCTGATACTGGATTATGGGGCGTACCCAGGAGCAGATATAGACACAGATCACACTGTTGTAGTGATGATAAACAGGTTGAAGTTTAAGGTATTAGGCTGGAACAATCAATACGTGAAGCAGTGCAATACGGAAATATTAAGGAATGACGAGATACATTTGAAGTTCACTAACGCTATAGATACATTAGTAAGGAATAATTCAGTAGGCAGTACGGTTGAAGAGGAATATACATCTCTCAAAAATGCCATCATAGATGTAGGAAAGAAGGTAACTGCCAAGAAATCGTGGGTAACAGAAGAAGTACTTCAGCTGAACGATGAATGAAACCAAAAATTTTGAGAGAAATTCAGGAACACATAAATACAAATCGCTGAGGAATGAAATAAAAAGGAAGTGCTGCGAAGCAAAGACGAAATGGCTGCATGAAAAATTTGAAGAAGTCGAAAAAGAACTGATTTTTGGAAGCACAGATTCAGCATATACGAAAGTTATGACAACCTTTGGTGACATTAAAAGGAAGGCTGATAACATTAAGAGTGTAAGTGGAATTCCTGTGTTAAATACAGAGGAGAGAGCGCAAAGGTGGAAAGAATACACAGAAAGCATCGATGATGGGGAAGATTTGTTTGATGTGATAGAAAAAGAAACAGATGTCGATTTAGAAGAGATAGGGGATCCAGTATCAGAATGTAAGATATTTTTGGAGGATTAGGATCTAATAAGCTAGACTGGATATATAATATTCTATTAGAGTTACTAAAATCCTTGGAGGAAGTGTCAGCATAACGGTTGTTTGCGTAGATGAACATAATACATGAGTCTGGTGACAACCATCGGACTTTCGGAAAAGTATCATCCACACATTCCGCAGACGGCTAGAGCTTACACCTGTGAGAATTATCGTGTTAAAACGTACCCAGACACCTGGCTGAAAACGTCCTGCAAGTTCGTGGCGCCCTCCATCGGTAATGCTGGAATTCGATGTCGTGTTGGCCCACCTGTGGCCTTGATGACAGCTTCCACTCTCGCAGGCATACATTCAATCAGCTGCTGGAAGATTTCTTGGGGAATAGAAGCTCAATCTTCACGAAGTGTAGCATTGAATGGAGGTATCGATGTCTGTCGGTGAGGCCTGGCACAAAGACGGCGTTAAAAACCATCCCCAAGGGTTTCTACAGGATTCAGGTCAGGACGCTGTGCAGGCCAGTCTATTATAGGAATTTACTGTCGTGCAATCACTCCACCACAGGAGTTGCAGTGGATCGTGATGCAGTTAGGAATTCTCGTGTGATTGCTTGGATAGATGTTTAACTGTTACATATTACGACACGCTTCAATCCTCGGTGGTGTGTATCAGTCAACAGACGAGGTCGGCTTGTAAGGTTTTGTGCTGTCCGTGTCCCTTCACGTTTCCACTTTAGTATTACATCGGAAACAGTGGACCTAGCGATGTCTGGAAATCTAGCTTAATGACGTATGATACAAGTGACACTCAACTACCTGACCACGTCGAAGCCCGTGAGTTTCTCTCAGAGCCCCATTCTGCTCTCTCACGATGTCTGATGGTTACTGAGGTCGTTGGTAGGGTGTACCTGACAGTAGGTGGCAGCACAATGCATCTAATTTGAAAAACTAATGTTTTATCACCCTCACAGCTCATGTATCCAAGTTCTTCTGACAACAATAACACACAGAAGATTGGAAAAGAAAATTTAGGATGTGTTAGATGACGATCAATTTGGCTTTAGGAAAGGTAAAGGCACCAGATCAGCCTTTCTGATGTTGCGGTTGATAATGGAAGCAAGGCTACAGAAACATCTAAATACTTTCTTACGATTTGTCAACATGGGATAGAGCGTTAGACAGTTTAATATGGTGAAAGATGTCTGACATTGTAATAAAATTAGGGGTAGGCTATAGGGACAGGCGGGTAATAAACAATATATACAAGAGCCAAGAGGGAATGATAAGAGTGGACAACAGAGAACGAAGTGCTCGAATTAAATAGATGTTGGACAGGGATGTAGCCTTTGCCTCACTACTGCTCAATCAGGAGTGCATTTAAAATTCAAGGTGAAAGGATATCAGTGGTAAGTTTCGCTGACATTGCTATCCTCAGTGAAAGTGAAGAAGAATTAGATGATCCGCTGAATAGAATGAACAGCCTAATTAGCACAAATACGAATTGAGATTAAACCGAAGAAAGTCGAATGTAATGAGAAGTAGCAGAAATGAGAGCAGTGAGAAACATAGGGAATTCTACTACCTAGGTAGAAAAGTAACCAACGGCGAACGGGGGAGTACGACATCGAAGGTAGTAGAGAAATGGCAAAGATGATATTCCTGGCAAGAGGTGTATCCTTTGGAACACAGCATAGCATGATGGTGAAACATGGACTGTGTGAAACGCGGAATAGAAGATAGCCAAAGCGTTTGAGATGTGGTGCTACAGACGAATGTTGAAAGTTAAGTGGACTGATAAGGTAAGGAATGAGGATGTTCTGCGCAAAATCGGAGAGGAATGGACTACGCGGAAAACACTGACAAGGGAAAGGGGCAGGATGACATGACATTTGCTTAGAGAGAGCTGTAGAGGGCAAAATCTGTAGAGGGAGACAGGGACTGGAATACATCTAGCAAGTAATTTAGGAAGTAGGTTGCAAGTGCTACTCTGAGATGAAGAGTTTGGCACAGGAGAGAATTCAGCTTCAAAGCAGTTAGAATAGTTACAACTAAAAAAAAATGTAGGTAATCCAGCGAGAATCAATGGAACATTAAAGAAGAAAGGAGATCACAGGTTACTGATCGTCAATATAGTGCCATCTGGCTAGAGACTTGTTGGTCTTTTGTTTGTCCTGTAACAGGACAGTGATCCCAAAGATGCTTCTAATTTGTGCAGATGATATGTCAATAGAAATGAGAAGTATGGGGAACAAAGTCATGTGATGCTGAAGCTCAATGAAATAATTTACAGTCGTATTGTGCGTGCGTGTGTTTCTTTCTTTGGCCCAGTGAGATAACGCACGTCGAGATTCTATATAGAGAAAGATTAAGTCCAGATATATCAATTATTAATGTGATTACTTCGTCATTTTATCACTTCCTTAGTGAAAACAGGCCAACATTAAGGATTAATGATCTTTAATGCTAAAACATAGAACTGATAGAAAATAAGGCGGTCATTATGGCAGCTATGCTTGCGAAATTTAATATATCAATCAAAAATGCTAGACAAGTGTTTACGCTAGGAACAGTGAATAAGCCGTTGTAAGCAGTCGACACACCCGGTTCACTTAGTGGGGCAGTTGCGACCATGCAGAAAATATCTGGTCGTTAAGTTTGTGATGTATTTGGGAGAAGACTGTTCGAAGAAAAGAACAAGCGATCAACATATTAATGTGTATGTGTGTGTGTGTGTGTGTGTGTGTGTGTTTACTTCTTCATTTCATCCCTGGTATGAATAGCTTCATAGCGACGTGTGCCTTTATGAATTTCATAAAAAATACTTATTTGAAATAGTAATAATTTTGTCAGTTATACGTTCCGAAGAGTGGTATAATTTTCAGTGAGCTAGGTTTTAGATTTTCCGTAGTAAAACCATTTCGATATTTCCAGTGAATATTCCAGGTTGTTGTTCACGGCTTACCAAAACTGCACAATCACTCTCCTGAGGGCCACATGTAACTCATCTTGTCCAGCCCCTCCATAGCAAGTTGGTAGCTACAAACCACGCAATCAAATACTCTTCTCCCATACAACTTTCAGCACGGCAGCTGCTCTTCATGTCAAAAGGTCTCCTTCGTCTTCTGATCAACATGGCACATTGCGCTGTATGTGGATCACACATATAATTGCAGACTGAAACAATTAACTGAAGACTAGCTGTACCCGGACAGTATTTGTCCCGGATCAGTTTACTTACATGGAAAAGAAAGAAAAGAAGAAGCAAAAGTTTCTAATGTGTATCGCAATTGAACATACGCACTAATTTCTTTGTCTCCCCATTCTTTTTCCATTTCCTCCTTCCCATATCCTTTTCTACCTCCTCCTTATTTCTTTTCTATCAGTCCATTACGTTCGTCCGCAGCTCGTGGTCGTGCGGTAGCAATCTCGTTTCCCACACCCGGGTTCCCGGGTTCGATTCCCGGTGGGGTCAGGGGATTTTCTCTGCCTTGTGATGACTGGGTGTAGTGTGATGTCCTTAGGTGAGTTAGGTTTAAGTAGTTCTAGGGGGCTGATGACCATAGATGTCAGGTCCTGTAGTGCTCAGATCCATTTTTTTTCCATTAGGTTCTCTTACGTTTCACAATCCATCTGCTCCTCCACCATCTCCATCCACCTCCTGCGGGTCCCATTCTTTGCCCATGTTCCCCATTCCGTATTCTACGTCCATCTTCTCCCAACCTTCTGCCCATCAGCTCTTTCCCCTTTATCTGACCTTAATCCTTGTTTATTGTTTTTTCACATTTGGAGTATGTAGTAGTATTCGAATCATAAAGTACTAAGTCATAAATTGAACTTTGACGTTTGCTAACAACGTTTCACTGTTGTAATTTATACCCATACGAGAGATATATAATGTCTAAACATTTATTATAGTAAAGAGTAAAAATCTGAAATGAAATCGGAAAGGTACCTTTTGAGAAATTTGTAATTAGATAACTAAAAACACCCCCACATTAAAATTACACTTTGTGCCAAAATTTCAAAGCAATCATTCAAGAACTTTCGGAGATTAACTTAACCGACATTTTCATTTGTATACGTATCTCGATAGACTACTACGCAGAATTTCGTAAATAATTCTTCCACCCTAGATTCCTGGAATTTATAAATAGCGATATGTTAATTTACTGTGTAATATGGCACACTTAAAGCCCAACAGAATGTTTGTAGCGAGTTTCCTCGAAATTAACAGCAATCATCTATACATTTGGCCTCAATTGTTCCTTACGGCAGCATACTCTAAGCTGCCTCAGTTCATGAACAGTGTCTGTAACGTCGCAGCTATTTATACGGCTGCAGAGTTTTGCAGTAAGTTTTATTCCGTTAGGTCAAGCTGTATTGGTGGCTGGCAATGAAGCCTCCAGACCAGGCCGTTGTGTAGTCGGCTGTTGTCATCATAATGCCATCTGTCGCAGTATGTGGACCGTGAGAACTGCGCTGTGTAGAGCGAACTAAGATCACTTATTCATCTCACCTAAGAAACTACAAAACTACGATAAATGTGACCTGTTTGTTTTCAATTTTGGGATAGGAACTTTTATAATTTAGAAGAACACTGTGTAAAATTTTCATGGACACAACTTCTGGAAATATAAAATATCCTATTAGAAAGGTACTTAACTGACACTTAGTAAACTAAGATAGGAGTCATGATAGTTTAAGTTTCGTTGTTATTCGAAAACAATAACAGCACTCTCAGTGCGCACAAGCTAATTTTAAGGAATTTTGATTGTAAACTTGTAATAATTTTGCTTTCGTAATGGAAATAATAGTTTAAAAGTTGATATTTATCTTTTGTTTTCGGGTGAGAGTACATGAGAGTGTGTATGTTGGGACATACGTCAAATTTCAACTTTATAATGTATTACACCATGCGTAACTAGCAAGTGTTACATAACCAGGATGTCCTGAAAACGGCGAATCCCCCCTGACTGGTGGATGACGTATGTCTGGGGGTATTTGCTTTTGTAATAAGGCAGCCAGAAAGATAGTAAGAGCATACTTTATTATAAAGTATATTTCAAGTATAGTTTTCTTTTAATTTTCGTTTCGTTTGGCTTTGTGAAATATTTTGTGAATTTTTGCAATGTGAAATGACGTAGATATATCTGTGAATGCTGAATGGAGTAAAGCGGTTATCTGGCGAAATTAATCATGAAATGTCAATCTGAATGGATGATCGTTTTCATCCACCAATAAGAGAAAAGCTTTTCCCGCGTAATTGAATGAGTTATATGCTGTTTGAGCGACGGCTGTCGAGCAGTCGTGTACTCGCTATCGGACTAGAAGGTAATGTTAGATGTGTCCGAAAAAATTATCTATAAGACGAAGAAATGACGGTTAAATCGCGCTCCGTTTGTATCGCCGTGCTAGCAGATACAATTATGGACATTTCGGTGAAGTTTTGACATGTTTTGGAATGTTGGTTGCAGAATAAACTGCGTGTGAAACTTGAGACATGGTAAAAATTTGCTGTTTTGAAGAGCGCGGCGCAGCGCGTAGTGTGAAGCAGTTGCCCTCCGTTTCTGGCGGTGGTGCCGCTGTGGCAGTCGCAGCTTTGGTGTCTCCCTCTAGTGGGAAACGGGAAAAGTTGCCTGTTCACTTGCATCTAAGTAGCGCTATAAGCTCGGCAAGGGGTCAGTCGTCAGCACACTCTCTCCGGCGGTATTATGCAAGGTTACCGCCCTTCGCTTGTGCCATTCCAGCACTAATCGAAGCGCTAGTTTCCCAGGTGCCAGCCAGCCAGTCAGCCAGCGGTACAACCGAGCAGCAGCAGCAGCAGCAGCAGCAGCAGCAGCAGTAGGAGCGGTCCCGCCCGGCAGCAGCGGTACCGGCCAGCATCAGCGGTCCAGCCTGTAGCAGCCAGCCACCCCTTTAGCAGCAGCGGTCCAGCCAGCCCGCCCTCCAGCTGCAGCAGCAGCAGCAGCAGCCCCGGTCCCGTCAGGGGCAGCGGCGCCAGCTGCGGCATTCCTGCCAGTCGGCGTCAGCTTCAGCTTCCGCGCCAGCAGCGTGGGACTCTGGTCGTCGTCCGTCTTCGTCTTCGTCTGTCCCCAGTTTTCTCCTTCTACTTCCCCTTTCCTTTATGTCCTGTGTCCTTTTCTATATCCTTGTCGTCATGTCAGCCCACACCACCACTACGACCACTACCACCACAGCCATAGTCTACACGTCCCCCTCTGCCGCCACCACCACCATTACATGGTGTGCCCAGTCACACCCCCCTCTTTCCATCCCTCCTCTTTTCACTCTCCCTTCGCCTTCGCTCTTTGTCGCCCCCTCTCCAGCTTCTTCCTCTCGCTCCTCTCCATCTGATCCCTTCCCCCACTCCCCCAGCCTGTTACTGCAGCTACAGCTAGGGTGGTGGGCCTTCGGGCCACTGCCCACTCCCAACTCTCCCCATCGCCTTCACCATCACCGCCACCGCTGTCGCCATCACCTTCACCATCACTATCTCCGGCGCCGTCTGTTGCGTCCACGCCGGGACCTACCCGTTCCTGCCACCTCCCTATAGCTCCCATCCCTCAAGTCACCACCCACCCTTCTGCCGCCGTTAAACACCCTAGTGGCACCGCCACCTCCTCTGGTCCCAAAAAGGCCCCACGCCGTACTCCTTCCCCCTCCCAGGATGCCATGGATGTCTCCCCACCTGCCCCTGCTCCCTCCGCTTCCTCCTCCTCCTCCTCCTCCCCCCTTCTTTATACAAATACCTCCTCTCCCGTCCGGATCCTTCCCTTCTCGAGGCCCGGAATCTCTCACTCCTCCTCCGTCAACACATCCCAGGTGCCCCCGTCTCTCTCCTCACTCCCAGACAGGATTCCATTTTCATCTCCTTCCGCTGCCCTACCCTCCATACTGACATCCTCTCCCGCCTCCCATCACCTGTTTTGGCCCCAATGCTTCCCTCACCCCTGCTCCTTCTCCATCTCCAACCCACCAACCCCAACCCCACATCGCCCACCGACCCTCACCGCTGTGATCACTCGGCTCAGTCCGACGATCACGGAGGAGGAGGTGTTGGCGGAGCTCAAGGCACATCCCACACTGGAGGTGCGGGCGGTCCGCCGCATTTTCAAGTCGTCCTGCCCCACCCACCTTATGCGGGTTTTCTCCGCGGACGCCCCCTCCATTTGCCGTCTATTGCAGGAGGGTGCCCTCCTCTTCCATCAGCGCTATAAGGTCGACCCCTCCCATTCCCCTCCTCAATCCCTGCGCTGCCAGAGGTGTCTGTGCTATAACGCACACCCAACAGCTGAGTGCCGCGAGGCCCCCACCTGCCCACATTGTAGACAAACGCACTTCCTCTGGCAGTGTCCTAACCTACAATCCCCTCCCTCCTGCAATATCGGCAATCTCCCCATCCCACCTACTCCCAAAAGTGTAAAGCCCAACCCCCTCCGACCACTCCTGAACTCACTGTACCTGTCCGTCCTCTGGACGCTCCCACCCCTCTTGGCAATTCCCTCTGTCCCCCCCGCCCCCCACCGCTGAGGACATCATCAGGTTCCTTACCATTGTCTTACAAGGCGTCCACCCTTTCCAGCGCCCTCACACCCTTCAACAGGTCTCCCTCGCCGCCCGTTCCATTTTCCACTTCAAAATGTATGCCATCTACTCCAACAATCAGGCCCATTTCACCTTCTCCCGTCTTGACACCCTTGTCTAAATCCCTGTCATGGCGCGACAGCACCGTATCCTTTTCAACAACATCTGTTCCCTTCACGCCAACAAGAACCTCTTCCTCCGCACCCTTGCCACCCACCGCGTGGATGCCTTCCTCCTCAATGAAACTTTCCTCCAACCCCACCACACTATCCACACGTCGCCCTATCTCCTTCACCGCTCCGATAATCCCCTCCCAATTGTGCGTGGCGGAGTTACCATTGGTCACCACCACCAGATCCCAGTACGGCTCCAACCTCTCCTTCCCGACCCCACCGAACACCTGATTCTTAGTCTCTTCTTCCCTGGCCTTACCATCACCTGCGCCACAATCTATGTCTGCCCTAACGTCCCTATTCCCTTCGACTTCCTATCCCACATTGACAGTACCTTCTCCTCCTACGTGATCGCCGCCGACCTCAACATCCATAGTCGTTCCACAGCCCAGTTACAGCGGTGGCATCGGTTCCTTTCCTTCCTTCAATGGGACCTCATCCCCATCCCCCAGCACACCCGTCCCGAATTCAACTCCACTCCCGATGCTATCCTTTACTCTCCTAACCTCCTTGGCCGCATAACGGTGGATCTCTTGGAGCCTATTGGTAGCGACCATCTCCCTGTCCTCCTCACCGTCTCCGACGGTCGTCGCCCCCGCCCCGACCCTCGTAATGACCCTCACCCAAAGTATATCCATGACGATTCCCATGCGAACTGGAATGACTACCGGTATACCCTCTCCACCCAGGTCGCTAGCCACCCCTTCACCTACCACCACCCTGACGATGTAACCCATGCCGCCTCCTTTCTCCAGCAGACCTTGTCTTAGGCCGTGGAGGCCCACGTCCCTACTGTCGCCATTCACCCATACCCTCCTACCTTACACGCACAGGCCGTCCTCCTCCTCCATGAATCCCGTCATCTCTACCGTGCCTTCCTCCACACGCGTGACCCGGACACACTACGACGCCACCGGCAACTCCAGCGACACATTCGTAACTTGCTCGCGGCCAAGAAACGCCGGGACTGTCGACAGACATGCACCTGTTTGAATGCTACCCTACCTATCGACTCGTCCAAGTTCTGGTCAGCCTTCCGTCACCTTACCGAAACTACACCCTCCCCCTTCTATCCTCTCCTCCATAATGATCACCCATTCCCTGACATCCTTAGTAAGGCCAATCACTTTTCCTCCTACCTCTCCAATGTATTTTCCACCCCTGACGATCCCCAGTTCGATTACTCCCTCTTCCAGGATGTCCGTGATCGAACTGACACCTTTGTCCCTCCCCTAACGCCTAGTTTCCAGTACTTGGACAACATTGCACACACAGAACTCAATGCCCCTATCATTACACAGGATCTCATTGCCACACTCCGCACCAAACGCAACACCACCCCTGGTCACGATCGTGTCACCTACCATCACCTTCGTGAAGCTCCTGTCTCTTTCCTCTCCACACTGGCCATTCTCTACAATGTAGTCCTGTCCACCGGTTACTACCCCGACCTGTGGAAAACCTCACATATCCTGATGTTCCATAAACCTGGTATACCGCCATCCGCTGTCTCTTCCTACTGTCCCATCAGCCTTACCTCGGTCTTCAGCAAGGTCCTGGAATCTATCCTCACCCGCCGCATCCACTAGCATCTCCGTCAGCACCGCCTCCTTCCCATCACCCAGTGTGGCTTTCGGCCATCCTTCTCGTCCGACGACCTTCTCCTTCACCTCACTCATCACCTTTCTCAACAGCTTAATTCCCATCGCTCTGCAATCTTCCTCTCCCTGGACCTCGAACGTGCTTATGACCGCGTATGGCATTCCAGTCACCCCTTCAAGCTCTAAACCTTCGCCCTACCTATTAATTACATCCGTCTGATCGGCTCCTTTCTCTCCCGCCGTCCTTCCTACGTCACTATCCATAGCACAGATTCCTACACATTTTTTCCCTCCACCTGTGTGCCCCAAGGCTCCGTCCTCTCCCCCCTTCTGTACCTTTTGTATACGGCGGACATGCGGCCGCCGTCACGCTCCGTCCACCTTCTGCAGTTTGCCGATGACACCGCCTTCCTTGCCCTTGCCCCCACCCTGCATCGCTCCCAACACATTCTCCAATCCCATGTTCACCTGTTCACCGCTTGGTGCAACCAGTGGTTGCTCAAGGTCAATCCCTCCAAAACCCAGGCGATCATTGTAGGCAAAACCTCCCCTTCCTTCCGCCTCCTTGATTTCTATGTCACAGTCTATTGCCGTCCTATCGCGCTCACCCCCACCTTCAAGTACCTTGGCGTCACCCTCGACCGTCGACTCTCCTGGACTCCACATCTCTGGACAATCTGAGCAAGGCACGCTCCTGTCTCCATCTCCTCAAGCTCCTTTCCGGTCGTACGTGGGGTCTGGACCCCTCCACCATACTCCACACCTATAAATCCCTAATCCGTCCTATCCTTTGTTACGCCCATCCGGCCAGGATCTCCGCCCCTGGGGTCTGGACCCGTCCACCATACTCCACACCTATAAATCCCTAATTCGCCCTATCCTTTGTTACGCCAATCCGGCCTGGATCTCCGCCCCCACTACCTTTTACAAATCCCTCCAAAATCCTTGAACGCCATGCTCTCCGCCTCACGTATCGCATCCGTCTCCACTCCCCCACGTGGATCCTGTTCGATCTCATTCCATTCCCCTACCTCCTCCTTTTCCTTGAGAGGATACGGATCCTGTACATCTCCCGCAAACTCGATCCTCCTCACCCACTTGTCTCGCCCATCCTCTCCCACCCCCACCTGCTGCCGCACCTGTATTCCCACGTCCCACCTGGTCTCCATCACCATACCCTCCTTACGCTCTCCCAAGGTGGCTTCCGCCAGCTCCACCTCCCTGATGATGTCCTCCTTCCCTCCATATACCCCTCCCATCAACTTTGATCCTCCTTCCCTCTTCCTGTCTCTTTTCCTTTGGGCACCCTCGCTCCCTCATCCCTTTCTCCCCACTCCCCCCCGGGCTTCCCCTCCTCTGTCTCTCTACTCATCCTCCCATCTCTTCAGACATTGGCGTCTTTGTTCTCCCCTCTCCACCCCCCCCCCCCCCGCCCTTCTTCCGCTCTTGGTAGGTCCCTGGACTCGCACACGCTATGTGGACTTTCGCGCGCCGGAGATCATCGCCATCAGTGTCTCGTGTGTTGTCGTGTTTAGTGTTCAGTGTTCACCGTCGCACTCCATCATTCACCTGTGCCATCGTCATCTTCCGTGTTTGTGTTGTGCATCGTGTCAACAGTTTCAAGTGTGGACTATCGTCGAGTGTGAACGGCTCTGTGTCTGTCTTCCTGTGTCAACTGTTTTCTTGCCCACCGTTCTGTAACCTATGTGTAATCTTTCTGTGTTTTTCTCATTTTGTATCCTATGGCTGAAGAGCAGCATAGAGCGCTGCTGACAGCCTGCCTGTTGTACAGGTTTTAAAATTACAATAAAGAAAAAAAGATCAGTCGTCAGCTAGGGGCGAGTCTGGTCAGTTGGTCAGGTGAGTCATTGTGGGTCAGTCAATGTCTGTCTGTCGTCTGGAGTTCTAGTATGTGTTAGGCCACCAGTCTGCTCGAATTGCTCAGGCAACGGTCATTGGCAGTTTGATCGATCGGTTGGTCGGTCGCGCACTGAGACACGAGATGACTTGTCCGCCTTGAGAGTCGGCGCATGTGAGGTCGCCACGTGAGTCCAGTGGGCCGCGCCGTACAGCGAGGGGTAGTGGCTTCGCGGCCGACACGAGAGCAACAGGAGTCAACCCACGACATCGGTCTGGCCGCCGCGGGTTGCGACGCCGTGAGACGGGAGATCGGCGCGCCTTCCTGTGTCCGTTGAAGCGGCTGGCAGCGCTTCGGGGGTGCTGCGCAGGTCTTCGGCAGGAATCGCAGTTAATTATAAGTTAAGTGATTTGTCATATGTTGTTTCATTTATTTGCTAGCTTCTACTTGTTTTCGTGGTTAGTCTCTTGTCCCCAGCTTACTCGTCTGTCTCCCGTCCGCATTGGTTAGGCATTGAGTGTCTGTCTGTCTGTCTGTCTGTCTGTCGGTCTGCTGTACGTTAATACCTGCCTCTGTGATGTTTGTCTGATTCGGTGTTAACGAATTTATAGAATTAAGTCCGAATTCCAGAAATATGTGTTTAACTTGCCTATCATCTTGCGAGGCGGTATAAGTGTACTGTAGAGCATGCTGTACATTTTATATAAGTTTGCATTTCATGGGTTTTAAATAGTCATTTTTGTAAAGTTGACACCCTTGCACCGTAAGAGTCCTCAAAAATAAAAAAAATAAAAATTGCACTTTCAGTGGCAAATAATTTGAGTGTTGTACCATTTCCATTCCTCTTTCGGGGTGCATAGTTTACCTGTTTGTGTGAATTGTAATTTTTTTTTTGTTTAAAGTAATCTGGTGTGTTGCAGATTTGCACCAGTGTACTCTTTCAGAGTTCGTTGTGAGAGGACATGACTACGGCCGTGTTGAAAGGGAGCAGGCAAGCTTCTCAGCGCGAAGGCTCATTCAGTTAATGTTGTTCTTTCTGCCTCAAAATAAAATTATAACTTGATATCTCGAGGGTGCTTTTCTGCTTATAATTTTAAATCTGATTTTGGAAAAAGCTTTTAGGAATGAAATTCGCTTTTGTTGAAAGTAATTTAATTTTCCTTCTGTAACGTCCTAGCATTTATTTACACGCTCACCTAGTGTTATTAAATGTGTTAATGTTCTTGATGAATCGCTAGTAAATAAAGTAAATTCACGGTTCAAAACTATTGGCCTTTGTGATTATTCTGCTTGGCGTGTTCCGTATGCATGTACACAAGATTTTGGCAAGCATCTTTTTTCGAAGAATCCACTCGAAAAAACAGAATGTGAACTCGTTTTCTAACAGTGTTTTGCCTGTGTGAATTTCGTAGTATTTCGGGTTGGACTTTGCTCATTTCTGGCTGTCTTACGTGCGATATAAGCTGCACGAACTAGTAGTAGGTGTACTACCAACGTAAATGTGGGTTTGGTGACACCATCAATGGAAAGGATCGTAATAAAACATCAGTAACTACTAAAAAACACTTTCAATGAAGTGGGGAAGCACCCACTTTGCACGTTATTAATAGATAACTACAGATTTATCTTGTTATTCGAGTTACACGGACTTTGTAATCGCAAATGTGGGCGGTGGTTTTCTTCAACGCTGCTTTTCTCATCGTCTACGTAGTACCTACGAATGCAGAGCAGGGGGGTGAATGGACGCTATACTAACGTAGGTGGACATCAATACATAAATCACTACGCAGCGCACCAACCATGCCTCGTCGCATGTCAAATTTAATTTACCACACGAACTAATTTACCTACGGTCAAAAAAAAATATTCTAAGAAAATGTGAAATTTGCCTTTCTGCCTTTCTTGAGGAATTGTCTTGAATACGTAACCTTGTTATATTTACATGTAACGAACTCGAAGCGGTTACATACATCGGGCAATGTCTACAGATGTGAATGGATGCGTATTCGTATTTCTCCAGCGGACGTCCTCGGCGGAGCTCCGACAACGAGAGCCGCCGAGATGGGCGGAACGCAGCACGTGAGGAGACAGCTGGAGTGCCCTGGAACAGATTACTGGGTGCGCGACGTGCCCGGCGTTCCGCAGGCAGCAAACACACGTGATCCCGTGTACCTGGCTCACAACGGGGGAGCTGACTCTTAGATGTCACGGAACACATCCTCCAATATTTCACCGGAAAAGAGACGGGACATATGGGTGACGCAGATGGAGAACTCTTGCTCTCTTTTGAGGTCAGGACATCTTCCTCTAGTATTGAAGGACCTCAAGTCGTCGTGGAAATAAACTGCTTTCTGCTGCGGGTCAAGAAATACTTTAAGAGAGGAAGAAGATGGTAGCTTCGGTCTTGCAGTTTACCGAAAACCCACGCACGCAGACCGCTACCTACACCGAGATTCGAATCACCACTCACAACGAAAGCGAGGCGTCATTAAAACGTTGCCGTGTTGATCAAGGAAAATCTGTGAAGCAGACCTGCTTGACGCAGAATTAAGACATCTCACCACTTCACTGCTCAAGAATGGTTACTCCTTCGCTGAGGTGAAAAGAGCTTAGAAATCTTAGTGATGTTCAAGACACGGTGAAATCAGAAGTTTTCCTGCCATTGATTAAGGACGTGACAGACCAGAGAGGAAAAATCTTGAGAAAGTGGTACATCGCGGTTATTTACATACCCACACGGATCTAGATCCACATCTACATCTACATGGATACTCTGCAAATCACATTTAAGTGCCTGGCAGAGTGTTCATCGAACCACCTTCACAATTCTCTGTTATTCCAATCTCGTAAATCGCGCGGAAAGAATGAACACCTATATCTTTCAAAAATCTTCAAATGTGTGTGAAATCTTATGGGACTTAACTCCTAAGGTCATCAGTCCCTAAGATTACACACTACTTAACCTAAATTATCCTAAGGACAAATACTCACACCCATGCCCGAGGGAGGACACGAACCTCCGCCAGAACCAGCCGTACAGTCCATGACTGCAGCGCCTATGTCTTTCCGTACGAGCTCTGATTTCCCTTATTTTATCGTGGTGATCGTTCCTGCGTCTGTAGGTCGATTTCAACAAAATATTTTCGCATTAGGAGGAGAAAGTTGGTGATTGGAATTTCGTGAGAAGATTCCGTTGCAACGAAAAACGCCTTTCTTTTAATGATTTACAGCCCAAATCCTGAATCTTATCTGTGACACTTTCTCCCATATTTCGCGATATACAAAACGTCCTGCCTTTCTTGAAATTTTCTCGATGTACTCCGTCAGTCTTACCTGGTAAGGATCCCACTCCATTCAGCAGTATTTTAAAAGAAGGCGGACAAGCGAATTGTAGGCATTCTCTTTAGTAGGTCTGTTACATTTTTTAAGTGTCCTGCCAGTAAACCGCAGGCTTTCCCCCACAACATTTTCTATGTGTTCTTTCAAATTTAAGTTGTTCTTAATTGTAATACCTAGGTTATCAGTTGAATTTACGGTTTTTAGATGAGACTGATTTATCGTGTAACCCAAGTTTAACGAGTTCCTTTTAGCACATGTAGATAACCTCACACTTTTCGTTATTGTGGGTCCACTGACGCTTTTCGCCACATTCAGATATTTTTTCTACATCATTTTGCTATTTGTTTTGGTCTTCTGATGACTTTAATAGTGGGTAAAAGACAGCGTCATCTGCAAACAAACGAAGACGGCTGCTCAGATTGTCTCGCAAATCGTCTATACAAGATCATCTAAAGTCGACCAAGAATGGTCACCAACCGCTGGAAAAAGCTGGAATTTATAGGATTCCGTGTAGTTGTGGGGAGGTGTACGTGGGCACTACAAAAAGAGCTGTCAGAAAACGACTCGAAGAGCACAAGGGTAATTGTAGAAGAGGGGAGACTGACAGATCAACTGTTACGAAACATTCTTTACAGCCAGGAGACCATGACATTCATTTTGACAGGAGTCAAGTACTGGGAGCCACAAACGGATTCCACGAAAGACTGTACAGAGAGGCAAGAGAGATTGTGAGATACGCCAGGAATTTTAATACAAGATGGAGGGTGTGAAATTGGATGTAATTAGGCATCCGGGCTGAAGAAGGTGTTTACTATTCCACTACCACGGGATGACAGTTACAGCGGACGACGGCAGTCGAAAACGGCCAGTAGCACTTGCATATGCAAAACATGTGATGGAAGCTCGCAGAAGTGGAATTGTAGTGTAGTCAGTAGCGAGCCAGGGTATGAATCGGACGTTGAACGAAGCTACGATTCCCCCAGAAAATGTCCTCCGCAGATGCGGAGGAGAGGTCTGGGTTTGAAGTGAAATGCCAGGCCTTGAATTTTTACAGTTTACAATACCTTAACTGTCATGAATTCGTGAAATGTTGGAAGTAAATGTAATTTAATAAGTCTATCGTTCTCTGTATACTATCAATGAATTACTAAATTATTTTGCCGCTAGCCCAGATTTCGAATAAGCCTCATTGCTTCATAATGAGCGTAGCCACTTAAGTATAATCAAAGATAGACTGCACATTACGATAGTTGAAAGAAACATGCTATCACCCTACTCTTACGCTCAACAGCATTTATTTTAACAAACTTGGGTACTCAATACAGCCAGTAACTACTACAGGACAACAGACTTTAAACGGGAACACCACCTCTAGCCTTGATAACGGCCTCAGCTGGACGAGCGAAAGATTCCCAACATGTCTTTAGGTGTCACGTTCAGGTGAGACAACTCACTGAAACTTAATTGCAGTAGAACTACCAAACTGTGGAGAAGTTGATTACTACTACGTTTCTGTTGCTGTTACATAGTGAGAAATTTTTCGTTTTGCTTTAAAATGCAGGTAGTTCAGCGGGTTAGTAGAAATGCGTCTGGGTGCCTGAGAGTCAACCAAAAGGAGTAATCATGCTGACAGTCATGTGAATATAGCTAACGTTATCTCGGAAGATGGGGGTTCGCAGCATACTCAAGAAGTTGAAGTAAATACATTATGTCAACACCAAGAACGTTGAATGAAACGTCTAGGAGTATATTCACTGTAAGATGTAGTGGCTCTAAGTCGTGGTGGGAAACAGAGCCCAAAAACTTCACAGAGCTAACCACAGCTTGAATTACAATATCCACACATTGCGGATTAATCGCCTTAGATGGCCGTTTATTTACTCGATGCTTTACGTTGTTGGACGAAAAGGTGTCATCGTAACTCATCCAACCACACCACACACACACCCAGTAAATAACTGCCTAGCTGCTCTGTGTATTTCGCAAGGCGTACGTGCACCTTTATGTGCCGCTGTAATGAATGACCTTTTGTGTGTCAGCCGACTCCAACTGTCTATTGCATGAAGTTGCTTCTGCAATTTCGTTCAAGTCTGTTGTATACCAGCATTTCCTGACAGCAGTAATTCCTATGGGGAAAACGTCAAATGTAAAAAATCTTTAGCTGTTTATATGTCAAATTTTATTTTAATTATGCCTCCAGTTCCGGCGTTTCACTTCGATATCTTCACGCCTCCTGCTGTACGTAGCAGAAGAATCCGGTCTCTTGTGCAGCCGATATAGAAGCCAGCATTCCGTAACTGGTATCCGTACATTATCTTTATAATAATGCGATCACTACGACAAAGAAATATGACGTCTTATACTGAAAAGCTGAAGCCCCTCAACAACCTTGTATAAAGATGACTTGCATCAGTTTCTATCTCGTTTGAACCCGATGGTTATTGACAAACTGTGACACTTGGCTCCAATGTCTGGCGGTTACGTTCTTTTTAACTTTTTTTTTTGGGAAGATTACGTGACAGTGAGCGGTCTTCTTTATACACATTTTAGACATCCAATTTTTATACTTTTTTCACGGTATGAACTATATTTCGGCGATTCTTTCATGTATCTACGCCTTTGCGTCTTATTACGCTGGTTCGATACAGCTAATTGGCGCTAAAAACCTCATCACTGCCATAACTAAACCAAGTCGTGAACGGTATTTTGATGGATTGCATCAGTTACACGCCGGGCACAAGCAGGTAGCAAGAGCCTGATAGTGTGCAGTTTAAGGGGTCTGGTGAACTTGATATCATAGAGTTCTTTGATTATATGTAATATACGGAAATGTACATTGAGGATGTGTTAGAGGACGACAGTTCTGACGTTGCGGTTGATAATGGAAGCAGGATTAAAGAAAAACCAAGAAACATTCATAGCACTCGTCTACCTCGGAAAAGCTCTCGAAAGCGCAAATAGTGCAGCATGTTTGAAATTCTGAGAGAAATAGGGGTAAGCTACAGGGAAAGATGGGCAATATACAATATATACAATTTCCTAGGCCGAACAATAAGAATCGAACACCAAGAACGAGATGCTTGGATTGAAAAGGGGATAAGACAGGGATGGAACCTCTGACCCTGCTGTTCAGTCTATACGTTGAAGAAGCAATGACAGGAATGCAAGAAAGGTTCAAGAGTGGAATTAAAGTTGAAGGTAAATGGACATCAACGATCAGATTCGCTGATGATTTTGCTATCTTCAATGAAAGTGAAGAAGAATTACAGGATGTATTGAGTGGAAAGAACAGTCTAATGTGGGTTGAGAGTAAATGCAAGGAAGGTAAACGTAAAGGGAAACGAGAAACTTAACATCAGAAATGGGAATTATTCTAGCTGGGCTGCAAAATAACCATGGCGAACGGAGCACGAAGGTCATAAACAGCAGACTAGCACTGGCAAAAAAGTCATTCTTGCCCGGGAAAAGCCTGCTAGTATTAAACACAGGCCGTAATGTGAGGAAGAAAATTCAGAAAATGTACGTTTGGAGAAAAAACATTTCATGGTAGTGAAAAATTGGCTATGGGGGAACAGAAAAGAATGGAAGCATTATAGATGTGCTGCTACAGACTAATGTTGAAAATTGAGTGAACTGCTACGGTAAAGAATGAGAACGTTCTGCGCAGAATTGGAGAGGAAAAGAATATCAGGAAAACATTGACAAAAAGAAAGAAAATACAAAAAAAGCTGTCGCCGACGCCAAAATGATGGTGACTGTATACAGGCCGTTCACGAATCACGTTTCCTGAGGGACCATTCACGTCTATAAATTCAGGTTGCTGCGCTCTATTGTGCTGTGTCCCACTCGCGGAAAAACTGCGCTGTTCAGTGGATACAATTCAAAGACCAACTCACTTTCGACAAAGAGCTTTCGTTATTACATCAGCAGCGGCTTTAAATACTTGACACACTTCACGTAACACCGTAGACAAAACCCAACTAGATGTGTGGAACGTGAAGTCGGCCAAGCTACTCTGTCCCCAGCAAGCCTAATCTGAAGAAACGCAGGTGCAGAACAAGTAATCATCGAAAATGATTTTCTAGAGAGATGCAGCTCGACATACCGGAAACACTTGTATTCGACTGTCCGTACTGTTTATCGACGTGCTTAATTAAGACTCTGGCATACCTCGTATCGTCGGTTGGCAAAAAGAAATTTATGAAGAAAGCCTGTTACGTATAAAAGAGACTATTTTTCTCCTATCGAAGGCTATTTCTATTATTTAAAACGGACAGGACTTGGAGAATGTCGCAAATTTAGAGATCATTTTTCGTAGTTGCAGAGTAATACTCCTAAAGCAGGTAATGACTATACACCAGTGAAGCTGACAGTACCGTTATGACTTGTTGCTCCGTAAATACATGAAATGACTGGTGATGGCTGAAAGTGTCAGAAATCAGTCAGTCCTAAATTACTATACTGTGACCGACAGAAGGTAAATTTTTTATCTACGAGAAGCGCTCTGTAAGTAATGGAACAGTTTTTCTTTCCTGAAAGCAGGTTGGACTCATTCAGGATTGCAGTACACTATACTAATCGCGACTCTTTAGACTGCATAATTCCGTTCTATGCGACGGCCTGTGGCACCTTATTAGGAAAATTTGTATGCCAGTATCTAACGTCGTACTGTCCGATGCCATAGCCTACGCGTTGGCGCGATTGCTACGGTCGCAGGTTCAAATCCTGCCTCTGGCATGTATGTATGTGATGTCCTTAGGTTAGTTAGGTTTAAGTAGTTCTATGTTCTAGAAGACTGATGACCTCAGATGGTCAGTCCCATAGTGGTCAGAGCCATATGAACCATTTGAACCTACGCCTTGCCGCACAGTCGTCTCCCCATCATCCACGTACTGCTTCTTGGGGATTGCACATCCTCACTGGGCCAAACAGATTCGAGTCTGAAGGTGCAGGATCCGGGCTGCACAGTGGAAGAGGAAGAACAGTCCAGTGGAGATATTTGGGCTCCTTTCAGATGCTCGGCTTGTGTGAGGCTGTGCGTTGTCACGGGGAAAGATAAATTCGTTTTCCTTTTTGTGGCGACGAACACACTGATGTTAACACAATACACTTCAGAGCTGGTCGCTGCTCCATGAGGGAGGACACCAGAGTAACCGCTGCAGAGTCCCAGATCACCGTTACTGCGGCCTTACTTGCCGACATTGCGTTGTGGCCTCCTTCGACGGATTGATGTTTTGTTTACGGTTCGATGTGGTGAAACCAAGAGTCATCGCCTGTGCCGAAGTTTCACAAAAAATTGTCGCGATCAGCAAACAATTGTTTATAGGTGGGTCCCTATTTGCTGTTTGTGTTTTTCTGTTAGGCGTCGCGGACACAGCGTGCACACACACCTTTGAGCATCGCAACTGGTGGACGAGGGTGTCAACACTACCATCAGAGACGTCCACATGTACAGCGAGGTGTTTCGCAGCGATTCATTTATCATCTGGAGATCTGACTCTCTGCACTTCCCAACCCCGTGGCAGTCACAGCTGCGTGGGGCCGACCAGGACGCGGGAAATCGGACTTGTTTGCGCGACCTTCATGCGATGGCGACAGACGCATCGCCTAACAACTCACCGTGCTCTTGTTCACTACCGGGCCTCCTTAGAAATTCTGCAAGTACCTTTGAATATGTCCGATGCTTTTGTTTTGAGGCACAAGAAACTCAATGACAGCTCTCTGCTTGGAGCACACCTATAGTACAGGAGCCATTTTGAAGGGTTCATACAACGCTGACAAATATAGGAACTTCATGAAGCTATAGAGGCTGAAGCAAGAATATTCCACGATCTCCCACGAATAATTACGTCTGTTTTTAACCGAATTTGGCAGAGAAAAAAATGTTACCTTCCTTATTAAACGCATTTCGTACAAGTAAGGAGTGCGGATAAGTATGTGACAAGGTTGTCCAGTTTACATGAAAGGTATGACGTACTATTGAGAAAACACTTGTACAATTATGCGGGTATATGTGCGACTGATTAGCAAAGCTTTCACTTTCGTACTAATTGTTAACGACAATATCATGCTTTTTGTTCTGGTGGACAGTACTTTACAGTGAGCAGTTTATAACAAAACCCCTTACGTTGAGGTGTAGTCAGAATGATTTTGCGCACATTAAAACTAAATGAAATTTGCGAGTTTTTCAAGTAAAATAAAAAGTAATCTACCTCTTGTAGGTAAGAAGCTGTTTCACCAGTACGGGACATTTCAAAATTCTATCTGTCTGCCGCCCATATCCTGGTGTTCTGCTACCGCTGACTTGGTGTGTTGTCTTAGTCGGATACATCTTTCATGTTCAGTCAGAATTTCGAGATCCCTCGTACTAGCGAAATCGCTTCTTAGTTTCAGAAGGAAGATTGCAGAAGCAACAGAAATAGCCAAGGGACCCTCCAACATAAACAGAGACGACGGGTATTGAACTTTCAACGTCTTGGCTGCTAGCGATAACAACGCTACGAAACTGCAGTTCACTTGAATTGAAAACACACACACACACACACACACACACACACACACACACACAGGCGCGCGGGAGACCAGGAGGGACGCCGGTACACACAGTACAGGCACGACTCAGCCGGCACGTGCAGCAAGCAAACAGCGCTACGTTACAGTAGCAGCCAGTTTCTTGTTCGCCTACTTAAACCAGTGCCGCTCGCTAAATAAAACAACAATGAAGAACGTCTGCTTTCACCAATCAAGAGAAATAATGAATATACCAGTGAAGGACTTCTAACATCTCTCCTTCTCATCCTCAATAGTCTACCAGAGTTCGAAAACAGCCTCTTCCGCCAGAACGCAGCAACCAGACATTTCTTATATTTAAAAAAAAGTTACGTTTTGACAAAGCACACAAAATCCGGAAGAGTTTTTCTGGAAATGACAGTGGCAGCGAAAGTCCACGCTTACAAATTCCTCACAATATTTATATCCTCTAGTACCACCCGGGAAGTGTGGGAGAGAAAAGTGCTGTCAGCTACATGCACTTTCTCCTCACAGTGACTATTCCCGACTTTATGTCTACGTTTTTCAACCAAGGAAACGTTCAGTTTCTCAACACTCTCTCCAAAATTGAGGATCTCGAATCATACGTTAGTAGTAGTTTAACCTGTAGTGAAGTAGAATTGGATAGTTCCTGTGAAATAATATGGGTGGAGGTTACACTCAACAACCGAGCTAGGTTAATAATTGGTTCCTTTTACCGACCTCCCGACTCAGCAGCATTAGTGGCAGAACAACTGAGAGAAAATTTGGAATACGTTTCACATACATTTTCTCAGCATGTTATAGTCTTAGGTGGAGATTTCAGTTTACCAGATATAGACTGGGACACTCAGATGTTTAGGACGGGTGGTAGGGACAGAGCATCGAGTGACATTATACTGACTGCACTATCCGAAAATTACCTCGAGCAATTAAACAGAGAACCGACTCGTGGAGATAACATCTTGGACCTACTGATAACAAACAGACCCGAACTTTTCGACTCTGTAAGTGCAGAACAGGGAATCAGCGATCATAAGGCCGTTGCAGCATCCCAGAATATGGAAGTTAATGGGAATATAAAAAACGGGAGGAAGGTTTATCTGTTTAGCAAGAGTAATAGAAGGAAGATTTCAGACTACCAAACAGATCAAAACGAAAATTCGTGTTCCGACACTGCCAATGTTGAGTGTTTATGGAAAAAGTTTAAGGCAACTGTAAAATGCGTTTTAGACAGGTACGTGCCGAGTAAAACTGTGAGGGACGGGAAAAACCCACCGTGGTTAAACAACAAAGATAGGAAACTACTGGGAAAGCAAAGAGAGCTTCACTCCAAATATAAACGCAGCCAAAACCTCACAGACAAACAGAAGCTAAATGATGTCAAAGTTAGAATAAGGAGGGCTATGCGTGAAGCGTTCAGTGAATTCGAAAGTAAAATTCTATATACCGACTTGACAGAAAATGCCAGGAAGTTCTGGTCTTACATTAAATCTGTAAGTGGCTCGAAACAGCATATCCAGACTCTCCGGGATGATGATGGCATTGAAACAGAGGATGACACGCGTAAAGCTGAAATACTAAACACCTTTTTCCAAAGCTGTTTCACAGAGGAAGACCGCACTGCAGTTCCTTCTCTAAATCCTCGCACAAACGAAAAAATGGCTGACATCGAAATAAGTGTCGAAGGAATAGAAAAGCAACTGGAATCACTCAACAGAGGAAAGCCCACTGGACCCGACGGGCTACCAATTCGATTCTACACAGAGTACGCGAAAGAACTTGCCCCCTTCTAACAGCCGTGTACCGCAAGTCTCTAGAGGAACGGAAGGTTCCAAATGATTGGAAAAGGGCACAGGTAGTCCCAGTCTTCAAGAAGGGTCGTCGAGCAGATGCTCAAAACTATAGACCTATATCTCTGACGTCGATCTGTTGTAGAATTTTAGAACGTGTTTTTTACTCGAGTATCATGTCGTTTTTGGAAACTCAGAATCTACTCCGTAGGAATCAACATGGATTCCGGAAACAGCGATCGTTTGAGACCCAACTCGCTTTATTTGTTCATGAGACCCAGAAAATATTAGATACAGGCTCCCAGGTAGATGCTATTTTCCTTGACTTCCGGAAGGCGTTCGATACAGTTCCGCACTGTTGCCTGATAAACAAAGTAAGAGCCTACGGAATATCAGACCAACTGTGTGGCAGGATTGAAGAGTTTTTAGCAAACAGAACACAGCATGTTGTTATGAAAGGAGAGACGTCTAAGTAACCTCTGGCATGCCACAGTGGAGTGTTATGAGATCATTGCTTTTCACAATATATATAAATGACCTAGTAGATAGTGTCGGAAGTTCCATGTGGCTTTTCGCGGATGATGCTGTAGTATACAGAGAAGTTGCAGCATTAGAAAATAGTAGCGAAATGCAGGAAGATCTGCAGCGGATAGGCACTTGGTGCAGTGAGTGGCAAGTGACCCTTAACATAGATAAATGTAATGTACTGCGAATACATAGAAAGAAGGATCCTTTATTGTATGATTATATGATAGCGGAACAAACACTGGTAGCAGTTACTTCTGTAAAATATCTGGGAGTATGCTTGCGGAACGATTTGAAATGACATGATCATATAAAATTAATTGCTGGTTAGGCGGGTACCAGGTTGAGATTCATTGGGAGAGTCCTTAGAAAATGTAGTCCATCAACAAAGGAGGTGACTTACAAAACGCTCGTTTGACCTATACTTGAGTATTGCTCTCCAGTGTAGGATCCGTACCAGATCGGGTTGACAGAGGAGATAGAGAAGATCCAAAGAAGAATGGCGCGTTTCGTTACAGGCTTATTTGGTAAGCCTGATAGCGTTAGAGAGATGTTTAGCAAACTCAAGTAGCAGACTCTGCAAGAGAGGCGTTCAGCAACGCTGTGTAGCTTGCTGTCCAGGTTTCGAGAGGTTGCGTTTCTGGATGAGGTATCGAATATATTGCTTCTCCCTCCTTATACCTCCCGAGGAGGACAGGAATGTAAAATTAGAGAGATTCGAGCCCACACGGAGGGTTTCAGACAGTCGTTTTTCCCGCGAACCATACGCGACTGGAACAGAAAGTGGAGGTAATGACAGTGGCACGTAAAGTGCCATCCGTCACACACCGTTGGGTCGCTTGCGGAGTATAAATGTAGATGTAGATGTAGATACATTACTAAATTGACTGATCCTTTAGCCCATCTCCAGGAAATAGCTGCACATGAGAAATTTGTGATTGTCCTTTTTAGCAATAAGCATCCATATACAACATAAAAAAGGCTAAAATTTAAGCAGTATTTGAATTCAGCCTGCGAGACAGATGCTGCTCAGTACGATACTTTCAGGGTTTCGCATCAGGCGTAGCAGGATTGGAGGGCGGAAGTTGTCACAGAACGGTGTGGCTCCCATTACCCCGCCGAAACCGCCGAGTTCGGAGAGATTTGTTCCGTTTGTATTTTGTAAAAGGAAGACATATTGCCAGTTGGCGTGTGTGTAGGCGAGCAGGGCTACTCTCCACGGAACTCTGCGAAAGGTCGTGGGACAACCTCGACTTTTCCCGAATGTAATTCCTCCTGTTTGTTGTGATGATTTGGGATGCTTGCGCCAGATATCGTTCTTGTAGTTCTAATTCCTGAACCTTCCTCTTCCTTGGTTCCATTACTCTGCGGTTACTCTGCGCCAGCAGAGGAGTGTTCCACAATAGAGTCTGATATGGACGTGAGTATAAAAGGGATATGTATGTTTGGATTCCCCACTGCTGAAGAAATTGTGACGACTGAAATGCACCGACGCTTGCTGAAGGTTCACGGAGAGGATACAGCAATGTGAGGCGATGGGTACGGAATTTTCTAGGTAGTGAAAAGGGTGTGCATGATAAGCCACGGTGCTTTCGACCCAGCACAACTGTCATCGCTCGCAATGAAGAACGTCTCGATCAACTCATCCGTGCTCATCGGGGGATAACGAGAAGCGAATTGTTTGGAAAGCTAAATGTTGGCGGCAATATCATGGGAGTAATGTTGGAACACAAAGTTTATTGCAAAGTCAGTGCAATATGGGTATCGTGGATGCTTACAGAACACAAAAAACTCCTCGAATGGAAATTTGTCGGACCTGCTCGACCAATATGAAGCTGGAAGTTAAAATTTTCTCAGTAGCATCGTCAATGGAGATGAGACATGGTGCCATGACTACGAGCCAGAATACAATAGACAGTCAACCGAATGGCGACATATGAAGTCTCCTTGAAGAAGAAATTCAAGCCACCGCCGTCTGCAGACAAAGAAATGTGCATAGTTTTCTGGGATAGCCGGGTGTGGTTCTCTTGGACGTCCTAGTCTGGAGAAACTGTCAAGATGACACTGACTAAGCTGAAAGCTCGAATTTCACCTGCAAGGCCAGAGAATAAGACCAACTTTAAACTGCAACTTGATAACGCCTAGCCCTACACCGCTTTTCGACCACGTAACTCATTGCAAAATTCTGCTGGACTATCTTACCACATCTACCTTACAGTCGCGATTTAGCGGTTTCACACTTAAGTCTCTATGGGCCTCTGAAAGATGTCCTACAAGGCGAACGTTTTCGAGGCTCGGATGCTGTTGTCGAAGCTCTAGGGAAGGTGTTAACATCGGCTGATTCCGATTTTTACAAGCGCGGCATGCAGGCCCTGGTTCATTGTTGGCGAAAGTGCATAAGGAATGGTGGTGACTATGTGGAAAACTTACAGCTTGTAGCTCAAATTTTGCTCTACGTAGCTGTGTTGTTTTGATTTATATATCTCCGGTAGTTTCCATGAATAAACTTTCGGAACGACCCACACAGATGACGAGTCGACCTGGACGAGCCTCTTCTTTGATCACTATGTGAAGCAGGTGAGACGCTAGAAGGTGTTAATTCAAGTAATATTTTGCTGCATTAAGCATCTTTACCAATCGAATTTTATCTTGCACAGCACTAGCCATTCAATTACAATTTGTCATCTTAAGAACAGTAACATCCTACAGTAACATCCTACCTTAAATACTTTGTGAAAATGTATGTAATTGTTAAGTGCTATTCGAACATTGGAAAACAGGGCTTTCCAGAGCCCCTTAGAAGAATTTGATGTGCATTTTATTGTGTATGCTCATTCATCACTACATACCTTTATACATATACAGGCATGGAGAAGGTTAGCTGGTAACTCACTTACACCGTTTCACAGATTAAATATGTTTGTATGGAGCCGTTATCCTTAATTAGCAAAACGATAATTACTTGTTCTGGATATCCCCTGAACCACAAAGTAGATAACTACACTCGCATTTTATACACACAATATGTACATGAATACAAGTCACATTGATTACTACTGCTTACAAGGACCCTTGTACGTCTTTGCACGAATGGTATTAGGTTTTTGTCAATGTCCATAAAGCAACTAACTTATGTGTAACTCAGAGTCTCCATACAATTATTTACACCTAGTTTATGTAGAGAAAACTTAATGTTACTGCTTCTAGCTCTTTTTGATTTTGGTGAGGGTAAAATCCCTTCATGTTATATGGTTCAGTATTGGTCAATAGGTTGCTCAATTCATAAGATATCCTAAAATTTTTAAATGGACCTGAATATAATAGTTGCAATTTTCGGTTTTTCTCTTTAAAACTTTTTGTCTCAGATGTGTTCTCAAAAGTATTTTATCGCCATCTGGAGATTTTGTGTATTTTTGAACAACTGTCATTGTATGCTTTTCTGAGTCGAGAATTCGTGTCAGTGTAATCAGTTTTTCTCTTCTCTTCCCAGGAGCTCTCATCTATCAACTCTTTGACTTCTGACTCCTTGAGTATTATCTCAGGTGATATGTGCTGACTAGAGGTGTACATACATTATTGGCTACTTATCCGAAAGGGTCAAGTTACTTTACCAAGCGTTTTGCTGATTGAAAACGTAAGTACACGTGAAACGATTAAATTCTCTTCAAACTCTTGTCTCAGGCTTTACCCCTGGATGAAATTTTGAATTAAAATTTACTAAATTTCAAATTCCATTAGGAGTACTTTCCACTTTGCACTAGTAAAGTTAGAAGCATTGTCTGACTGCACTGCAGGAACCTTAGTAATGCTTGACATATATTCATTTGCATCCTTCTATTAATACATAGTGATACGGTAATTTTGATTGCATACAACCTAAGATATTTAGGAAAGATAGGATAAAGTGTGAAAAAAGTGTTTAGTCTGCATTGACCTTGAGGTGGGGACCGTAGAAGTCAGTCAACATTATTTACAGTGGTGTATTTGCAATACTGAAGGTACTTCCACTCGACAACTTTTGTTATATTGTTTGACCTTCTGACACATTTGATAGAGTTACCTCTGCATATTTGGAAAGCGGAAAAGGATATTAATTGTCACTGAAAATTTTGCGGCTCCAAAGTGCCCTCCTGCATGATATTTGTACCGTATTAGACAAGCCTGACACACTGCAGGAATACACTTACACACACCAAGAATCGGATTGCTTATTACATCTACAGAAAAGTACTGTATTGTGGGTTCAGTACTGATATGACAGTTGAAACGGCTCAAATGGCTCTGAGCACTATGGAACATAACAGCTGAGGTCATCGGCCCCTACAACTTAGGACTACTTACACCTAACTACACTAAGGTCATCACACACATCCATGCGCGAGACTGGATTCGTACCTGCGACCCGTAGCGGTCGCGCGGTTCCGCACTGAGGCGCCTAGAACCGCTCGGACACACTTGTCGGCGAGATCACAGTTTATCAGTGGGATTTTACAGTAGTACCTGCTTAACTATTTTCCACCTGTGAACAGTCCCTTGGAGAGTGTCCATACTGTTACACAGGTCTAAGGAATACTGTCTTTAAGCGTTGTCGTTTATCAGAAAAACTCTATAGTCTAAAGTTTCTTCAATTAGTTCTGATAATTTTGGAAGCTCTTTGGGAAGACTAGATAACGCATTTGCCCCTAGTGTAATTTTTCCACTAAAATGTGGTATGTCAAAGTCGTATTCTTGCAGAATTAAAGACCAATGCATTTGGTGTGTATGTAATAGTGTGCAGCCTAAATTAGAACTCAAAGCTTGATGATCACAAAAAAAATTAACATAATTAGCGTAAAATTAATAATAGAATTATTTAAAAACCAAAATAATATTTAAAGTCTGTAACTCAATATAAAATTACGCCTTTTAAAACACTCTGAAAGGATACATGTAGAATATTGTGTGACACAAATGCTATGTTGTATAACACTACCGTGTGCTACACCTGTACCATAACCGTAAAGCTGGAAGCAGGTTGTGTGATAAAACTATTTTATTAAAGCAGTTATAGTACAACACAACAGAGCGGTGTTACCCTCTGAGAGGAATTTTGTTGTGTCGACCGTGTTGTACCGAACGGAGGTGGCTTATCGGAAGTGAAAGTCAGAATTACGGAAATATTTGAACAGGAACAAACAAAATTTTGCCTATCTGCACTGTTTAACAGGTAAAGAAAACGGTCGCCAGCCTAACTAGGCAAGAGAATGATTAACATTCTCGTTCAAGAAAATAGTTATTAGTAACTTGAAGGGACAAACACAACCTATACTTTGTCAAACGCGAGTGCAGTGAACTCTTGACACATACATATGTATACAGTAAGATTGAAACTAACAGTTAAAGCAGCACAAACTATTTGCAAAATTATAACAGATACCGAAACACACTATTACTTTCAGGGCTTAAACAAACTGAATGGTCTTTATAACGTTATTATTACTATTAAATGCAGAATCATTAATCGGATATAGGTTAAGTCTCTCTCAGTTAAATACGTTACTATTTTAAATGAAAGTTAATTTGAATCCACTTACAGGATGCTCCTCACTATCATTTGACTAAAGAAATTAAGGTTTTCCCTAATTAGTGGTCTTTCCGTTACTTGCTACCGAGCAGTAACCCAATAGACAAACTGTGAATCCTGTTATATTATTAATAAGCACTTCTAATACACAAGAGAGACAAACACTTAGCAAACTTGAGTATATAAGGTTCCACACTGCAGTTTTCCACTTTTACTACATTGAGACACAAAATTAACATATATGTAAGATACTGACTCACCTTCTGCGATTTACAACAGCCAGTAATGTGATCATTTACTAAGGAAAACTTTACAAGCCTCAGTCTTCAGAACTTTTAATTTGAAGTTGGCAACAACACATTAATAAGCATTTGTAATAGAAAAATTATTTTCTGCAAGCATCAATTACTTTAGTTCACTTTCTTGTCACTTTAACTTTCTTTTTACTATGTTCAAGAAGCATCAATTAGCAAAACACAGGACTTTAATGTTCTTTCAGTAAGGACACTCGGAAATCACTTTAGTTCAAACGGAGAGGAACCTGAGAGGTGTTATGATAAGGAGAAAAATCAAGGTAGGTACATAAATGCAGTTATAAATTACCTTATATTTGAGCACACTAACACATCCATTCAGCTGATCCTTCACTGTATATTATTATAGTACTCCTTTAATGTGATTGCGCAATGTGGTGGCGATTGCATGTCGGTAGGTGGAACTGCAGGTAGAATTGCTGGACTCTGTAATTTCTTGGTGGCGATGATAGATACAAATTCCAGAATAGTTCCAGCTATTTATCCATCCATCCGAGGCATTGGAAAGTAGCAGAAAAGACCTCTCTCGGAACCAGCACAGTATGCAACATTTACATGGCAGTGCACACTTTGGTAGCTCGTCCCCGACTGGTGGCTCGCCCCCTACTGACTCTCAGTTTACCTTTTCTACCTATGCCAACCACAATTTGCGCGCGCTACACAGTTACGTCCCCGAGGGGAACCACAACAACTTTTGCATACAGAATAACAAAGAACCCTAAGTGACGATCAGCAGTTTACATAACAGTAAAGAAATATATTAAATAAAACAGAGCATTTGCACATATTGACATTTCTACAAAAAAATTATTCACACAGAAGTTACAATTATATACATTAAGTTTTGTTCCCTCCAAATGGGACAAAGAATTTAAATGACAGATACACTACATTGCATACAATCCTATCATGACATCGAAGTTCTAACAAAGAAATGAGTATACAATTGTATGTTATCAATTCAAACTAACACATTTACAGAATCTCAGTAATGTAACATTAAATGAAACAAAAACCAAAATAAATCATTGGAGTATTAGAGCTATGGTGTTACAGTTGCCCTCAGCTTCTTTAATTTGGAATAGATATGCACTCGCACCTCAGCTCGGAGCATACGTTCCAAGACCGAGGTACTTAGATATATCATGATGGTGCAATAAGTGGTAGTTAAGCGAGGACTGGTTATCAGAATCATAAGCTATTTGACAGGCCTTCTAAGTATACCTTATTAGGAGTTCCTTATTATTTAGTGTACTATTAGATAATAGACTCCTCAACAACGAGGCTAAGCCTAGAAATGATTTTAGCTGTTTCTTCATTCTGTGAGAAGGAAAAGTTCTTATTAGAATGATTTTCTTACTATCCTGTACTATTATATGAAATTACGTTCCCTAGAAATTAGATTTTGTCACTAACAAACTTAGATTTTTTACTGTTTGCTGTAACTCCTGTGACCAATAACTTTTATAACACTCTATCAACTTAACTAGTATGTTCCTCATAGTGGGTGTAAAGATGAGTACTGCATTGACATACAGGGTTACTTTATCCAACGATTCACGACACGGCTCTCTCTTACAAGGACACCTGAACTGACATTTAAACCAAACGGGAAAATAGTAGATTGTAACTTATACCTCAAATAAGGATCAAGCGCATTTTTAATATCCCTGTTTTAAGACAACCTGACACTAGGACGCTCGAAGTTCAATATTTGTACAAACATTTTACGCGCTGAATACTTTGTATTCATCCAGGTTCTCAGGCCTAGTGCAGACAGGAACAATACTTTCATTAATGGCTGTAGCATCAGACTCAAGGCGAAAGCTGTCGTCAGGTTACGCCACAATTAGCAGCGACCTACAGTATGGTTATAACGAAGGCTCAACGATCTTACATGATAGCATTTTAAATACTGCTTTTTAAAATGCTCTTGCTTGGACTACTGACAGGGATAAGATGCATGGCAGCAGGTTTTGTGGGGAATTACATATCTCCATACGGTGTTCACGTTATTGTATGATGTCTGGTTTCTCTTTATAGTCCATTAATAAACTGACCAGTTCAGCTTGTTGCTGTGAATGAAGATACTTGGGTTCTGACACATGTTTACTAATTAGAATTCACATTCATGCAATGAGACTGCTGGTTGCTGAACTGCAGCACTTTTGATTTAATAAATTTGAACTTTATAGTTCGGCAGTACTTAAGATATTTGACTTTTGTTTCCAATAAATGTATAACAATATGCTTTCCACATACACAGGTAGCATTTACCATTAGAAAGGTATAATTTTATGTCCTTCTCGTAAAAACTCAACTCCATGTATGCAGCTCACGATCTAACATTCCCATAATGGTTCAATTTCCTGGGAGTACTGGCAGTTGTGTATACAGTCTAACAATGCTCTACCTATTACTGACCACACTACGGATTTTACTGTTCTGAACAGGAAAGATAGGCGCTTTTGTGATCTTGTTGTGCTAAATAAATTAGTAAGTAACACATCGGCCGCAGCACTAGTATCTAGTACAACTGCAGTTGGTAGACCTCCCACCATGTCATTCACAGTAGACTGGCTACATTTTAATGCTGCTCATTACATACGTTGATATCAGTAACTGATCTTTAATATCTATTCCGTCATTGTATCACAACAGGCTAGCGCTCTTGGCATCATTGTTCTCACCCCATCCCATTACCGACATTTGAGGCTCTCATAAGATCTCTTTTAGTTTGTTGAATCTGATGTAATGGACCAGCCGACCCCTCCATCTAAACCGCACTAGCGGTTGGATTCAGGGTGTGCCAGTTCATTTGGCAGTGTGGTTTTGTACATGATAATTGTCCTCGTCAGTACCACTTATATCCGATTAACCATAATGTATTAAAGAGGATTCAACAAGTTGTGACGATTATCATGCCACTGATTTCCCCCATAACAAAGTGTCCGGTATTGTACCTCTCGTGGTGGCTTCTTAGTTGAGCTGGGTTGTATGGATTTTAATTTTCTTCTGCGTCTTTATTCCTTGAAGATGTTTTCCGGGTGTCATATAGCTGCCATGGACAATTGTTAATTTAACCTTCATTGTTGAAATGGTTAGTAGGTGGAGAGTACTGTCCAATGCCGTTAACATAAATAGGTTTAGAATTTTGATGCTTCAAGTTGGTCGGTTCCACTATGGACATGGAATGCTTCAAGTATCTTTAAGGAGTATGGACTAGCTTTTCTCTGACTCCAAAATGTACTTCTGCTTTGAGAACCCATAACACGTCTAGATGTGGGATTGGCTCAACCTAGTATTGTGTTTTGTTCAGATATTTTTCAAAGTATTCACGTCAGCTACCCTGCCGACTGTGGAGGAGCTCACGATAAAAATTTGTTTCCTAGACGTTTCTTGTACATAGGTAGACCGATACGTGGATAAAAATTATGCATTAGACTGGAAATATTTAGTAGTTTCCCTTGCCTAAGTGCTGCTTCATCCCTCACATATGCAATTGTGAATTGTATTTTTCTGCAAATCAGTACAAGTCATCGGTAAAACTACTTTAAACGATGTTATAAAAACGACTCGGTATGTAGTCTTTTTATCAGTTGAGGAGATGTATAAGTGCATATGCTTCAGCAGACGTTCCTGTAGAAAGCATATGACAAAGTAGAAAGTGCCCCGTCGCGTTTACCGCAAGGTTAGGCTACAGAGTACTACGTTCTACATCTTCTCTATGTATTACATAAGAGTGACTCGGATTGTTATAAGCACTACCTGTCCTCATAACGAGCGGGAGTGCGTCGTGTACGATTTCTTTAACAGCAGACCACTCTCTCCTTATATCATCAATTTGTGCAGCATTTTTAAGGAAATCCTTGGTCACTGTACTTTTAATCTGATGCAGTTGAGATTTATCTCGTTCTGATGATCAGGATTAGACAGTTTTGTAGCGACATTTAACTCAGAATCCATCACTTTAAATATTTATATCAGTTTTACCTGTTGTTCAGCAGGTAAACTACTCGCTCTCAGTTACCCTCTGAACGTCTCCTTTTAGGTTGGATTCTTTCATTCGTATTAAACCCACTTCATGTCTTAAATTTTTTATAGTACCGGGAATGTGCTTGTGAGCACTCTTTAATTCTGAGATTTAGAATTTTTGGGCATATTGTGTTGGCTGTAAAGCACCCTGATTTATTGATATGTAATCAAAATCTGTTTTGATCATTGCTTCAGTTCTTAGACAGCTGCACATACGGATCTGTAGTGTGGCTGGTTTGTAGAATTCACTCCTCATCTCCAGTTTGTGATTCCATTTTGTCAATTCTACGTTTTACATTATCACTTGCGGGTCAGCAAATTTTCTGCAATTGGCTTGGGAGTCAATACCACTGTTTTCAGTAGTTTCTATGTTTACAATTGTACCTATTTTTATCATGCCACGTATGTCTTAACGTGTTTTAATAAACTTCATATGCTTAATTTAAACAGCAATAGGCAAATAGTATTGACTCAAAGCATAAATGCTTTTTTAACATGAAGTTAGCCATCTGAAGAACAAGATGGAAGCACTTTTCCATATTGTCTGTGCTGTTCACAAAGTCAGCTATCTCTGTGACGCTGATTTTCAGGAATGAAGTAATTGATTAGCAAACTAGAACAACTACATTCGAGGTATATAAGTGGCCATGACCTATAAACCCCAATTATGAAAGTTTTGTACGACACATAGACAGGGGGATAAGGAATGATATCCTTATCTTACGGGCACTGGCGTATTTCAGATCGTCAGCTAAGTGTTTGTATTGCAAATTTTTTATGTACACAGTTTAATAATTTTTTAACTTTCTTCCTTATACGTATGGCTTCGTTACTTCCTTTCTCCACATCAGGTTGTCTCATTGATCAAACACGAAACATGACAAGGGAAAGAAGCGAAAGTTATAGATATGTGATGGCAAATCTCGTGAAAAGCAATCGAATGTCATATATTTCACAGAGAGCAATTATTAAATGATAAATATTGGCTTAAAATCAATATGTTAAATAAACTATTTTTCCAATACTTTGTTTTTTTCGTTAGTACAAATAAAGGAAACAGTTTTTTTAGTGTACCTACAATAAAATTGACACAAACTCGCAAACATTTTCACTGAAATAATGGTAGTTATGTTACGCTGCAATCCCCAAGCTGGAATACCGTTTGGCATCGTATACTCCTTTCGTATAATCTAATTAGGCACAAGATTCTGTTTACGTGTCTTTATGAAATTATGCGTTATGAGGGCTACGTACTTAAGATTTCGTGGTAGATAAAACCTGTATGCTGGTTCACCAATTTTCGAGTTGTTGCGTTGGGTAACCCACTGGGTAAGAGCATTTAATCGCCAAAGAGAAGGTTTGGGGTACGAGTCACTGTCCAGCATACAGTTATATTACACCGTGAAGTTGGAGATGTATTTACATTCGTTCCTTTTTCATTTATTTTTGAAGTTCATTCACACACACTCACATGTGGGCACACCAATCAATCACATTCCTACCAGTCATTGAAAGCAAGAAAATTCAAGCCAGATAATCATGGATCTTAATGCTTGCAGCATTCGGTCAGTGACGTGTTTCGTGTCCAGCGCACTTTATTTAATCGGCTTGATCTTTCCCCTTTAGTGAACTCCATGCGATGAGCTATGAAATTTAGCCTTGGAGATGCATAATACGTGTGTCATATTGCATAGGTTCCGATCTGGTGTCATTTCCTAACTGGAATGACATCCTGAAATGGTTATACAGAGACTGTTTGGATATAAGTGGTTACTCAGATACTATAAACAAACTCACTACAATAAGGTGAATATAATACCTGAGCACACAGAGCGATCGCTAAGCTTGCGTAATCAGTGAATAAGAGCGGAGTACTGAAATAACCGGCGAGTTTGATTTATAGTTGACAGCGGTTGGCAGTAAACACAGTGCGCCGTGGTTTCCAGCACACGACCGCACCGTGTTAATATTGACAGTGGCACCGTGTATACTTTCCCTGTGGCGTTGGTCAACGGAGCGGTTGTTTCCGGCGCAGTCGAAAATGTGGCAGGTGACAGACATGTACCAGCAAACAAACGAGCACACACGCACGCAAGCTGCACGCACGCACGCATACACACACTCTCTCTCTCTCTCTCTCTCTCTCTCTCTCTCTCTCTCTCTCTCTCACACACACACACACACACACATGTACACATTTTGCTAAACTGAATCTGAGTTTTAGATATCTGCGCTTCGCGGCTTAATCACAGTGAAGCTTACAGCCAGGAAGAAATACAGTGCTCACAGATTTTTACAAATTTTCTTATCATATTGAAGATACACTCTGATATTCTGGCCTATGTCAGTATTTAGTTTTGTTTTTCTGTGCACGTTTTATTATAGAAGTTTGAGCACGGTCTCTCTAAAGCAAGATACTACTTGAAACTTCCTGGCAGATTAAAACTGTGTGCCCGACCGAGACTCGAACTCGGTACCTTTGCCTTTCGCGGGCAAGTGCTCCACCATCTGATCTACCGAAGCACGACTCACGCCCGGTACTCACAGCTCGTACCTTCCAAACTTTACAGAAACTCTCCTGCGAACCATGCAGAACTAGCACTCTTGAAAGAAAGGATATTGCGGAGACATGGCTTAGCCACAGCCTGGGGGATGTTTCCAGAATGAGATTTTCACTCTGCAGCGGAGTATGCGCTGATATGAAACTTCCTGGCAGATTAAAACTTTCTTTCAGGAGTGCTAGTTCTGCATGGTTCGCAGGAGAACTTCTGTAAAGTTTGGAAGGTAGGAGACGAGGTACTGGCAGAAGTAAAGCTGTGAGTACCGGGCGTGAGTCGTGCTTCGGTAGCTCAGATGGTAGAGAACTTGCCCGTTAAAGGCAAAGGTCCCGAGTTCGAGTCTCGGTCGGATACACAGTTTTAATCTGCCAGGAAGTTTCATACCAGCGCACACTCCGCTACTGAGTGAAAATCTCATTCTGGAAGATACTACTTGTTGGCCGGCCGTGGTGGACGAGCGGTTCTAGGAACTTCAGTCCGAAACCACGCAGCTGCTGCGGTCGCTGGTTCGAATCCTGCCTCGGTCATGGATGTGTGATGTCCTTCCGTTAGTTAGGGTTAAGTAGTTCTAAGTTTAGGGGACTGATGAACTCGGCTGTTAAGTCTCATAGTGCTTAGAGTATATTGAACCATTTTGAACTTGTTGATTATACAATGAAGCACCAAAGAAACTGGTATAGGAATGCGTATTCAAATGAAGAGATATGTAAATATGCATAATACGGCGCTACAGTCGACAATTCCTGTATATGGCGTAGTTGTTAAATCGGTTACTGCTGCTACAATTGCAGGTTATCAAGAATTAAATGAGTTTGACGTGATATAGTCGGCACACGAGCGATGGGACACAACATCTCCGAGGTAGCAATGACGTGATTGTCTCGTATGACCATTTCACGAGTATACTGTGAATATCAAGGATCCGGTAAAACATCGAATCTCCGACATCGCTGCGGCCGGAAAATAATCCTGCAAGAGCATTACTAATAACCAATCAAGAGAATTGTAGAACTTGACAAAGGTGCAACGCTTCCGCAAATTACTGCAGATGTCAATTCCGTGCCATCGAGAAGTATCAGCTTGTGACCATTCAATGAAACGTTATCATATGGGCTTTTGGATCCGAAGGAAAACTCGTATACCCTTGATGAGTGCAAGAAAAATAGATTTACGCCTTGGCTGGGCCCCATGAACACCGAAATTGGACTGTTGATGATTGGAAACATGTTGCCTGTTCGGGCGAGTCTCGTTTCAGATTGTATCAAGCGGATGGAGACAACCTCATGAATTCATGGACCCTGCATGTCAGCAGGGGACTGTTCAAGCTGGTGGAGGCTCAGTAATGGTGTGGGACGTGTTCCATTGGAGTGATACGGGACCTCCGATACTTGACATATGTCAAGTACGTAAGCATTCTGTCTGACAACCTGCATCCACTCATGTCCATTGTGCATTCCAAGGAACTTTGGCAATTTCAGCAGGACAATGCGACACCCCACATGTCCAGAATTGCTAGAGTTGCTCCAGGAACACTCTTCTTAATTAAATGCCCCCGCTGACCACCCTACTCATCAGACATGAACATTATTGAGCATATCTGGGATGCCTTGCAACGTGCTGCTAAGAAGAGATGTCCACCGCCTCGTACTAGATTCATGGTGTCAGTTCTCTCCAGCACTACTTCAGACATTAGCCGATTCCATGCCACGTGGTGTTACGGCACTTCCACGTGTTCGCGGGGCCCTACATGATGTTATGCAGGTGTACCAGTTTCTTGGGCTCTTCAGTGTATTTTATCGAGGATAATATTAAGTTTCGAAGTTCAAACAATTATTTACATAGAATTTGGACACAATAAATGGCGTCTAGTGGGAACCCACAAAGATATCCGGTTTCGCGTAACTAGTTTTCGGTGTAGGGTAGATGCAAGAAACTTCAACAGTGCATAGCCGATTGCTTAACGCAGTTATTTTATTGAATCATGTCGTTGGTATCAGTTTGGTAATATTCCTGTCCAACAGGAATTATTGGAGGAATGCGCCTCCCCAGGTAATGACACCGCTGCCGGGTTTTCGTAAGAGTCTTTATAGATCTATGGAATTCTCAACTTGTAGCTCTACAATTCAGCAAACGATCACGGTGGACGTTGCAGTGGCGTGTGCAGGGTGCATATAACTTAAGGATATTAGGACGCTTAAATTTTAGGAGACTTTAGATAAAATGTTCGCAAACTACTCTGGTATGATATAGAAGCAACGTATTTTTTATCGACTCCTTTAGCGTGAGAAACAAAGCCATATATCAACAGTTGTTTACAAGTAATTCTTGAGGTAACTCATTTTCCTGCGTAGCCTGATCTTATTTTCGAAATAAGTACTTTATTCAGTGCTTTTGATGTAAGATGATTAAAACCCCTTGGGCATTTTCTATCAAGTCCCCTCTTTGTGTCGCAGTGAAACCAGTAGTCAAATAACATCTTATCTTTCACACAATATTATAGTTGAAGTTAGATTTAACGGTGTCCTTAATAGAGGTTCTCTATGATTATGAGGGTAACAATCACAACTAGCATCACTTGAGATCAGAGGTTGGTATTTCGCATCCTAAATGAGAAAAGTGCAGCCACTGTGCTGGTTTTGACAGGTTTACAGCGTGCATCACCCCGCGTAACGGTTGCATTTTTCTCATGTTGCATGCGGAATTCACAATTGTGGTATTATGTATATTCAAGTTGTCCCCGTTACCAAATGGTTCAAATGTCTTCGAGCACCATGCAACTTAACGTATGAGATCATCAGTCGCCTAGATTCTAGAACTAATTAAACCTAACTAATCTAAGGACATCACACACATCCATGCCCGAGACAGGATTGAAACCTGCGACCGTAGCGGTCGCTCGGCTCCAGACTGTAGCGCCCAGAACCGCACGGCCACTTCTGCCGGCCGTCGTTACCATCATGATCATAATAAAGAGACAGTGATAGATGGATTTCACTCCATAAAATTGTGTGAAACATAAGATATGGTGAGACAAAAATAACAGAGGAGCGAAATTACTCGTAGTTAATAGGGAAACAATGAAACAGGGCTGATTTCAAAAATAAAAACAACCTATACAGGAAACTGAGTTCGCTCATATCCGCAACGGCTTTCGTCCCATGCACACAAGAGGAGAATATCGCCTATAAAATTCGTGGCAAAAAAAAAATCGTGGTTGGGCAATCAAAATTCTGGAAACAGTTAGTGCGTAATCTTCGTAGAACGATAAGAAACAGAAGGGGTTTTGATATACTACCACTGCGGAACACGTATTTGACGCTTCATAATTCAACGTGTATTAGAAGGTCGATGATCCCTTTGGTCAGGAGTGCAAGCAAGGGCGGTCAGTCAGAATCACTGAAGTTGACGTGTTGTCCGGATTGACCAAGCCACAAACATACACTGCCTGTGGAAAATGCTGTTTCATACACACAGAGTGAAACACACAAGCCTACAGTACACCAGCCACGACTGGTAGACACTGAAATGCTCAGAAACACCCAAGGAAATATCCTCTGGACCTGGGTCCATTTCTCTTGAAATCTTCAATAACATAAACCTACCACACCATCCTGATATATTATAGAAGCAATGGGCATACTGAGCATTTTTAAATCTTATTTTATTGTTCAGACGGATCAGTTGATTTTTTTAAAGACCAGAGACCAAGAAATTAAGTTAAAATGTACAAATTAACTACCATCAATTATACCGTTGTTTCTGTACCTGTCGCTCCCGGAATATTACCTCTATTGTTTGCTAACGTCGTACTCAAGTCAATTACCGCAATTAATCATTTGATGGTAATTTACCAGAGTCACATTCCCTTTTTGTCACCAGGAAAATGTAACTAACATAATTTATCGACTAAAAAAATAGAAGCTAATATACCAAATATCACACTATGGCTACACTGTAAGCTCATGTCCAAAAATAACAACACTTAATTTAGCGTATTCTGCAGCTCATATAGGACTTACTGAACGTAGAAATATTGATATGAAACGGAACGTTCCTTGTGTATAAACAGCTGCCGCATTTTCTTGCACTTTCTAACTGAAGACATTTGTCTTTGATTCAATCCTACAAAGTCTGTAGGTGTAAGTAGTTCAGTTACCTGGACGGCTGAGCATCATATCTACCGACGCTGAGCCAAAATCTTATAAATATACTTCTTTTACTTGTTGTACTGGTTACCAGAGACAGCTGATCTAGGGGCAAAGCCTTTAATTGGTAATAAAAACGTCCTCGGTCCCGGTTTCGTTCCCGCCGTTGCTCAGACTTCAAAGAAAAATCATTAGCTTTGGCTGCCGAAGACTTCCTGCTAAAGAAGTAACACCCATTCTTCCAACGGCCTTGTCAATGAGCGAACAGAGATTCAGGGCAGTTTCGTGCCGTTGAGATGAGAAACTGCCCGTAATAGCGGAAGGATCACCAACAATCAACGGCATGAAGCTGCAGAAGGCAATGGAAACCACTGCATCACAAAACACGTAAAGTTTATCCACAGGATACGTGGCCCGTGATTGAAAAACTGTCTCGTTGAGCTCTACATTTCCAAAAATTTCGAGATGAGTCTGTCCCTTCGGATCACCAGGAGGGGACTGATAAGATGGAGAAAACCGTGAGAAAAAGAATAAACAACCAACGAAGGGATAGCTTTCTAAGAGTTGGGGCGTGGAATGTCGGAGGTTTGAACGTGGTGGAGAAGCTAGAAAACTTAAAAGGGAAATACGAATATTCTGTGAGTGTGATTGGGGGGGGGGGGGGGGGTGCAGTAAAGTGAAATGGGAAGAGAACAAGGATTTCTGGTTAAGTGATTATAGCGTAATCTCAACAGTAGCAAACAATGGTATAACGATAGTAGTATTCGTTATGAACATGAAAGTAGGACAGATTGTGTGTAACTGTGATCAGTCAGTGATACGGTTGTTCTTACCAGAATCGACAGCACACCAACGCCGACAACAATGGTTTAGATATACATGCAGCTGTCGTGAAAATGAACAGACAGATAAAGGTTACGAGGATACTGAAAGGTGAATACAGCATATAACGGCCGATGATACGTTACGATTTCATTAGGATTTCCTCATAGACAGGAAGAGACTCCAAAATCAGATATTGGATTGTAAGGGATATCCCAGACCGGATACAGACTCCGATCACAATGTAGCAGCGATTAAGAGTGTGTAGAAGTTTAATTGATTGGTCAGGAAGAAACAATACGCAAAGAAGTGAGACACAGAATTACTAAGGAATGACGAGATACTTTTAAGTTTTGTAAGGCTATAGATACAGCAGTAAGGAATATCGCAATAGGCAGTACAGTTGACGAGGAATCAACGTCTCTGAATAGGTCAGTCACAGAAGTTGGAAAGAAAAACATAGCTGTAAAGAAGGTAACTGCAAACGATCCATGGGCAACAGAATTAAAAATTCAATTGATCGATGAAAGAATGAATTGCGAAAAGTGTTCTGAGAAATTCAGGAACACAGAAATACAATTCGCTGAGGAATGAAGTACATAGTAAATTCAGGAAACCTAAAACAAAATGGCTACGTGAAAAATGTGAGGTAATTGAAAATGAAATCACTGTCGGAAGGAGTGACTCAGCATATAGAAAAGTCAAAGCAACCCTAATTGGAACTAAAAGCAAGGGTGGTAACACTACGAGCGCAACGGGAATCCCACTGTTAAACGCAGAGGAGAGAGCGAATAATGGGAAAGAATACAACGAAGACTTCTACGACGGGGAATATTTGCCCAATATGATACAAGAACAAACAGGAGTAGATTTGTAATAGATAGGAGGTTCAGAATTTATTAGAGCTTGGGAGGACTTACGATCAAATAAGGCTCGAAATCAAATATGGCAGACAGGATAGATAACATTACATCCGAAGTTCTAAAATCACGTGGGGAAATTTGCAACAAGATGACTGTTGAAACTTCTCGACGGATTAAAACTGTATGCCGCACCGAGACTCGAACTCGGGGCCATTGCCTATGCAAAGGTCCCGAGTTCAAATCACGGTGCAGCACACAGCTTTAATCTCTCAGTAAGTTTCATTTCAGCGCACACTTCGCTGCAGAGTGAAAATCTCATTCTGTAAAGTTGACTGTCCACGTTGGTGTGTATAATATATGAGTCTGGCTGTATATCATCAACACAAATCCGAAAACTGCAAGAGGTGTCACGTACGATAATTATCGTACAATCAGCTTAACAGCTCACGCATCCGAGTTGCTGACAAGAATAATATACAGTAGAATGGAAAATTGGATTTGTTAGATGACAATCAGGCTTTAGGAAAGGTAAAGGCACCAGAGAGGCAATTATATCGTCTCGGTTGATAGTGGAAGCAAGACTGAAGAAAAATCGAGACATGTTCACAGGACTTATCGACCTGGAAAAAAGGGTTCGACAATGCCATATGGTTCATGGTGATAGAAATTCTGAGGAAAATAGGTGTAAGCTGTCGGGAGAAACAGGAAATGTTTAACTAGTACAAGAACCAAGAAGAAGTAATAAGGGTGGAAAATCAAGAACGAATGCTAAGATTTAAAAGTGTGGAAGACAGGGACCATGGACCATGGACCTTGCCGTTGGTGGGGAGGCTTGCGTGCCTCAGCGATACAGATAGCCGTACCGTAAGTACAACCACAACGGAGCGGTATCTGTTGAGAGGCCAGACAAACGTGTGGTTCCTGAAGAGGGGCAGCAGCCTTTTCAGTAGTTGCAAGGGCAACAGTCTGGATGATTGACTGATCTGGCCTTGTGGCAATAACCAAAACGGCCTTGCTGTACTGGTACTGCGAACGGCTGAAAGCAAGGGGAAACTACAGCCGTAATTTTTCCCGAGGGCATGCAGCTTTACTGTACGATTAAATGATGATGGCGTCCAACTGGGTAAAATATTCCGGAGGTAAAATAGTCCCCCATTCGGATCTCCGGGCGGGGACTACTCAAGAGGATGTCGTTATCATGAGAAAGAAAACTGGCGTTCTACGGATCGGAGCGTAAAATGTCATATCCCTTAATCGGGCAGGTAGGTTAGAAAATTTAAAAAGGGACATGGATAGGTTAAAGTTAGATATAGTGTGAATTAATGAAGTTCGGTGGCAAGAGGAACAAGACTTCTGGTCAGGTGACTACAGGGTTATAAACACAAAATCAAACAGGGGTAATGCAGGAGTAGGTTTAATAATGAATAGGAAAATAGGAATGCGGGTAAGCTACTACAAACAGCATAGTGAACGCATTATTGTGGCCAAGATAGATACGAAGCCCACACCTACTACAGTAGCACAAGTTTATATGAAAACTGGCTCTGCAGATGACGAAGAAATTGAAGAAATGTATGATGAAATAAAAGAAATTATTCAGATAGTGAAGGGAGACGAAAATTTTATAGTCGTGGGTGACTGGAATTCGAGTGTAGGAAAAGGGAGAGAAGGAAACCTATTATGTGAATATGGATTGGGGCTAAGAAATGAAAGAGGAAGCCGCCTGGTAGAGTTTTGCACAGAGCACAACTTAATCATAGCTAACATTTGGTTTAAGAATCATGAAAGAAGGTTGCATACATGGAAGAACCCTGGAGAAACTAAAAGGTATCAGATAGATTATATAATGGTAAGACAGAGATTTAGGAAACAGGTTTTAAATTGTAAGACATTTCCAGGGGCAGATGTGGACCCTGACCACTATCTATTTGTTATGACCTGTAAATTAAAACTGAAGAAACTGCAAAAAGGTGGGAAATTAAGGAGATGGGACCTGGATAAACTGAACGAACCAGAGGTTGTACAGAGATTCAGGGAGAGCATAAGGGAACAATTGACAGGAATGGGGGAATGAAATACAGTAGAAGAAGAATGGGTAGCTTTGAGGGATGAAGTAGTGAAGGCAGCAGAGGATCAAGTAGGTAAAAAGACGAAGGCTAGTAGAAATCCTTGGGTAACAGAAGAAATATTGAATTTAATTGGTGAAAGGAGAAAATATAAAAATGCAGTAAATGAAGCAGGCAAAAAGGAATACAAACGTCTCAAAATGAGATCGTCAGGAAGTGCAAAATGGCAAAGCAGGGATGGCTAGAGGACAAATGTAAGGATATAGAGGCTTATCTCACTAGGGGTAAGATAGATACTGCCTAAAGGATAATTAAAGAGACCTTTGGAGATAAGAGAACCACATGTATGAACGTCAAGAGATCAGATAGAAACCCATTTCTAAGAAAAGAAGGGAAAGCAGGAAGGTGGAAAGAGTATATAGAGGGTCTATACAAGGGCGATGTACTTGAGGATAATATTATGGAAATGGAAGAGGATGTAGATGAAGATGAAATGGGAGATATGATATTGCGTAAGAAGGGAAAGCAGGAAGGTGGAAGGAGTATATAGAGGGTCTATACAAGGGCGATGTACTTGAGGACAATATTATGGAAATGGAAGAGGATGTAGATGAAGTTGAAATGGGAGATATGATATTGCGTGAAGAGTTTGACAGAGCACTGAATGACCAGAGTCGAAACAAGGCCCCCGGAGTAGACAACATTCCATTGGAACTACTGACGACCTTGGGAGAGCCAGTCCTGACAAAACTCTACCATCTTGTGAGCAAGATGTATGAAACAGGCGAAATACCCTCAGACGTCAAGAAGAATATAATAATTCCAATCCCAAAGAAAGCAGGTGTTGACAGATGTGAAAATTGCCGAACAATCAGTTTAATAAGCCATAGGTGCATAATACTAACACGAATTCTTTACAGACGAATGGAAAAACTAGTAGAAGCCGACCTCGGGGAAGATCAGTTTGGATTTCGTAGAAACACTGGAACACGTGAGGCAATACTGACCTTACGACTTATCTTAGAAGAAAGATTAAGGAAAGGCAAACCTACGTTTCTAGCTATTCATCATTTTGATGTGCAGCTCCTGGTATTGGCCGTGTTTGCAGTTAAAAATATTTTGGATTTGAGGTCCGCCAGTTATGCAAAACACCGTTTTTCTTTAACACCCAAACATGTTTCGGCACCACTGTGCCATCATCAGTGGGTTTCCTTTTTATTTTGCACTGTAATATGAACATTTATGTTAGAAGTTTGTAAGGTTATGTTAATATTTAGTAGAAACAATCGATCGCTTTTTTGTATATACCTTTACATGTGATGAATGTGAAATTTACAGATCCCTTTTATGTTGTAGCTTGTCATCTGTAACCAAACAATGTTGTTTAGAACGTTTTTTGGTGGGAATTAACCTATCTTCTGGAATGTAATTTAGTTACTCGCGATGTTTTCGCGCCTATATTCGGTTATTACTTACAGTTTTCCGTGGCCAGCACTCTCATTTCCCGCATTATGTTGACGTGTAGTGATGCACACGCAAGTATAGCCGGTTTTATCACAAATATCTTGATGAAAACACTTTTCCACCTCGCCAAAACACAGTATGATCGCGGTTTGTTGTGTGTCCCAGCCCAGTCGATGTTCATTTGTTCACTAGAGAGTTCGGCGCTAAATTTGAATCTTGTTTGTGTTTTATCTTTGTGTGTGTGTGTGTGTGTGTGTGTGTGTGTGTGTGTGTGTTTTCTGTACGCTTCTTTAGCTTTTTTGCGTTGTCATTTTTATGTGGTATTTCTTTTGTGTGTGAATGGTGCGTCTTTGTGAATTTTTTTTTTTGTGTCTACTTTTCGTATGTGTGTGTGTGTGTGTGTGTGTGTGTGTGTGTATGTGTGTGTGTGTGTGTGTGTGTGTGTGTGGACTTTATCTGTTTGTGCTGTCTTTATTTGTAAAGTTCCTTTAATGTGTTGAATAGTGTGCCCTTGCAGAGTGTAGTGTATTCGTTTAAAACCTGTTTTCCCTCTGCTATTGCCTTTTGTATATGGAAGTTTTCTTCAAAGGTCAGTTTGCTGTATAGGCTGTGGCTGGGTTTTAGTATTCTTAAGTCTGTTTCTATTGTGGTTGGGTGGTGATTGTGGGCTACAAGGTGGTCAGCGAATGTACTATGGGAGCTGTTGCTTTTTAAAGCTCTGAGATGTTCTGAATATCTAGTTTTGAAGTTTCTGCATGTTTGTCCTATGTACGCAGACTGGCAAGTGTTGCATGTGAGTTCATATATTCCTGATCTGCTGAATTTATCCATGGGTGTTTCTTGTGTTCTGATCTTTTTCTGTGTTGTGTTCTCCGTCCGGTATCCTATTTGGAGCCCCTGTTTCTTTAATATGTTCCCTATTCTGTGAACAATCTTGTTATCGTAAGTGAGTATATGCCATTTTGTTTTGTGTGTTTGTTGTTGCTCCGTTGTGTCTCGTGTGTGGTCATGGTTTGTGTTTAGTGTTGTTCGGTGTTGGGTGAGGATTTGGTTGTGTGTGGTATGTTCCTTCCTGTACTGCTTCTATATTTTTTGATTTAACTTGTCTACCATATGTGTTGTATAACCATTCTGCACTGCTATTTGTTTTATTGTGTTTAGTTCCTGTGTGTAATTCTGTTTGTTCATGGGTGTTCTGTTTAATCTGTGGAGCATGAATCTGAAGTTTGCTTGCTTATGAGTTGATGGGTGGTTTGATAGGTTGTGAATGGTGGTGCTTGTGGTAGTTGGTTTCCTGAATATTGTGAAGTTGTGTGTGTTGTTTGTTTTATGTATGGTGAGATCTAGAAAATGTAGTGTGTTGTTAGTTTGTGTTTCTAATGTGAACTTTATTTTTGGGTGTAAATTGTTTATCTCATTGTGTAGCTGTTCTATGTGTGTATGTGGTTCATCGATCAGGCATATAATGTCATCGACATAACGGTACCAGTATATAATTTTGTAGTTTTTTGGTTTTATTATGCATCTGAAGATCATGTTCTCCAGGTTGTTCATGAATATGTTAGCCAGGAGGCCACTGATTGGTGATCCCATTGGCAGTCCTTCTTGTTGAGAATAAAATTCTTTGTTGAATGTGAAATAATTTTGTGATGTTATGGTCTTGAGTATGGTTGTTATTTCCTTGATGTGTGTGTCTGGTGTGTTTCCTTGTTGTTTCAGTCTTTGTGTGATGAAGCTGATTGTTTCATTTATTGGAATACAAGTGTACATTGATGTGACATCGAATGATATGAGGGTTGCTGTGTCCGGTATGTGTATGTTCTTGGTTCTGTCGATTAACTCCATTGAGATTTCCAGATTTCTGTTGTTGTCAAAAGTGTACAGTTTTTTCAGTAGTAAGTGCGTTTGCTGGGCTAGGTGGTAGGATGGAGCACTTCGGAAGTTAATGACAGGCCTTATTGGGATATTATCCTTGTGAACCTTTGGTAGGGAATTTAGGGTGGGTGCTTTTGGATTTTTCTGTATCATTCTCTTTATCTGGCCTTTTGAGAATGTATTATTGATGTTTTTCAGTGTCTGTTGAATGTTTCTCTGGTATCTTGCTGTTGGGTCACTGGTCAGCTTTGTGATGTTGTTGTCTTTGAGAAAGTCTAGTGTTTTCTCTGTGCATTCTTTTTCATCCATAATTACAGTAATATTCCCTTTGTCTGCTCTTGTTACTATGGCATTGTTCTGTTTTAGTTTTTGTTTTAGCTTGCTGGCTGTGGTTTCCTCTGATGTTTTATGATTAGAAATGATTGTGGATTTGTGTGTTCTGATTATCTGTGTTATTTCTGCAGCTACTAATTCTCTTGTCAAGTTTGCATTAAAATTTGGTGTGCTCAGTCTTTCTTGTTCCTTTATAATGTGTTCTGTTTCAGTTATGAGGTTTTCTATCGTTTTGTGTGATATGTTTGTGTTAATGTTGTGTTTTGGTCCTTTTTCTAGTAGGCTCTTTTCATGAGTGGTAAGCTTTATGTCAGTTAGGTTAATGATTCTGTCGTGGAACTTATATTGTTGGCTGAGGTTGTTTTTAGTTGGTGTGTATGTGCTGTTGATTATTCTGTTAAGTTTTCTGTTTTGTTTCTCCCGTTTTTCTTGCATCACTTTCTGTACATATGCCTTTTCTCTATCTGTTATTTCGTCAAAGTAAGCAGGTACTGTGAATTTGTTGGCCAAATCTAAATGTGTTTGGTAAAGTTCAGCGTTGAGCGACTGCTTTTTAGTATATAATTCCCTAATTTCCTGCTTTAGCCACAAAATCTCCACTTTCTTTTTAACTTTCTTTGGTGCGGATGACATGCTATTCACAGAGTTTTTGATATAATCTGGAATTATCTTATTAGCTAGGCACTTTTTGTTAAACTGTATATTGAGAGTTGTCTTCTGAAGTTTCATTAAGGTGTTCCTGTATTTGTTGTAGAGCTTGCTGGGAAATGCCTGGCTGGGCGACGAAATATTCATCATTTTGATGTGCAGATCCTTGTATTGGCCGTGTTTGCAGTTAAAAATATTTTGGATTTGAGGTCCGCCAGTTATGCAAAACACCGTTTTTCTTTTTCTTTAACACCCAAATATGTTTCGGCACCACTGTGCCATCATCAGTGGGTTTCCTTTTTATTTTGCACTGTAATATGAACATTTATATTAGAGGTTTGTAAGGTTATGTTAATATTTAGTAGCATTTAGCATTTGTTGACTCAGAAAGGCTTTTGACAATGTTGACTGGAATACTCTCTTTCAAATTCTAAAGGCGGCAGGGGTAAAATACAGGGAGGGAAAGGCTATTTACAATTTGTACAGAAACCTGATGGCAGTTATAAGAGTCGACGGACATGAAAGGGAAGCAGTGATTGGGAAGAGAGTAAGACAGGGTTGTAGCCTCTCCCCGATGTTATTCAACCTGTATATTGATCAAGCAGTAAAGGAAACAATAGAAAAATTCGGAGTAGGTATTAAAATCCATGGAGAAGAAATAAAAACATTGAGGTTCGCCGATGACATTGTAGTTCTGTCAGAGACAGCAAAGGACTTGGAAGAGCAATTGAATGGAATGGACAGTGAACATCAACAAAAGCAAAACGAGGATAATGGAATGTAGTCCAATTAAGTCGGGTGATACTGAGGGAATTAGATTACGAAATGAGAAACTTAAAGTAGTAAAGAAGTTTTACTATTTGGGGGACAAAATAACTTATGATGGTCGAAGTAGAGAGGATATAAAATGTAGACTGGCAATGGCAAGGACAGCGTTTCTGGAGAGGAGAAATTTGTAAACATCGAGTATAGATTTAAGTGTCAGTAAGTCATTTCTGAAAGTATTTGTATGGAGTGTAGTCATGTATGGAAGTGAAACGTGGACAATAAATACACTCCTGGAAATGGAAAAAAGAACACATTGACACCGGTGTGTCAGACCCATCATACTTGCTCCGGACACTGCGAGAGGGCTGTACATGCAATGATCACACGTACGGCACAGCGGACACACCAGGAACCGCGGTGTTGGCCGTCGAATGGGGCTAGCTGCGCAGCATTTGTGCACCGCCGCCGTCAGTGTCAGCCAGTTTGCCGTGGCATACGGTGCTCCATCGCAGTCTTTAACACTGATAGCATGCCGCGACAGCGTGGACATGAACCGTATGTGCAGCTGACGAACTTTGAGCGAGGGCGTATAGTGGGCATGCGGGAGGCCGGGTGGACGTATCGCCGAATTGCTCAACACGTGGGGCGTGAGATCTCCACAGTACATCGATGTTGTCGCCAGTGGTCGGCGGTAGGTGCACGTGCCTGTCGACCTGGAACCGGACCGCAGCGACGCACAGATGCACGCCAAGACCGTAGGATCCTACCCAGTGTCGTAGGGGACCGCACCGCCACTTCCCAGCAAATTAGGGACACTGTTGCTCCTGGGGTATCGGCGAGGACCATTCGCAACCGTCTCCATGAAGCTGGGCTACGGTCCCGCACACCGTTAGGCCGTCTTCCGCTCACGCCCCAACATCGTGAACCCCGCCTCCAGTGGTGTCGCGACAGGCGTGAATGGAGGGACGAATGGAGACATGTCGTCTTCAGCGATGAGAGTCGCTTCTGTCTTGGTGCCAATGATGGTCGTATGCGTGTTTGGCGCCGTGCAGGTGAGCGCCACTGTCAGGACTGCATACGACCGAGGCACACAGGGCCAACACCCGGCATCATGGTGTGGGGAGCGATCTCCTACACTGGCCGTACACCTCTGGTGATCGTCGAGGGGACACTGAATAGTGCACGGTACATCCAAACCGTCATCGAACCTATCGCTCTACCATTCCTAGACCGGCAAGGGAACTTGCTGTTCCAACAGGACAATGCACGTCCGCATGTATTCCGTGCAACCCAACGTGCTCTAGAAGGTGTAAGTCAACTACCCTGGCCAGCAAGATCTCCGGATCTGTCCCCCATTGAGCATGTTTGGGACTGGATGAAGCGTCGTCTCACGCGGTCTGCACGTCCAGCACGAACGCTGTCCAACTGAGGCGCCAGGTGGAAAAGGCATGTAAAGCCGTTCCACAGGACTACATCCAGCATCTCTACGATCATCTACATGGGAGAATAGCAGCCTGCATTGCTGCGAAAGGTGGATATACACTGTACTAGTGCCGACGTTGTGCATGCTCTGTTGCCTGTGTCTATGTGCCTGTGGTTCTGTCAGTCTGATCATGTGATGTGTCAGACCCCAGGAATGTGTCAATAAAGTTTCCCCTTCCTGAGACAATGAATTCACGGTGTTCTTATTTCAATTTCCAGGAGTGTAAGCTCTAGGAGGGAGATGATTTTAAGGTGACGAGAGTGTGGAAGACTTGGTGCCAAACTGGCTGGTGACACGACCCAGTGCTTTTAATTATGAGTGTATCAAAAAGCTGCCCATACGTTGAGTCAAACACATTTCCAAGGCAGGAGACTCCGTGAAAAAAATAAAGTAAGAGTGCCTTATGTTTTTCAGTAAATAAATTTAAATGAAACATAAAATCCCGTTTATATTTGATCAACCCACGTAGTAATAAAAGAAAGATTGAATAGTGGAATTAAAAATCAAGGCGAAACTATATCAGTGATCAGATTCGCTGACGACATTGCTATCCTCAGTGAAAGTGAAGAATAAATAGAGGATCTGTTGAATGTAAAGAACAGTCCAATGAGTACAAAATGAGGAGTGAAAGTAAATCGATGAAAGACGACAGTAACGAGAAGCAGCGGAAATGAGAACAGTGATAAACTTAAAATTAGGTTTGATTTTCACGAAGTTGAGGAATTTGCTAGCCAGGCTTCAATATCACCCACGACGTTCGAAGCAAGGAGAAAGTCAAAAGCAGACTAGCATAGAAAATTGGCATCGGGGCCCACAGAAGTATACAGGCCCTAATTTGAGGGAGATATTTCTGAGAATATACTTCCGGAGCACAGCATTGTATGGTAGGTAAAAATGGGCTTTGCAAAAACCGGAAGAGAAGTGAATGTTGCAAAATTAATGGACTGTTAAGGTAAGGAATGAGGAGATTCTGCGAAGAATCGGAGAGGAAAACAACACTGTATTTTAAGGACTAGAAGCCGCACATGTTTCCTCGAAATATTGCTTCCAAAATTCGTGTTGGTCTAATACTTGAAATTAATGTACAAATATCCACTGTTTGATTAAAAAGTCCCCCAGTCTTAAAAATACCCATGTATTCGATGTTGCAGGAGACCCACCACTATCTGGCGACATTGGATTAAACTGGCAGCAGCTGTGCAGCGATCCGACCTTCATGAGTTGCTGGAATTCACAAGCTTGCGAACACTGTCTCCCTCCCACCCCGCCATCACAAATCCATAAAACTTTTTAGGCTATCATTCATCATTTTTTTCTACGGTGCCAGCGAACATCAACTGAAAACGAATGTATTATCCATAATAGTTCAATGTATTTATTAGTAGCTAGTTTCGAAATGGGAGTAGTATAAAAGGTATTCATATGATGCTGGATACAGACTGAAAGTACAGGACAGGACAGTACAGGACAGCATCAAAACAGAGCATCTCGTCGACATTTCGGCCCTCCACGAACAGAAAAAAGCCATTCGCTATAGGTGGGTTAGTAAAGAACAACTGAAAATAAGAAAAAGATTGTAAATAGAGGACTGAATGTTTAATACCCAAAAATACAAAATGATGTATTGACATGGATTCAAGGGCACTGTCAAAATGCCGTTGAAGTGAATACAAAAATGACTCAAATAATGCTCGTAAGCTTGCAATACAGTGGAACGTAAGAGACTTTAAGTGAGGATTAGGTTATTTATATAGGTTTATGAAGGGTCAAGGATATAGTATGGGACCCAAAATCAAAATATCTCAGAATGTTTCTAGAGTATTGAGCCGTGGCTGGCTCGTGTTATGCTTTGCATTACACATTGGTAGCTGTTCTGTGATTAGTCTCCTGCAGTTATCGCGATTATGCTGCTGTTCTCTCTCTCCGCGAGTGGCAGCAGCAGCATGTGTCGATATTTGTGCCCTTGTACTGGCTGTGCTGTGTGCGGGCATTTGGTCGGTTGGCGTGGAGCAGCGAGGAAGTCTCCGAGGCACGTGTCTGGCCGGGCCCGCTGGCGGCGTACACGCGCGGTCGGAGTGTGAGGGGCTGTTCCCATTGCTACGAGGTCCGCGGCTCACCGATCCCGGACACTAAAGCTGAATCTTTACTTAATCTACCAGCCAGCCCCAACGGTTCACACTGTGTCGTATGAATTTCGTTGTAGGCTGTTAGTACATGCCCGCGAGCAACAGTGTGTGCTCCACGCCAACCGAGCAACTGCCCGCAAAAGGCACAGCTGGAATCTATAAGCGCGAGGCCAAAGATAGTACAACGGTGCCAATATCGGTACATGCTGCTGCTGCCAGTCGCGGAGAGAGAGTATAACAGCACAATCGCGATAACTACAGGGAATAATCACAAAATAGCAACAAAAGTTTAATACAAGTCAGAACGCAAGCCAGCCATGGCTGATCCTCCCTCCCCCCCCCCCCCCGTCCTTAAACTCAACACAGGGAGGGGGTGACTCAACCCCTGAGCTATCTGTACTTAACTTGGCTAAGGTGAACCTGATACTGAGTACCCGAACCGTTATCCTTGACCAATAGATTTACCGGGCCTAAAATACGCACGATGCTGCTAGGCCACAGAAAAAGCACCTTCCTCCCCAGGAAATTGCGGACATAAACTTGATCCCCTAGCCTCCCATTAAATGTTTTTCGATTAGGATTATAACGCTCAGCTTGTTTAGTATGGGCTCTGAGTATACTATGTGTGGCCGGATCCAGTTTTCCTTCATAACCTGAAGACTAATATCCGCTAGGATAAGATCTTGTTTTCTCCACAAATTCAAAAGAGGGGAATTAAGGGGATAGGAAAGAATCAAGGAGTAGGGCGTAGCTCGCAAAGCTTCATGAATGACGGCATTAAAGGCAAAACTAAGCCAAGGAAGACTGGAGTCCCATTTGCTGGGCGTTTTCTGATGATAAATAAGATTTCGGTTAACTCTCTCCACAAAGGACCCCTGCAGATAACACTGAGTGGTCCTGATATGCCTGACACCGTTATGAAAACAGAAGGCCTGAAAGAAGCAGAAAGAAAAGCGGTAGCATTATCGCTAAAAAGCTGTTTAGGTGGGACAAAAACACTGAAAACATTAGTTAAATGAGAAATAGTGGTGGCAGCGGTAACGTTATGGCTAGGGAGGAGCCAGGTACATCTGCAGACCGCATCGATATTAACTAGCATACATCGATGTCCCTTTTTGGTACGACGTAAAAGTCCTGAATATTAAATGTAGAGCTTGTGCATAGGACAGAACTCTCGTTCAGAACTCAATAAACCCTGTTGAAGAGCATTCTTGGATGTGGATAAATTACACAAGTGACATTGGGATACCATCTCTCTCACATCCCGGCCCATGGAGGGCCAAGTTGAATGCTCTTTGATTTTTTGGAGAGTCTCGTAAGTACCTAAGCAGCCACTCACCAAGGAATCATGATGATAGCGAGAAAGCTGGAGCACCAAATCTACATGCAAACATATTTTTCACTGCTTAGCATCGCCCATCCTCTTACAGAGAATACCTCTCTTAACAACATACTCCTCAAACAAGAGGGGAATTTCACCCAACAGCACACAATCAAGACTGTCGCCCTCTACCAGCGGGTTTCCCTTACTAGGTACAGCTTCGGCGAACATCCGGCTGAGAACATCCGCAAGCATATTGTCAGTGCATCCCACATGTTTAACTTCAAACTGAAATGCCGAATACCTACCCCCCACTTGGCAATACGGCCAGTTTTACATGGCATACCCAACACCCAGCTCAAAGCCTGATTGTCGGTTTCTAATTGGAAAACCCAATGTTGAAGGTAGAAACGGTACTTCTCTAATGCAAATAAAACAGCCAAAGCCTCGCACTCGTAGAGAGAGTACTTAATTTCGGTTAACCGACGAGACGCGTAGGCTAATGGCTCTCTCTGACCCTCAAAATCCTAGAAGAGAGCAGCTGAAATACCAGCATTACAAGCGCCTGTTAGGACATCAAATCTTTTATTAAAATCCAGTACTCCAAGAACCGGAGGACTGGCTATTGCTGCCTTGATGTGCTCAGAGGCAGTCTCCTGGGTGAGTCCCCATCCAAAATCTGCCCACATCCGGCGTAATTGATTTAAGGGTGCCGCCACCTGAGCAAAATTGGGAACGAAACGCCTAAAGTAGTTCGTCATGCCTATGAAGTTAGCAATTCCGCGCTTATCAGTAGGCGGAGGCAAAGCCTGTAAGGCTTTAGTTCGCTCTTGGTCGATGCGAATCCTCTGACACGACACTATTTGACGTAAGTAAGATACCCGCTGCTTGGCTAGAGTCATCTTACTAGGCTTAACGGTCAGCCCGGCTCCCTGTAATCTTAAAGGAACTTGCTGGATATGCTCCAAATGCTTCTGAAACGAACTGCTGTAGATAACTAAGTCGTCCAAATAATTATACACATAGACTAACTTCAAGTCGCCAAGGATATTATCCAGATACCAGTAAACCGGGCCTGTTGGCGTCGTCCACGCACATGTGTAGCGCTGTTCCCATTGCTACGAGGTACGTAGCTCACCTATCCCGGACACGAAAATTTAGTCTTCACTTAATCTACCAGCCAGCCCCAACTGTTCACACTGTGTCGTGTGGATATCGTTGATGGCTGTTGGGAAACTCCCACGAGCAACAACGCGTGTTCAGAAGTTGGCGACACTCTAGCTACTCTCCTGTGGAGTTTAACTTAACTTTTTTGTTTGGAACTGAAATGCACCAGCGGAATGCTCTGCCTTGTAACCGTTAACATCCCATTTACTGACCTATCCGTTGACGTAAATTCAGGCAGTGTATTTTCCTCGTCGTTTTGTGGCTATGCAGCACTGCCTGTAGTTTGACAGCTGAATGTGTAACTCGTTGTGGGCGCCGATACCTTCTGCGTTGTTCCATTGAACTCCCTGTTGTGTGCTGGTCAGGTGGAGTGGAGGTTATCCTGTCGCTTGGTCCGTTGAGCGTCTGTCAGTTAGGTTGCCGTCGGACTGAGAATTGTTGGGCCAACTACCTGTCTCACCTAAGCGAGCGTTAGTGTTTGAATTCCAGGCCGACCCTTGGAAACTTCTGAGCGCCGTTTGATGAGCGGTCTTTTCTTATTTATCCCTGTTGTTTTGTTTATGTATGGCTTCTAGTCGATTTTAAATTAAAGTTGTATTGCCCCTAAGACATGAGGTTGTTTGGGCCTTCAGCTTCATCTAAAGAAACTGTATGTTAAGGAATTCTGCCTTTTAAAATTGAAATCCCTGTTTTGAGCCTTAAGTTATTGGCCTTCAGCCGGTTTTAAATTAAAGTTGTTTTGCCCTTGACGCGTGAGATTGAATGGCGTATTTACCCGGGAATTAAGTTCTAAAATTAATGTTTGGTTTGCTCTGTTTTTAATGTTTTCTTGACTCTTGTAATGTTGTCAAATGAATAAGGTAGTATGTTCGACTGAACTGATAGCCACTCATTTTGGCCCATTTCCACAAATTAAACTATCTGTCCTGTCCTGCAGGTACAGCAGGGGGCGTCAAGTATGAAGAGAAAATATTACATTCCCATCACTTTACTATTCAAATTCGAAAGAAAATCAGTGTGAAACTAACACAGACAGGGAATACGGTTGAAACTGCTCTGACATTTGTATGCCGAGTAACGGAACTTTTGATATCTCCTTCTGGAAAGAGAACCCTTGACATGAAGGTTGTTAAAACTATAAAAACTAATGGAAATGGGAAAATGTACTATATTGTTGAATTTTCATGTTGTGCTTTCGATATTAAACTTAATCCAATAATCAATTTCAAGCGCAAAATAATGCCTAAAATTTTCTGAAATGCCGCCAGGTGTTGTTCATGTACATGACAAGGGTTGGATGGACAAGGTTGGTATGAAATTATGGATTAACAGAGTGTGGGAGAGAAGGGAGTGTGCTTCATTGAAGAAGAGTTCTCATCTTGTGCTAGATCATTTTAGAGGTCATTTGGAAAATTCTGCGATAGAGAAACTGAGACGAGGAAACAGAGAGCTCGCTATTATTCTCGGAGGACTTACTGCACGATTGCAAACTCTTGAGGTAACAATTAATACACCACTTAAAGAGTATGAGACAGAGGAATGGAACAAATTGATAATGGATGGCCGGCCGGAGTGGCCGAGTGGTTCTAGGCGCTTCAGTCTGGAACCACGCGACCGCTACGGTTGCAGGTTCCAATCCTGCCTCGGGCATGGATATGTGTGATGTCCTTAGGTTAGTTAGGTTTAAGGCGTTCTCAGTTCTAGGAGGACTGATGACCACAGAAGTTAAGTCCCCTAGTGCTCAGAGCCATTTGATAATGGATAAAGCCCGACATGAACTCACGCTGAAAGGATCTTGAAAACAATCTCAGTGTATCAGTGGATAAAGCCGTCATATTATAGAGTGAGAGAAGGTTTGCACGGGCATAAGTAAGGCTCCCGATGACAGTGTAGACCGTCTTATTTATGAAGAGGTCAGCGATAACGACGAAGAGAAAGAAGAAGGAAAAGAAAAAGAAGAAGAAAGTTCAGATGATGAAGAGTAGAGATTTTAAAGTTCAGTTATAGAAACAAAGAACTTTTTTGTCTGGATTTAATATCTAATAATATAAATGATAAAATACTATTAAAATGGTTTATGAATTAAGTAGCTCCTTATAATTCGTAATGCCGTAAACTGGAGAAGCAGGAATTAGTTTTCAACGTCCCGTGGTGAGTGTCTTGCAGTCAGTAAAACACGGTTCATGAAACATTTTGACACTAAGAAGCGAGAGAGCGATAGGACATCTGTTAAGACATCAAGGAAGGGTACTAGAGGGAGCTGTAGAGGGTAAAAGCTGTAGAGCAAGACAGAAATTACAATACATCCAACAAATAATTGAGAACTTAGGTGGCAAGTGCTACGAAGAGTTGAAGAGGCTGCCATAGGAGAGGAATTAGTGGCGGTCGGTACCAAACTATTCAGAAGACTGATGACTGAAATAAAGAAAAGATTGATTATGAGTATGAAAATGTTAATTTCTGTCACATGTCAATGTTTATTGCAGCAGACACACACTCTCCAAGTACTGTGGCATCAGATTCTATGTGAAGACCGCTTGACCCCCCCCCCCCCCGTGTTAAGCCTTATTTTCAGGAATTATAAATTAAATGACGTCGTGAACTGCATCTAATGATGAAAATTAAATTTTACAGTAGAGTTAGAATTTTCATAGTTCCACATGGAAGATTTTTTGACACATTTTGTTGATGTCTAACCACAAGTACATGTTGTTTCATCAGCGAGAACATCTTATAAATGAAATTGTGGTTCATCCATTAATCCTGCAGTCTCAATGTTGCTCCATCCCCAATGTGGTTCATACAGTCATCCTGACTCGTTATAACAACTCCTGAATGTCCAGTGTTTAATTAATTCCCTACTTAACCACTAAAAAAAGTATTTTTATCTAGAGAATTTATTCATAAGTGTGATATGCATATGCCATACAGACACGATGGGCTGCTCACTCAACTGTGTACATCGGAACACGATCGAAAATAGTAATACCTTACAAACTTTGTCACTAGGACGGAAAAATAAACAGTTTATAGATTTCTTCAAGTATCAGCACAGTTGCTGAATTCTCGCATGACGAATGTGTCAGCTGTACATGCTTAGATAAGATGAAAATGTAGATAGATCCTTATTGTAAACGTCATAAAGTTATTCCAACAATTCACAACTATAGTAACACTCCCGGCTTAAACAATCACGTTCCTCTACAATAACACTGAACAGCGCTACAGAACGAATAAAGCAACGGTCGTTTTTAAAAGTTAAAGACGAGTAGTGCGAAATTTATTGGTGTTGTTTACGGCGTATTGTATCAAAGCCGTCGTTCTGATACTGCGTCATAGAACATAGAATGCTTCATTTTAGAGACGGCGTTTAAAGAACAGAAGCGACTGATCATCAGAACAGTTGCATAGCCCTCCTCAGACCAGTTAAGTATGCACGGCCAAACGAAAATGTCACTAAACTAGGCCAGTTAAATAATTACTATTGTGACGAACAGTAGTGACTTATTATCGAAAGTATCATTCAACACCCCTCAGACCAACTCAGTATCCGCGATGAGGCGACAGTGACGCTAGATCAGAAACTGATTGATTTCTGAAATCGGCTGAAACCTACAAGAAGATGTTTCTTTGTCCATGGTGCCATAGCTATGTCCATAACTTAGACATCAAAAGAGCCTGAGATATTGGTAGTAACCTAAATCGTTCCCAACTTATACATATTGCAATTAGGACACTTTTCAATAAATCATTTATTTTGTGGTGGAACAGATTTACATGTTTCCATAGTTATCTCCTGAAATTTCAATTTTCTTTTGCACATAGTCCTCTGCTGCTAGTAATAAACGTCTTAATATGCGAAAAGTCTCATTAAAGAGCTGTGCCGCGTCCTCTTACTGTTGCCGCATCGTTTGAAAAAGTCTTTGTCATTCTCGCATGAGGTTTGATTAAGGATACTGACGTATCTGAGAAAAAAAAGGAACTTGCAACTTGTTAACACTATACCTTTATACCAATTGCGTAAGTTTTCGCTCTTTAATAACGGTTGACGCAGGGGCCATAAAAGACCGTTTTATGTCTTTTGTATAGATATCTAATGATTAAACAAAATTGTGTAACAACATTCACAGTGCAGGGTAACTGATAGCTGGGGCCAGTATGAGATAAACGTACCTGACGAGCCAAGTGACCCTAGCTTTCGAAGATTTTTAAATCTCGCCTAGTACGGTGTGCAGTTCTCTCTCTCGAAGTGACACTGCCTGGTGACGCTCCTGGAGATCTGGCATCTGCAGTTGGCGGAGAGCTGCTCTTTCTTCTCGTGACGTGCGGCGGAGCTGACGTCACCAACAGTAGCGGCCTCGTGTCACATGTTCACATGTGGCCTTTTCCTGCTGGAGGTGGAATTAAGTGATACTGAGTTTTCTTCTGGAAGTCTTTTGAGCCGTTCTTCGTACCTGTAAGGTGCCTGACCACTCACTAGCGAATTGTGAAAACACCAATTATTGTTTGTCAATTTTCATTGGCTGTGGTTTACATGCAATCGATTTTATGCCTCTTCGGGGGGCAAACTAATCTTTCCTGTAACTGCGCCACAGAGCGGTAAAACGCAAGCTTTTTCGAGGCGCCCTAGGGCTCTGTCTGCTTATGTTTCTTTTCGGAAAGATGGCTTGCGAAATTTGGCTTTTGTTGAAGCCGTTTTCAGTTAATGGTTCAGATCCTTTAGCAGGTTTTCTGGTCTAAGCTTCCGTTCGATGGCCCTAGTTTCTGAGAATAGAACGATTTTGAAACGGATAGCATTAAATGAATTCGGTCTTCAGGCCCTTCTGCAACTGTTCGACCACTTATGAGGTCTGTGTAAAGCGATGTAGGCTTCAGAACTCTAGAGTACATGGAATATTGTATGGGTGTGGATAGTTTCCTGTCAGACAGGCTGAGTGTACCAATGAACAGCGCTGTGGAGAGCACGAAAGACGATTCCTTCTCCATCATACTGAGAAATCGGTGGTAACAGGGTATGATGAAGAGAATAGACATCGTGTTGCGTGCCTACTATTACATGAACTTCCAGTATCTGGAACAGTGTAGTAAGAGAAACGATTGACACAAAAATGTGTGACTACAGCTTCAATAAAGACAGCGGCCAGCAGTTGTTCCTCCTAATATAATTAGTACAGAACTTATATTTGTTTATAAGTCAACAATAGAATTTAAGTTACATAAAAATACTTATTTCACCCTATAATGATAGGATTAACTAGGAATAGTCGAAATAAATGAGAAAACCACTTAAATACGTATAACGAAGCACAAAATTAGATTTGATGTTATATTCCTTAAAACTTAGGGTCAGCCTTTCTCTTGTATATTAATTTTAATTAGTTACACGTGAAAAAAACGAATTTAATGAGGAACAAGAGTGGAAGTAAAAATATCTCATTTTACTTCGTCACGAAGTTTAGAAGTACGTATCATCCCGAAACCATGCATTCACGTTCTTTAAAGTTGTAGGTAATTTAGTGGTACACAGGATACGAAAATTGCTACACAGTGCTGACACTTTGTTATCCTCAACAAACGCCGTAACGCGTCTGCATATATATTCCAAATGACTTTGGATGACAGATATGTGAACGTCACTGCATGATTCTTCACATATGTGCATTCGCGCACCAGTGCCAGTAGCTGGCGAGTGATGTAGAATTAAATCGGGTGATGCTGAGGGAATTAGATTAAGTAAAGAGACGTTTACAGTAGTAAATGGATTTTGCTGTTTGGGGAGCAAAATAACTGATGATGGTCGAAGTAGACAGGAAAAAAAATGTAGATTGTCAATCGCAATAAAAGCGTTTCTGAAGAAGAGAAATTTGTTAACATCGAGTATAGACTTAAATGTCAGGAAGTCGTTTCTAAAGTATTTGTATCGAGTGTAGCCATGTGTGGAAATGAAACGTGGACGATAAATAGTCTGGACAAGAAGATAATAATAATAAGATAATAATTCGTGGACGAATGTCGACGGGATCCGGCTGCATACCCGGAAATTATTAGAAGATAATAGAAGTTTTCAAAAAGTTGGGCCACAGATGAATCATGAAGATTAGATGGGTAGATCACATACCTAATGAGGAACTCCGTCACACACCGTCAGGTGGCTTGCGGAGTATGGATGTAGATGTAGATGTAGAGGTATTGAATAGAATTGTGGAGAAGAGAAATTTGTGGCATAACTTGACTAGAAGAGGGGATCGCTTGGTGGGACATATCTGAGGCATTAAGGGATCACCAATTTAGTATTGGATTGCAGCAAGGCAGGTAAAAATCACAGAGGGAAACCAAGAGATGGATACACTAAACAAATTCAGAAAGATATAGGTTGCAGTAGGTACTGTGAGATGAAGCAGCTTGCAGAGGATAGAGTAGCATGGAGAGCTGCATCAAACCAGTCTCCGCACTGAACTCCACAACAACAACAATCTAAATCATCTCAGGGAGGAAAGTCTAACAACTCCTCTAACAAACACTTCCACTGCTGCAGCAAAACCGGTGCTCTCATTCATTAGCACGTTCATTTTTTCTTCAACATCAGCTACATATACTCCCAATAGCTTGTGATCTTTATCACAGTAGATTCCACACTGCCAGCCTGTCACCTGCATGTACCATTCCGTTAGACTGCTTCATTGGTGGTATGAAGATCTGGACCATTGCTTGGAGCCAAATTCCACTCATTACATGAGAGTAACCACTTTATCTTTCTGTATTCATAAAACAGCTTTAACCATTTTCTTAGATACCACCTTTGAAGTAGTATTTTTTATGAGATAGGTCTTTATCTACTGGAAAAATGCATCTACAGTCACAAATATGTCTACAAAATCTGCTCTTGTCTTCAGTAGTGGATCTAAAATCTCTGTGGCCACAAATTCGAATAATTCTTTAGGTTTTGTCATCTGGATCACCGCTCAGGGCAAACATGAGATTATTTTTCTCTTTGAGCAATATAATAGGCCACGATGCTAAGAGCCAAACTTTCAAACAATTTATTATGTACACCTACTTTCCCCACAGTATCCATCAGCTAGGTGATAGTAATCAGTTCTCATCTCTACGTGCTGTAATGCTCGAAATATTCACCATATTTGTAGACTATTTCTCTTCTTCAAGTATAATCTTCCTCCTAACACTGAAGAGCCAAAGAAACATGTACACCTGACTAATATCCTGTTAGGCCCCTGCGTGCACACGAAAGTTCCTCAACAGATTGTGGCATGGTCTCGACCAATGTCTGAAGTAGTAGTCGAGGGAACTTACATCACAGATCCTGCATGGCTATCCATGAACCCGTAAGAGTACGAGTGGGTGGAGATATGCTCAATATTGTTCATGTCTGGCGAGTTTGGTGGCCATTGGGAGTGTTTAAACTCAGAAGACTGTTTCTGGAGCCACTCGGCAGGAATTATGGACGATTGGAGTGTCGCATTGTCCTGCTGGATTTGCGCAAGTCCGTCGGAATGCACAATGGGCATAAATGGATGTGGTGATCAGACAGGATACGTACGTATGTGTCACCTATCAGAGTAGGATCTAGACGCATCAGGGGTCCCATATCAGTGCCACTGCACACGAACCATACCATTATTCGGCCTCCACCAGCTTGAACAGTCCCCTGTTGGCATGCAGGTTCCATGAATTCATGACATTGTCTCCATACCCGTACAAGTCGCAATTAGAAACGATACTCAGCCTACCAGGCAACATGTTTTCAGTCATCAACAGTTCAACGTCGGTCTGGACAGAACCAGACGAGGGGTAAAGCTTTATGTCGTGCACTCATCAAGGGTACAAGAGTGGGCCTTCGGCTCCGAAAGCCCATATCGATAATGTTTCGTTGAATGGCTTACACGCTGACACTTGTTGAAGGCCCTGATATGAAATCTACGGCAGTTTGGGGAAGAGTCGCACGACTCTCACGTTGAACGATTCTCGTCAGTCGTCGTTGATCCCGCTCTTGCACGTTATTTTTCCGGCCTTAGCGATGTCAGAGATTTGGTGTCATAACGGATTCCTGACACTCACGGTGCACTCTTGAAATGGTTTTATGGGAAAATATCCACATCATCACTGTGTCGGAGATGCTGTGTCCCATAGCTCGTGCGCCAACTGTAACACCACGTTCAGACTCATACCTTGATAAGCTGCTACTGTATCAGCAGTAACAGCTGCGCCAGACACTTGTTGTCATATAGATGCGTTGCCGACCGCAGCGACGTATTCTGCCTGTTTGCATCTCCGTGTATTTGAATACGCATTCATATACCAGTATCTTTGGCGCTACACTGGAAGTTACATTTGAGTCTCTCATGTGTCCATGATCTTCATCATCGAATTTGACATTAACGTACTGAAACATCACACCGTCATTATAATACCTCATCATGTTTCTACATTTTTCTCTTAACTCTCCCTTTCCCACTATGTTTTTGAAATAATTTACTTTGAAGGCCAATCTTTTTGCAACACCCATTCAGATGTTCACTGAACTCTCGCAGTCGTGATAGAGTACCAGGTGCCGAATTTTCCACTCCCTTGACGTACCTGATCCACCTTCAAAATTTCAGTAAAAACGGAAACCTCTGTTTTGTCAAAAAGTCTACCTCTATTATGTGTTTCACACTTAATTCCGGTATATGAGAAATACATAATTAACAGCTCTCATTGTATCTTAAAATCTAATAAAATTTGGTACTTTAAAGATTTTCTAGTCTTTCCACTGGTATTATTTCTACTTTCGCTGTGTGTGTGACAATTTTAAAAAAAAGTATTTGAAGTGTCGTTTATTTGCACTCCTGTGTCCTAAGACACAAGCAATTCCTATCTATAAAATTTAATGGGAATGATGGTTTCCATCTTGCTGTCCTGCTTCTGTTTTTTTTTCATGTCTCTATAATAATTCTTTTTCCAATGCAAGGTCTTGGTATGATATCTGTCACATCTTTATACTGAAAGTTTTATCTGGAGGATTCTTCTTCCATTAAACATTACATCCTGTTTGCTTTCACTAGTAGCACAATGTTTACACATTCTAAGACCACATCGTCCTATGCGGTATCCTTTCTGTTGTGTCCTTCTGCCTCAGTTTCGGGAAATTCATCTACTACTACATGTTCTGCCTTTTATTGATGTATTTTGGTTTTATTTCTTTACCTCTAACTGACCCGAAGATTTCTGATGTTAATGTGTACATTTCTTGCACTTCGTCAATTTCTTCTATCATCAATCCATCTGAATAGTAATTATCTTACTTGTTTCTAATGTAGCTCTTTGACGATACTGGTTTATAATCATCTACTTGCTCTTCTTGGTCCCCCCTTCTGTGAAAATTTCTTGAAGGGTTATACCAACTCCATCGACTTTTTGTCAGCTAAAAACTGCCTCACCATCACTGCTGCTCACATCTTCCTCCTCTCTCTTCATATGTTCTGCTCGCTGTAGGACTTCTACGAAAATACTGATGGGTACATGAATTTCTACACTGTCGGATTCCTGATATTCTGTGTTCGCATGCCCTTCGTGTAGTTGGTTATGAACAACTGTTGCCACTACATTATAATTGATATTGGAATTGCTTTTTATTAATTCCGTGTTTGATCAAGAATTAATATCTTCTATAGAAGTTGCCAGTTTATTGACAGGCTTTTTCTCTACGTTGTTGAGTGTACTGTGGAAACTTGATAATCTCTGAATATGCATGCACCGATGCGTCGTAATTCCCTTTACTGCCTTCCTTATCCATACTGCTGATTTCTCCTTGTCGCAATTCTCCACCTTGTCGCTCGAAATTTGTGATGCCTTTACCATCGCATACAAACAGCCCCTACCTGGATTCAACATTGTCATCACATGTGATAGCATGCCCGTATTTGGCATTTCCCTCTATAATTATACTCATTAGCTTCGAAATATATCAGCTTCCTACGTCGACCCCTAACTCCTGCACCTAATATTAGGCTTTGGTCTGTTGTTCCTTTCCACATTTGTTAGGCCCACGACCTGTGAAGCTCTTAGTTCTCTGGTTCATCTTGCACCCTATTACCACCTAAGTTTCCTGTTATCTGTTCAGAACAGACTCTTCAACTTCTTCAACCTCTTTCTCTAATCACGTTTACTCGAGGCTCATTCCTGTTAGCTTCTACAGATCCATTGTGAGTCCTGAATCCTCTATGGTCATGAATTTCTTTCCATCTATCTTCGTTTCCTCTTTTCCCAGGAAATATTCAAAATTATTTTTTAAACGAAGTCAGTTGGGTGTCAACCCTACAGTTTCTTTCCGCAATACAAATTTGTCCTCTTCACTCGAAATCACAGATCTCTTCAGTACTAGAAGTATGCAACTGTTCGGTGTCTGATTCTCTACCTGCAACCCAACAATTCCTCTTGTTGCAAACTATTGTGGTTTCTTGTTCTTGTATGCAAGAAATCATGTACTATTGTACAAATTCAGTGTGTTACCTAATGCTTAGAGTTAGGCCTTGGTTCGATCTGAATTTTAAGTGCTAACTTAAGGTACAGTAATTTGCAGCATTCCTTCTATACGGGGCTCTACTATTTCTTTTACACTCTGAATTTCCGAATCCACTCTTCTCTCGATATCGGCAACTTTCGAATTGTATTTACCAGAGTCTTCACGTTATTTACTGATTTGCTAACTTTTGCTGGGCGTTGGCTTTCTGTAGTCAAAATCGTCTAATTCATGTCAATTTTCCTTAGTGGATTTGTATCCAAATCGGATATCAGGGTTATAAATACACTCAGTTCTCATTTCAGCATGAAATTAACGTTTCAGTTTCGTCACCTTTTTGCTTCATTTGTGTTACTTCAGACTGTAACTGTGTCATGTTGGTTTCCATCTGTACCATATTCGTGTCGAACTGCCTTACATTATTATTAATTTGCGCCGTATTGGCATTCAGATTGGTGATAATCCCTGCATCCACATTATTAATTTGAGTCGTCATATGGTTGAACAGTCTCTAAATCAAAGCTCATACAGAGCTCTACTGGCTCCATTGTTACATTTCGCTCAGTTGTATTTCTTACTTGACAAAAATCATTTTCTATTTTCCTAACTGGTGTAGATCCACTTAATGGATTGTGTAATCTACTTGTGCCGTCTACATCCACTAACGAAACTTTTTTTGTATTCAATAATGGTAACAACACGCAAGAAGTGTGTTCTGAATTGTCATCCTGTTGTACAATACCTTCCGCTATTTTGTGACCAATAGACACTATCTCCCTTGCCACATCACGACCTAAAGCCATCTTCTTTTGTTTTCCTTCTTACCTATCTAAAGCTTTCTCACTGTCGAGTATAAACTACTTAACTGTGTTGAATGACGTATTTTCTACTGTTTTACACATTGTCGCCATGGACTTACCAGTTCTGGTATCTGTTTATAATGTCCAAATTTACGAAACTGAAGATTACATAGATCACTCTTGTCATAGCGACAAACACTGAGTAATTTAAAAAATAAGCTCTGTCACGAAGTCCACAGGTACAATTCCACATTTTGCGATTAAATTTTCTTCTGTGTTACAACAGGACAATAATTTGCTTTCTGTTTATATTATTATTTGCTAGTGGATTCAACCCTTAACGAGAAACACAAATCACTTAGCTTGTGTCTTGTTACTTTGGCATCTCCTTCGTCTACAACATCAATGAAGTATATTTCATTACAGTTTCTCTAGTGTCAAGTACAATTGGCTCTCCTTGCACACAGTCCCGTCAATGGACCCTGTTTGTTACCAGCATTGACGAGATTTAGTGGATAATTTAGTTGCCTTTTTATTAACTTGATTAGAATCGGCGGCCACACGGTCCTTCTTCAGCTGCGAGTTCAAAAATTTGCTGCCACGGCGGGTCCCGCGGCCCTCGCTCATAAAAACGTAGTTTCATGGTAATGTTTTTCCTGTTCTTCAATGTATTTCTCTGTCATTTCGCCCAGTTAATCATTAGCGAAATACTACACACGGTATTCCCACATTATCTAATACAGTTATCAAATAATGACTAATAAAACTTGCAGGTAAGAGTTCTCAATGAGAATATTTAATTTGGATAAGGTATAATACATGTGATTAATCGAATTTTCTTCCTCGCAGCACAACGTTGATTGAAGAATCAACCATCGATTAAACACTGCCCTACATTTGGTAAACATTTATGCTTCCTACCCTACTCACTTTTCTGTGCGGGATGGATTCCAACCAACGTTCGTAACAGTTAACAGTCTCAGCCAGAGCTGACGATAGAATGGATCACTTACCGTGAATTATCCCCTGTACAAGACTGAATTGTTCTGCTGATACCGTTCGCCAGTTCTGAAGGAGCTAATATTGTTTTGCGTTTCTGAAAGAAACGTGAAAGTATTGAAATTAAACTTTACAAGCTTTAGATCACTTCACACAGTAATTGTTCTGCTGAAAGTTACTCGCCTTAATGAAATTTTCCTTCTCTCCACACTCAGATGCAACGCGAGAATGTGAATTACAATTTTATTATTCTTGGTGTTCTTGCTACTGATCCATTGCTATTGTTATGTAGAGTCACCAAGAATGTACTGAACTGATGTAACATTCAATAATTATTTGTAATACATTTTAACATGAAATGAAAAATATTTTTGTAAAGAAATGACCCATAAATAGTGACCATTTCGTCTTTTCACTAACAGAGCTGCACTGAATCATCATAAAACATTGCAATATAACGATGTATAAAACGGCAAATTTTTGTTTTTATGCTGTGCTATTGATTCACTTTGTTATTATATTGGTATTTAAATTGAACTGCTTGAGGAAAGAGGAATACTGATGAAGGTAAAATAACGTTCCAAAATTTTTAATGGCTTGATGTATTGTTGCTAATGTGATCAGAAACTGGAATTAATGACTGGCGATCTTCTGTACCTACCAGAATGATATTCAACATAGTTTTTTTGCCTTGCCTTTCGTCGTTAGGATTTGGGACGCCACGGAAAAGACGATGGATGATATCTTCACTTCTCCGTACTGGTAGTCATTGTTACACGTACGTCTTTGTGTAATTTTCCGCTATTACGCTCTTGTAGGGTGTACACCACTTTGCTGTCAATGTAGTAAGAAATTTTTGCACTGCAACTATTTTCGATACGGAGAAGACTTTTCCCGTCATCCAACGCCATTATCTTCAGTCTTGACACCACTCACATTAAAAAAGGAAAATATTTTCACCACAGTTGACCTCCCTCCCGCTCACAGGCGTGCGTCCATCACAACGACTCTCCCGCGTCTGGCCACTGCTTCCTCCTCCGCCTTTGCTGATGTTCACTGCCCACGGCTTCATCCACGCACAAGGCTACTCAGCCGGAGCGCTTCTACAGTGTTTTATGAATTGGGATACATTAAAACTAAGACAGGTCCAGTCTTTTACGTACTCAACAAATCATTAGTGAGTAAGTCACCGTAGGCAACAAAGTTTTTCTTTAACACACCGACATTTTGACATCTTACGTTCAAGTTACATGGCTTCTACAGCTGCGAGAATACTGAGAGTATGAAAAATTTCTCACACCGAAAGTGACATACGATGAAAAATTGATCACCTAAAGTCAGGCTATATTATAAACGCTACAACTATACTTATCTACATCTACATGACTACTCTGCAATTCACATTTAAGTGCTTGGCAGAGGGTTCATCGAACCACAATCATACTATCTCTCTACTATTCCACTCCCGAACAGCGAGCGGGAAAAACGAACACCTAAACCTTTCTGTTCGAGCTCTGATTTCTCTTATTTTATTTTGATGATCATTCCTACCTTCGGCTCAACAAAATATTTTCGCATTCGGAAGAGAAAGTTGGTGACTGAAATTTCGTAAAAAGGTCTCGCCGCGACGAAAAACGTCTATGCTGTAATGACTTCCATCCCAACTCGTGTATCATATCTGCCACACTCTCTCCCCTATACTTATGTGTGCACCCATTTCACTGATTGTACACTATATGGCCTTGTGTTGTGAGGTAGATTTGTTTACATCCGTCATTTGTTTTTCTTCATTCAGACCCCTATGTACATGCACTACAGGTATAATTAGTTGGTCTTGTAAGTCTTTCATTTGGTCTGTGTCTGTATAGAAAAACAACAGTATGGGAACTGTGAGTCCGCCTTGATACAAAACACTTTCTTATTTGTTTATTCTTTTCTTCCCCAAACTATAATTAGAGGGAGCCGGAACGATGAAAATGGCAAAATTAACGATTTGGAGTTCTCTGATTAAAAGAAACCAAGTTTCACTCTGCCAGGTGAATTCTTCCTTTTTTTTTTACCTTCTCATAGTTGATACGCCACGCCGCGCCTTACCACGTAAATGGCCGTATCGAGTTGGTGTGTTATTTTTGACGGCACCGCTTGTTGTCTTTAGGCAATGTTTCTTGGCGGAATTCACGAGTGTTTAGTTTTCCAACATCGTAGGCCCTGATCTCTGTCATAAGTTAATGTTCATATCCGTAAACACAAACGGCACGCCGTGTTTGTTGACTTGTGAAGCTTGCTAAGTATTTGTGGTTTCGCTCAGCAATTTTGCGTATTTTACGAATTTTCTCGTATCTGGTTTACGAATTTGGCTTGTTAATATAAATATGCCCCGTTTCAGCAATCGAGTGTGTAAGAGAAGACACAACGAGGTGAAGAACGAATCTTTTGTTGTTTTAAAGGGAGATGCTGTTCCATCGGCTTCACCCCCCCCCCCCCCCCCCCCCTTACAAATATGTGTGAGAAAACTACTTCCAGCAAGAAACTTTTGAACCCCGAAGAAAACTTTGAAAACTATGAAAGGACACTAATAATGTGAATGAAATAATTAACACTTACTTGCTGTCTAATATTTTAAAACATAATGTATTTAGCCCTATTTGCAAAGAAAGTGTGCTCAAATTGAAAATAATTTCACGCATTGGTTTGGCATGTAAAATGTTATTGAAACGTGAGAAGAGGTTTCGTTTTATAACTCTAATTGTAATCCTCGTAACAGTTATAGTCTAAAGATGGTGTATGAGATAAATGTTAGTTTATGGTGAAGAGGTTTCGTTTTATAACTCTAATTGTAATCCTAGTAATAGTTATAATCTAAAGATGGTGTATGACATAAATGTTAGTTTATGGCTTGCGTTGTATAGGAAAGGGCAGTGCTGCCGGAACAATGTTAGGTGGAATTATGAACTTGCCAAAACTGCCAACCAAGTTTGGAATTGATAATTAATTGCTGGGATCGTCTGCTGAAGACGTTGCAGAAGCAGCAGTTTTTAGTGAAAAATTGGCAATATTATAAAATTGTAAAACAAGAACCAAAAAATATTCTTAACATGGCACTATAACTTTGTAGAGAAATACTCATCGAAAGTATTGTCCCAATGTCAGAATCATATGTTTAATGGTTTAAGAAAAATGTTCCTTGTATTTGGTGAAATTAACATTGAGGTGACAGAACGTTTCGGCACCCATTAAACAGAAGTGCTCTGTTCAAAACTGGCAGGACGTTCTTTTCGTGAGCAGACAGGAGAGATTTTTAAATACGGTGGCGCAAATGGAAATTGACAGGAGGCTACACATTTGCATCAGACGTCGTTTCCAGTCTAAAGTCATCCGAGTTATCAAACATTTGGTTTGTGTGATGTTGCATTGACGAGGGACCATCTGTACAACCACAGAACAGCGATGGAAGACGACAATGTGTCCTTTGTACGCCTGTCTAGGACGAGCACGTCCTACGACTGTCGAAACAGAGCCTAGTATCAGTGAAAGGCAAGTGGGCTGAAATGACGTAAATCGCCAAGTTCAACATGGTGGATACGTATCCATATCATCTTCAATGTGTGCAACCTCCTCACCCCCACAGAAAACCTACCTATGGTTTGTTGCACAGAGTCCCTATCCAGTTTTTGTCTCTTTGGTTTTATTTACAGACGAGACAATGATTGGAGGAGCTGGAATGACAGATTTTAACAAGCAATGCATAGACACCCACTGGAGACCTCATGCTACAGTACAAGCTAGACATCAGCATCAAGTTTAAATTAGTGTGTGGTAGCTGGAATAGTTGGCGACGAACAGGTAGTGTCACTCGTTGCCCAAGATCATTTTACAGGGAATATAGAACACCTTCAAGAACCTACTAAAAAGGAATAACGTCCTTTGTGCATGAAGAGCCTCAGCACCTTCCAATTCTCGAGATGCAGTGGCTGGTACGTCTACGATGACAGATGCATAATTAGAGGAGCATCAGTTTCATGGACTGTACGTTTCTACAACATCCGTGCTTTGAACTATTATCTCTGGACAATATGGATGCAGCAACTCTTCCTCGACACGACTTGGCTGACTCTGAACCATTGAAAAGCTCAGGGTGTATCTGAAAGGTTGAGTCATTCGATAATTCGACTAGTGAATACATTTTTAGAAGAAAGAGGACATTTTGAGCATTTTCTACGAGTTCATATTTTGAAGAACTCCAGTCACCTACATTATGCGCTTTCATTAATAACTCGGTAACGATGGACATATGCGTTTGTCGATATATTTTCTTGTTTCATTGTAAGAAACCTGTTCCCAAAGTCTTTAGAAATATTCTTTAAACATTGTGTATATACAGTGTATATGGCACTTTCCCAGCCACTTTGTGTGGCTCCTCTAAAATAGTAATGGCAGCATATAGTACACTTCATGAAAATTTCGAGTTACACGACGTCTTAATGATGTTGCAGTATCATTTTTCGTCAGTATAACTGGTTCTGAAATTGCATTTCTATAATGCCTGCTGGCTATATTGTTGTGTTGAGAGATTGTCGCTAAACTTGCCGAACGAAAATGCAAAAGTAGTTTGCACACACCCATTGCAACAGGTAAGCACCGTGTAAGATATTTCTGAGAGGTTTAAATGCAAGGTTCGATTTCCTGATTAATTCTCGTTCAGTCATACATTATTTTTCGGGTGCTTCATGCACATTAGTACAGGTGGTAATAGTTCGAATGATTCATCTTCCATTCAGTTCGTCACTGAAAGTAATTTCCTGATTACAGCTACAACGTGTCAAGACTCTTCCAATTTTATCCCTCCACAAGACAGAAAGAAATTAAAGAGATTAGCTACCAGTGGGCATTGATTTATATTAATAAATGAAGTTAAAAATTTACGCTTAACTGTGATTCGAGCAGGGGTTTTCTGCTTCCTGCTTACCCGACAACTACGCCATCCGCAGTGGCTACCAGGGCCTCATGGACAACCCTAGCATGATCCCCATCAGACACGGATTCTCAGATTATAAAAAAAAATACTGATGTAGTGCCACTGCTCATTAGCTTCATTACTCAGTACATCTCGCTTCTTTCTGTAAAACTCCGTGCATGGTGTGCATCATCACTGAAACCATCCTTGCCCATCATATCCTTAAGTACATATGTGTGATGTCTATACTTTCGGATATATCTGAAAGATCAGATACAGCATATATTCAACCCTTCACAGTTCAAATGGTTGAAATGGCTCAGAGCACTATGGGACTTAACTTCTGAGGTCATCAGTCTCCTAGAACTTAGAACTACTGAAACCTAACTAACCTAAGGACATCACACACATCCATGCCCGAGGCAGGATTTTAACCTGCGACCGTAGTAGTCGCGCGGTTCCAGACTGTAGCGCCTAGAACCGTTCGGCCACCCAGGCCGGCCCTTCACAGTGCACACCTTAAGTACGAGCACCTATAGTGGTCTCTTCCTGTACTATCGATCAGATAAAAAGTGAGGTGCAATCTATAGAACAGTTTGTTCATAATTCGACAGTTCACAAAATAACGAGGAAGAGAAAAGTGAATTGTATATACCAGGTGAGGTATGGAATACGCAGCACCCGATATATAAGCAAATCGATTAAATATACAGATCAGTCTTTTCCGCTGAGTGATACCGTGCAATGTGTAGAATTTTTACTTTAACCAACTTCCATTCAACTCTTATAATTGCCGAATTATTATATCGACATTTTAAATAGAATATTGCACTTTTTTCTGTATAACATGATAGAGTTTTAGGAGAGGGCAAGGCGCATCTAGACGATTAACAGTGCTGTAAATCATTGTCCAATTGTTAAGAGAACAGGTCCCACAGAAGTAAGGAAACGTGTATCCTACACAACTAAATAGTTATCACGCGAGCTTTATATGCCCACACAATCACGAATACCTTTATTTAAAAACTGGTATGTGACATTTAGCTAACAAGGGTTATTTGCGTCAACTCGCCTTGATGTTATATCGCTAAAAAAATCGTATATCTCCTTATGGGCACGGTACGTAGCAACGTAAAAATTTTGTACTGATTTAGAAAGAAACATTTGTTCAAACAGTACCAGTACCAGCGGATATAAAACATAGAGCCACGTGGACTGCAAAGAGAATTCTCCTGTGTATGTTTTTATTAACGCTGTAGAAACGACAGATGGTTCGGTCAATTACAATATTCGTGATGAGATGTGCGGAAAAAAAGTATTCCAGATCGACGTGATAATAGCAAATTCTTTTTAAATCAAGTAAAAGAAGTCAAGCAGAAAAAGTAATTAACCTGTGACTGCATAACACGCGTCTTTTTGTCGCCACAACCTATCGCTATCTTGAAGTTCTTAGAAATACAATTGATTTTCTTTACAACAACCTCTACTGGTTTTAAATCAAATTATTTATTTTATTTTATATATTTTGTAATCCTACACGTTTAATGCACGACCGAAGTCTTCCATATCCCGTAGCAAGCAAGCCATATTTCATCTGTTATTATATGTTACGTGTCTTGACCTGACTGCAGTGTAATTGAAAAGGATTACACCAGACGCGTTTCGCTTTTATTTACAAAGCATCATCTGTAGTATTCTGTAAATCGGATACACATGTTTGTACGTTTATCTTTTTATGTTTTGATTCTTTTTGGTTAAAAACAGCATTTTCTTTATGCTTACGGTTTTTATTTAATCTGCTCCTTCTCCTATTGCTTGCAGTGATTGGTGTCGCCAGGCTTTATTTCACATCTGCAGCTTCTGGCATTTTGCGTAGTTTCTGCACTATTTACTGCTGACTTTCGTAACTGTTTTTCATTCATCACTGGCATATTGTTCATGTCTATTCGTCTGTTTTTGTTCACATTGTATTACCAACCTATGAAAAGATTCTTTGTATGTGTGTGTGTGTGTGTGTTTGAGGCGGAGAGGGAGAGAGAGAGAGAGAGAGAGAGAGAGAGAGATTTCCTTTTTAGCAAGGAAGGAGGGGGGGAGGAACGACAGGTATGGCGTGGACAGTAACTATGGGACATATATGGGAGGAAATGGTAATGGTAAATGGAGCTGGTGGTTATATGTGTACTTTTAATGTAATATTAAGTGGTCAATCAGTTTAAAGGGTGTGTGGTTGGCCCAGTTCATCTGATCATTTATGAGGTTTTTTTCTTTTTTGCTATGGTTTTCTGGATGTGATATTCATCTTTTATGATGAGGAGGGGTTTTTGTTGTCATTTATCCTTATGATTTCCATGTCTGTGCCTCTGGTTGTAATTTTATGTTGGTGTTGGTGCAAGAATTCTGCAAAAGTTAAATGATTTGTCCTATATTTACATGGTCTTACATGTTCTTTGTATCTGGTGTCAAATGTCCTCTTGGTTTGACCATGTATCTTCCATCAAATGTACTGCATTTCACTTGGTATATTCCAGATTTCTGATACCGATCAGTTCTTTCGGTTGTTTTAGGAAATATTCCTGTATTTCTGAACTAAGTTGTTGGTTTGGGGTGCTATTCCTTTGCCTTGTTTTTTTTTTAAATATTGCATATATCATTGTGTGTATCTCTGGTTGTATGGCACTGTATACCTTGTAGTACTTTCTGTTTCTTTTACATCTTGTGTTGTTTCTATTCTTGTATTTTGTGAATTTGTCTGTGTGTGATTTTTTCCATGTGTCTGTGACAGTTGGATGTTGGTTCTTTCCTATTTCATGATTTTATTGTTCAGCTTTGTTACTAAATTCTCTTTGTATTCATTGTTTGTGGCTATTTGTACCATAGTATTCATTGTTTTGTAATTGTGTGTATCTAATGGTACTGTGCTAGTCTGTGGAGCATGTATTTAAGTGCAGCCTGCTATTGAGAATTGGGGTGCTGTGTTGTCTCCTTTATAATTGTGTCTGTTCTCGGTTTTTGGTATATGGCAAATGTGTGTTGGTTGTTTTGAATCTTTATGGTGATGTCCAAGACATTTAACTGTCTATTTTGCTCTTTCTATATTGCAAAATGTATCTTATCATAAACAGAATTTATGTCTATGTCTAACTCGTAAAGATCATTATTTTGTTCATCTATCATGCACAAGATATAATCTATACATCTAATCCAGTATAGGTCGTTCTACTCATTTGGCACTATTTTGCTACATTTATAAATTAAACGCTGTTTTTAATATAAAAGAATCCAAAATTAAAAAAAAATGTACAAACGTTCGTATCAAATCCACAGAAAACCATAGAACATGCTTTCTACATAAAAGCAAATCGCGTCTGGTGTATTTTTTTAATTGCAGTCAGCTCAAGAGAGATAAACTATAATAATAGATTTTTCACGGGTACAGCTGAAGATGACCACACAAACAAACGTATTAAGTCATGAAACTTGCTGGCAGATTAAAACTGTGTGCCCGACCGAGACTCGAACTCGGGACCTTTGCCTTTCGCGGGCAAGTGCTCTACCATCTGAGCTACCGAAGCACCACTCACGCCCGGTACTCACAGCTTTACTTCTGCCAGTATCTCGTCTCCTACCTTCCAAACTTTACAGAAGCTCTTCTGCGAAACTTGCAGAACTAGCACTCCTGAAAGAAACGATATAGCGGAGACATGGCTTAGCCACAGCCTGGGGGATGTTTCCAGAATGAGATTTTCACTCTGCAGCGGAGTGTGCGCTGATATGAAACTACCTGGCAGATTAAAACTGTGTGCCCGACCGAGACTCGAACTCGGGACCTTTGCCTTTCGCGGGCAAGTGCTCTACCATCTGAGCTACCGAAGCACGACTCACGCCCGGTACTCACAGCTTTACTTCTGCCAGTATCTCGTCTACTACCTTCCAAACTTTACAGAAGCTCTTCTGCGAAACTTGCAGAAATAGCACTCCTGAAAGAAAGGATATAGCGGAGACATGGCTTAGCCACAGCCTGGGGGATGTTTCCAGAATGAGATTTTCACTCTGCAGCGGAGTGTGCGCTGCTTTATCCTTTCTTTCAGGAGTGCTAGTTCTGCAAGTTTCGCAGAAGAGCTTCTGTAAAGTTTGGAAGGTAGGAGATGAGATACTGGCAGAAGTAAAGCTGTGAGTACCGTGCGTGAGTCGTGATTCGGTAGCTCAGATGGTAGAGCACTTGCCCGCGAAAGGTAAAGTTCCCGAGTTCGAGTCTCGGTCGGGCACACAGTTTTAATCTGCCAGGAAGTTTCATATCAGCGCACACTCCGCTGCAGAGTGAAAATCTCATTCTGGAAACATCCCCCAGGCTGTGGCTAAGCCATGTCTCCGCTATGTCCTTTCTTTCAGGAGTGCTAGTTCTGCAAGTTTCGCAGAAGAGCTTCTGTAAAGTTTGGAAGGTAGGAGACGAGATACTGGCAGAAGTAAAGCTGTGAGTACCGGGCGTGAGTCGTGCTTCGGTAGCTCAGATGGTAGAGCACTTGCCCCCGAAAGGCAAAGGTCCCGAGTTCGAGTCTCGGTCGGGCACACAGTTTTAATCTGCCAGGAAGTTTCATATCAGCGCACACTCCGCTGCAGAGTGAAAATCTCATTCTGGAAACATCCCCCAGGCTGTGGCTAAGCCATGTCTCCGCTACATCCTTTCTTTCAGGAGTGCTAGTTGTGCAAGTTTCGCAGAAGAGCTTCTGTAAAGTTTGGAAGGTAGGAGACGAGATACTGGCAGAAGTAAAGCTGTGAGTACCGGGCGTGAGTCGTGCTTCGGTAGCTCAGATGGTAGAGCACTTGCCCGCGAAAGGCAAAGGTCCCGAGTTCGAGTCTCGGTCGGGCACACAGTTTTAATCTGCCAGGTAGTTTCATATCAATGCACACTCCGCTGCAGAGTGAAAATCTCATTCTGGAAACACCACCCAGGCTGTGGCTAAGCCATGTCTCCGCTATATCCTTTCTTTCATGAGTGCTAGTTCTGCAAGTTTCGCAGAAGAGCTTCTGTAAAGTTCGGAAGGTAGGAGACGAGATACTGGCAGAAGTAAAGCTGTGAGTACCGGGCGTGAGTCGTGCTTCGGTAGCTCAGATGGTAGAGCACTTGCCCGCGAAAGGCAAACGTCCCGAGTTCGAGTCTCGGTCGGGCACACAGTTTTAATCTGCCAGGAAGTTTCATATCAGCGCACACTCCGTTGCAGAGTGAAAATCTCATTCTGGAAACATCCCCCAGGCTGTGGCTAAGCCATGTCTCCGCTATATCCTTTCTTTCAGGTGTGCTAGTTCTGAAAGTTTCGCAGAAGAGCTTCTGTAAAGTTCGGAAGGTAGGAGACGAGATACTGGCAGAAGTAAAGCTGTGAGTACCGGGCGTGAGTCGTGCTTCGGTAGCTCAGATGGTAGAGCACTTGCCCGCGAAAGGCAAAGGTCCCGAGTTCAAGTCTCGGTCGGGCACACAGTTTTAATCTGCCAGGAAGTTTCATATGAGCGCACACTCCGCTGCAGAGTGAAAATCTCATTCTGGTATTAAGTCATGTTTCCATTAGTTTAATTATTTTTGATGTGCATGGTATGCTAAAGCAGCATGTTATTGACAGCAATTGTCAGTTTTGCGCGATCATACTCTTTGTTCAGAGATTACTCTAAAAGCTGTAACTGACACTGAGTACTCTTTCTGAGGTATGTGCATTGCTTAAAGCCAGAATACTTTCAGATGAAGATAAGTTTACTTTCATGAATAGAATAATTATATAAGATAACTTAATTCTTTATTTAGAACAAGAATACCATACTAACTTGAAAACATAGAAGAGCTTCATCTGATGTCAGCTCAAATCATTGAAAATTTTAATCTACTATAACTGATTGACTAGAAGGCGAAGGAAGGGAACAGAGATTCAGACGTTGATGGCCAACAGGTCATCCAACATGAATATTCTAGCATCTCAAAGTAGCAGAGAGTGATGAATTACATGATATGGACTACGAAATTGCTGATTTCCTTATCGGTCATGATGAATATGAACAGAATAAATCACGACCACCAATCAGCAGAATACCGGTTGACAATATCATGAAAAATTACTACTGATCTATTACGTGTATTTGACAATATTACATCGTGTAGCCAAAGTGAACAAAACTGTGGTAATGTTAATTTCCCTGCAAAATAGCACCACTGTATCTGAAGGAACAAATGTGATGAGAGAGTATTCAATTCAATAATTCTTCTCAATCGGAATTCATACTCTGGACCAGAAGTCGCGTACAGAAAACTGAAAGAGACACTCAAGACGATAGGAGTTTGTCTTATGGAACACTAATATGTACCTTTTGGTTATTTTTATGAAAAGGTTTCAGTACAGGGAAGGCAGATCTAATGAAAAGATAATTTTTCTCGTCCGGAGGGAGAATGTTGTACAAATCACAGCACAAATGGCTCTGAGCACTATGGGATTTAACATCTGAGGTCATCAGTCCCATAGAACTTAGAACTACTTAAACCTAACTAACCTAAGGACATCACTCACATCCACGCCCGAGGCAGGATTCGAACCTGCGACCGTAGCTGTCACGTGATTCCAGACTGAAGCGCCTATAACCGAACGGCCACACCGGCCGGCAAATCACAGCACAGAATTCAAAAAGGCAATGTCCCCGATGATGGAAGATCACCAAAACGAAAATGCTTCATGTGTCAACTATAATTATACAGAGAAAGTAGTCAAGCATTCTACAAATACGTCAAAGTACATGCAAAGTTCACAGTAAATTTGTTTATCTATAGTGCCTTTCCATGATCTGTTTTTCTGGTTTGGATGAAAAAAAATGATAGTTGTTTTATATAAGGGAAGTTATAACACAATTTACAATACTGCATTTCATACTGCTTACAATACAATAGTAAATGGTTCCTTGTTCGTTCTGTGTCACAAACCCTTTCAAAAATTTGTAATATTTCTTTTAATATCGACGTTTGGTATTTGTTTGAAAGTAGGTGTCTCATAGAGCCTTTATAATGCATCTTTAGAAATCTAGATCATTATGCATTTAGGCTTAAAGATGTGCCCACATATTAATGTAAAATATATCAAAGAACTTATAGACCGCACGTGAGGCAGAGAATGTGAGAGAGGAGTGCTAAATGGGAGGCAGGTTTCAATGAAACAGAGAACTAAATTTTGACTACTTGGTGTACCTTAGCGTTTGTCCAGGTTATTCTATAGGTGCGTTCGCCTGTCTGAGCGTTAGCAGAATACAGGAACAGATAGTAGGAGAAACGTCGTTCATAACCAGAATAGTCTGTGGCCAGTCTGAGAGAAGAGAGACAGAAGAGATAGATGCAGAAGGCCTGAAGAGAAGAGCGTCTGCTCTTCACAAGGCTACAATTCAGTCACCTCACTGTCCTCTGCTCCTCAGAACGCCACCAGCTGCAAACACGCGACCACTTTCTCCCAGCTATGTGTTGGTGACGTGAGTAGTCAGCAGCGGGTTGAATGCGTAGGTTATCAGGGGCTTTAGATGGACACAACTGCTTGTTTTCTGAAGGTTCAGCCCGGTTGGGAATGTACGCATTACCAGCACTTACGCTGAGGTCCTAGGCTTGTCGCTTAGTCGCAAGCTGTGCACGGAAAAAAATTTTAGGTTTCCAATAATCGGTGAATAAGCGCCCTCTACACACTGTTGCCTTTGGTGGTGTCACTACATATTGGTATCAAACACTGTCTGAACAGCCTTGAAGGCTTAGCTGTACCGAGTCACCACTGTGTCTTCCTCAGCCAATTCCTCAATTGGTGTCTCATGGGCTGAGTGTACCACATATTCCAATAGCCCGCCGAAGTTTCAGACGGTCAACCACGCAAGTGCTAATCAAACCCTATATGGCGTAAGTTTGGCGAACTGAAGGGAACAGGTGTTACTATTGATGAAAGTCGACTGGGACTTTTGGTAACACGAGAGATGAAAATGTCGTCAGAACAGGTCCTCAGACTTATTTTTGGTGAACTTACTGAGCCGCGCATGGCTTTTCTTCACCCTTTAATTGTTTGTCATCGTCTATTACGGTAGTGCCGCCTCGTTTTCTTATTCCATTTACTGGCGTCATTAAATTCCTGCCTTACTAGCCCGTGAGTGGCAGCAGCAGAGCGTATCGATAAGCGCACTGTCGTATCATCTCAGGAGCGACCGATAGTACTTCCGGGTCATCATGTGTCAGGTAAGGAGTGAGTGGGAGACGCACTAGCAGTCGACCCTCGAAGGAGCAGCAGTCGCGGACGGACCAGCAGTCCAGTCGGTCGGTTGGCGTGGAGCAGCAAGCAGGCCCCAGTCGCGGTGGGTCGGGCAGGAGCCGCTGGCGGCGTGTACGCGCGGATGGAGTGTGAGTTGCTGCTTGCGAGTGCTACGAAATTCGTCGCCCACCGATCTTAACTTACTATCGAGCCTCAACTGTATACATTTCTTTGTTTGATCTGCGTTGTCTCTTTTGATACATTCCCACGAGTAACAACGTGTAGAGCCGGCCGGTGTGGCCGAGCGGTTCTGGGCGCTTTAGTTTCGAACCGCGCGACCGCTACGGTCGCAGGTTTGAATCCTTCCTCGGGCATGGATGCGTGTGATGTCCTTAGGTTCGTTAGGTTTAAGTAGTTCTAAGAAACTGATAACTTCATGTGTTAAGTCCCATAATGCTCAGAGCCATTTGAACCATTTGAACAATGTGTATGGAATTAAGTCAGCTAAGATTCCATCCGTCTTCCTGCGAAACTTAACTTAACTTATTTTATTCCCTGTTATGGAAGTTCACGAGAGGTATCGTCTGCCTTTTGGCCGGTGACGTTCCGGCTACCTGCTCTGGTCATTGACGTAATTTCAGGCAGTGTATTTTCCTCATCGTGTTGTTGCTGTCCAGCGTGGCATGTAGTTCGACAGCTGAGCTGTTGTTGGTCGTTGTGGGCTCCAATATTCTCTGTGTCATCTACTGACATCTTGTGGTCATTTTGTTGGTTACGTGAAACTGAACTGATTTGGCTGAATGGTCCGTCAGTTGCCAGTCGGTTGGGTTGCCTCCAGATTAAGATGTCGTTGGACAGGCTGCCTGTCTCACTTAAACGGGTTTTAGTGTTACAGTGCCTGGCCGACCCATGGAAACTTCTGATCGCCATTCTTGGTGTGGTGTGTAGTAATATCCCTGTTGGGATTATGCACAATTTGCATGAAATGTTTTAAGCGAAGGCATTCTGCCTTTTAATTGAAACTCCGGTTATTGCTTAATATGCAACCTCCAGCGTAATTCCTTTAAAATTAAATTGCTAACTCTTTCAACCATTTATATTGAAGATTTAAAAAATTAATCTTGGGTGAAGCCTCCAGAAGAACCTTATATTTCAATTTTGCTTAAGCCTTAAGTCTTGGAATTTGAATGTAGCCTTCAGCCGGCCGCGGTGGTATAGCGGTTGAGGCGTTCAGTCCGGACCCGCGCGACTGCTACGGTCGCTGGTTCGAATCCTGCCTCGGGCATGGATGTGTGTGATGTCCTTAGGTTGGTTAGGTTTAAGTTGTTCTAAGTTTTAGGGGACTGATGACAACAGATGTTGAGTCCCATAGTGCTCAGAGCTATTTGAACCATTTTGTGGTTTTTAGCCGATCTTAAATTAATCAAAGGAAGTTGATTAAAATTCTAAGTATTTTGCATATTTGTTGCAATAATTTGTGTTCAAAAGTAAAGTTTATATTTTGAGTGCAACTGACAGGAACCCATTTTGGCCCCTTTCCACAACCTAATCCGCTAAGTCGTGGTAGCCCAGGCATTTCACTTACTGCAGGGTACAGTGCTTTCTGTTTTAACAGTAGCTAATAATTAGTAATTCAATTAATAAAAGATTAAACTTTTGTTACCAATACATAAGGGCCTCTCACGTTATTAAAATGCCTTCAGACATCTGTGAACGTATGCAATTGTTTTCCTTGTATGTGGATAAAACAACATATGATTCCCGTTCTCTAAGTGTTATGTGCATGATAACACGAGTATTATGTCAGTGTTGTTGCAGTTTGATTTGTTGTATTAAATCTAATTCATAGTGGATGTAACTATCATGTTTGAGTCTTTTCCATCTTGCTTTAGAGAAGGATATCACTCAGAATTTTAATTTCTGGTATTTAGTTCCGTTGTCTTGTGTAAGGACTCTCGAATCACGATATGGTGAAATCTGTAGCGTATATAAAGCCACAAATGCAAATGTTCTAAAATTAAGCTTAGAGGAAATTATAAAATTTATTTTAAATGCTAATGGACGGCAGCTGAATCATGAATTACTTAGGGAATCGTGTTTATCAAACACTTCTGTGCGTCTGATGTAACCTTTGATCAGTTAGTTTTGCAGATGCGTAGTGCCAAAACTTTTACAGTACGATAGTTCGTCAAAGGTGTATTACAACACTAATGTACTGTTAGTTTCGTCAGAATATTTTTGTGTTGTTTCTTAAAACAATGAGACGAATATGCTTGCAATAGTCACTGATAAAATACAGCCACAAATCCAAGTTAGGAGGAAGGGTAGCAGCGTTCGTATATGCAGATCGATTTCAGCTACTGTGTAGCCAGATTCTGTACAGTTATATCCAAGTCTTAATGACTCCTCGTAAATGAAAACGCAGATTATACAACACTGGCATTCCAGGTAACAGGAAGTTCAACTCCTGATGGAAACAAACCTGGAAAACCACACGTGTCCGGTGTGCATCTCAGCGAGGATTTGAACTTGTGCGTCTGTGTGGTTCCTGCCACACATAGGAACGCTGATCGGCAGCGACCTTCTAGCGGCAGGGCCGGCCAGAAATTCTGCACACGCGCGGTGCTCCAGCACATGTGCAACTTCCGGGTCACAGCATGCACGCCGCAGCCGTCAGCGTTCATCTAGTGCTTGTTTCTACGCACAGATGTCGCTTTGTCCACTTCTTGGATCCTCTGTACCGGCGCTTTCTAGTGCTGTTTGCACAGCTTGCAAGCCAGCGATGAGAAGGTATTTCGCGTATTAAACATTTTAAATACTGTCACAGTCTACTCATTGAGACGTCTACTTTTATGTTAACAGTTTAACCCAGTAAGACAAGTAATACAGTTAACAACCGTGGGTTTTTATGAAGGCAGCTAGAGTCACGGCACGTAAATACGCGTAATGTTTTTGATCTAGTATTTAAGAAAGGGAGCACTTAGCGATATCCAACGAACCTTATTGATGATTTCAAATAACATTCAATTAACGCAACGTTTCCTATAACTAATTTTCGGTGCCCTATGTTACACCCACATCATTTCTGTCTTACTCACCACTGAACAGAATAACAACCGCACACCTCTCGATGATCACCTGTTATTTCAATACCATTATTGCTATATTTTTCATCAGTTCCGTCTGGAATCTGCATAATAAACGATAATTACATGACTGTTATGTTTTGTCGACTTCAGCTGAGCGTAGCCCTTTGAACATTAAAAATAAAAATCCTAAATGTAAGTATACATCGGAACAATCGGTTTAATGACCAATTTTACTGATAATAATCTAAAATGGAGCAGAATGAGTCAATAATTCACAGTTAGTAAACAATAATTTTTAATTATGAAAGGAATAAATCTAAAGACCTTTATCACTGCTCATGAGAAGTGATATAGTTAATATCGAACACAAAAGCACGGTTCATTGACAAACGCAAACAGCTGTCAAGATTTTCATCCCTTATGCTTGATCGAAACCTTGATTTATTCATTTTCGTCACTGAGAAAAATCTTCCACAAACATATTTCGACGCGAACATGTACATAACTGTTGCGGCTTCTCGGTGCAGGCGTGGAAATTCTTGTTGTGAAATATTTTCGTAGATTTCTTTTGTACTTCGCACTGTAAAGAACTTGTCCTTCAGTCTTGTATTGCACTGTAGGTCGATCAGTTCCATCTGTAGATCATTCGGTGCATCTTCAACTGAGGACGAGAACGGTCGACCAAAGAGGCGATTGACAGGAGACAAACTCGTAACATCTGCAAATCGAGCTCGAAATTGAGCCTTAATTTTTACAAGTATTGACACGTATTCTTGAAATCCAGCACTTTCATGGACCAGTCCAAGAGTAGAGAAATGCGCAGTGTTTTCTATCAATAGCTAGCTGGCTCTTCCAAAGCGCAAGCTTCCTTTCAAAGGCATTTACTTTTTTCAGCATGTCAGAAATTTTATTATTTTCACCTTGCAAACTAACGTTCAGGCTGTTTGTGTGAGACGTAACGGCCACGAGAAATGCAAGGTCTGGTATCCAACAAGGGTCTTCCAACATTGGTTCACTTTTTCCCTTCTCATTTAAGACTGTTACTATGACCAAGCGTAAAGAAAAAAAATATTTTCTGCATTTTACCTCTACTGAGCCAGTGTACTTCGGTATAGTACAGTATAGTAAGGAATGTCGCTCTCGATGCAGATTCAATACAACATCTCGTCTCTGCGCCCTAGCTTTTTGCGCAATCGTGCTATGAGTCCTCTCTGATGGCGTTGCATTGATGGTGCTCCATCTGTGGTCACTGAGACGAACCGATTCCAGTCCATACCGACACCATCAATAGCTTGCTCGACAGTTCGGAGTAAGGCCGCTCTTGTAGTAGTCCCTATCAAAGGTACTAAGTCCAAAACATCGTCTGTTACACAAAATGCGTTATCGACACCTAGTATGTAGATCACAACCTGGGCTGTATCTGTAAGATCTGTTGCTTTATCGACCGCAACAGAGAAAGCAACAAAGTCTTTAGCCTTATTTATTAGCTGCCTGTGCACATCAGCGACCATAGCACTGATACGTCTTGTCACTGTTTGTGTGGATAGACTGATTTCTTATAACCTGCTAAAGTTCGTGGGACACACAAGTTCTGCTGCATCAATGAGACATCCATTCAAAAACTCCACTTCTGAAAATGGTTTCCCAGATTGTGCAATTCTTAATGCGATTTTAAAACATGATCGCAGTGAAGATTCAGTGTGGTTGTCATTCTGGGAAATCGAAAACAGTACATTGTACAGCGTACAGTAAAATAGACATAAATGTAACACAAGAAACTGAGAGTTATAGAAGTATCAGTTACTTCGACGTACAGTAAAATCGAGTTGATGTGTCTCATCCATTTTCTTAAAGACATTTAATTTTGCTTGCCGTTCTTCAATGTTTGGTACACTACACTCGTCTTTGTGATATGTATTGTAGTTTCTTTCAATTGAAATCTTATGCTGGCCGCCTATTATTCAGCGGCACAGGAAACACTGCGAATTTTCGCCAACGGCTACAAAAAAGAATTGCAGTTCCCAGTCATTTTTAAACGACCGAGATCTCCCGTCCTTTGCTTTTTCACAGTAGCTACCATTCCTCAGTACTTCTCTGTTAAGGTTACGGTCACCAAGGGTAAACGAGACTGGGTATGTTGCGATCTTGCTTGTACCACATAAACAGGAAAGCGGAAGTGCCGCCGTTTATTTAGGACACATGTCTAATAACAGATGTCGCTGTCGTACACGTGGGCACGTGTGCAGCATTTCCGCACGTCTGCACACTGTGCAGCGCTTTGCCGGCTCTGTAGGCTGGCGATGGAGCGCTCTCTGTGGGCAACACGCGGTGCACGCCCGACGCTAGGAGCAGCCTGTCGGCACGGCAACTCGCTGCAAGTGAAACTTTCCTGTTCATCGCGGAAGCAGTGTTGTGCTGCTCGGGCGTAACAGGGCAAAGTGTTAATGGCTGGAATCCGTCGTCATAAAGCTCATCGGCACTACCTGCACCTTGGTTGACCCCTTATTGGCCTGAATTATCACTTTAATAGCAGTGGTATAACTACAGTGTACTGTGCCGGGGGCTGCTTCATTCATCAGTAACAGAAACGTTCTAGATCCTGAGTTCGAGCAGGCGGGTGTGGCCGAGCGGATCTAAACGCTACAGTGTGGACTCTCGCGACCGCTACGGTCGCAGGATCAAATCCTGCCTCGGGCATGGATGTGTGTGATGTCCTTAGGTTAGTTAGGTTTAAGTAGTTCTAAGTTCTAGGAGAGTGATGACCTCAGAAGATAAGTTCCATAGTGCTCAGAGCCATTTAAACCTGAGTTCGAACCGTGCTGTCGTTTAAATTTTAAGTAAAAATCATCAGCAATGTCGCAGAAGACTTTCGCCATAAGAAGTGGCCCTCATTCAAGGAACGGCCTTCTCAAAGAAACAGGAGAAGTGGTTAGAGATTCAGGGCACTCTCTCATCATTGGGTTGGAAAACCGACACTAAAGCAGAAGAAGGATCAGCAATGATGAACGGCGTGAAGATGGAGAAGGCAATTTAAACCTATACAGTACAGTCACATATTGTGTATCCACAGGACATGCGCCGTGTTGCTGAAATAGTGTCATGATCTCCATTGGCAAAAGGTTGTTGATTAGTGCCCCATTCGGATATCCGGGACGGGACTGCCAAAGGGGAGGTGGCCATGAGAAAAAGATTGAATAATCAACGTAAGGATAACGTTCTACGAGTCGGGGAATGGAATGACGGAAGTATGAACGTGGCAGGGAAGCCAGAAAACCTTGAAAGGGAAATGCTGAGGTTCAGTCTTGATATTGTCGGCTCAGTGAATTGGACAGAAAACAAAGAGATCTAACGAGACGTTTATAGGGTAATATCAACATCGGCAGAAAGTGGCATCGCAGGAGTACCACTGTTTGTGAATAGTAAGTTAGGGTAGTGTGTGTTACTGTGAACAGTGTAGTGATAGGTTTGTTATCAGAATCTACAGCAAAGCAACACCGACAACAATAGTTGACGCAAGCCGAAGATGAAGGGAAAGACAAAGCAAAATGGCTCTGAGCACTATGGGACTTAACTACTGTGGTCATAAGTCCCCTACAACTTAGATCTACTTCAGCCTAACTAACCTAAGGACATCACACACATTCATGCCCGAGGCAGGATTCGAACCTGCGACCGTAGCAGTCGCGGGGTTCCGGACTGCGCGCCTAGACCACCGCGGCCGCCAAAGACAAACCATCTGAGGATATTAAATATACGGTTGCAGGGGAAGAATAGGAGTTTGCTTCTAGGAGTAAGAGAGGAGAAAGTCTAACTGACTTCTGCAATAAATTTCAGACTTCAGTTAGATTACATGATAGTCAGGCAGTGATACTGAAATAAGATACTGAATTGTAACGTGTACACAGGAGCAGATATAGACTCAGATCACAATTTACTGATGTCGAAAAGTAGCCTAACGTTAAAGATAGAAGACAGGAAGAATCAATGAGCAGGGAAATGGGATACGGAAATAGTAAATAGTGAAGTAATACGCTTCAAGCTCTGAGGTAATCGATACTGCGATAAGGAAGAGCTGAGTGCGTAGTTCAGTAAAAGACGAATGAAAATGTCCAAACACGGCAATCACAGACGAGGAAAGGAAAAACAAAGAACATAAATATGAAGAAACATGAGTAACTGAAGAAATACTTTCCATAATCGATAAAGAGGTAAGTACAAAAAGGTTCAGGGAAATGTAGGGATACAGAAATATAAACCATTTAGGGATGAAACGAATACGAAGGGCAGTGAAGCTGAGGCGAAGTGGGTAAAGTAAAATGTAAAGAAATAGAAAAAGAAACTACTCTCAGAAGGACTGTCTTAGCATACAGGAAAATCAGAACACCCGGCGATGAATTTAAAAGCAAGTACGGTAACATTAAAGTAGCAGTGGATATTTCACAGCTAAATGCAGAGGAGACAGCACATGGGTGGAAACAGTACACTGAAGGCCTCTATAAGGGCGGAGATTTATCTCATGACGCGATGGAAGCAGAAATAGGATTGAATATAGATGAGATAAGGAATCCAACATTAGAATCTATTTTAAAAGAACTATTGCAGACTTAAGATCGAATAAGGTAGGAGGGATAGATAACATTTAATCGGAATTTCTAAAATCTTTGGAATAAGTGGCATCACAACGACTATTCTCTTTGGTGTGTGAAATGAATGTCTGGCGATACAACATCTCACTCTTAGAAGAACATCCACCACACAATTCAGAAGATAGCAAGAGCCGAAAAGTGCGAGAATTATCACACCATCAGATTAGCATCTCATGCATCCAATTTGCTTACAAGAATAATATACAGGAGAATGGAAAAGGATATTGAGGAAGTGATAGATAACGCTCAGTTTGGCTTTAGGGAAGGGAAAGGCGCAGGAGAGGCAATTCTGACGTTGCGGTTGTTATGGAAACTAGACTAAAGAAACATCAAGACACGTTCATGGGATCTGTCGTCCTTGAAAAAGCGTTCGATAATGTCAAATGTTGCAAGAATTTCTAATTCTGAGAAAAGTATATGTAAGCTATAAGGAAAGATAGGTAACATACAATATGTACCAGAACCTAGGGGGAACAAAAAAGAGTGGAAGACCATGATCGAAGTCTGCAAGAGAGGGATGTAGTTTTTCAACCTCACTGTTAAATTTATACATGGACAGAGGAATGATGAAAATACAAGATAGGGTCAAGAGCTATTCAAATTTCAACGCGAAAGATATCAGTGATAAAATACGGTCATTAAATTTACTTCCTCACTGAAAATGAAGAACAATTACAGGATCTGAAATGAACATTCCAATGAGTGCAGAATGTGGATTAAGCGAAAATCGAAGACAACTTAGGTACTGGGATGCAGCACAGGTGAGAACATTAAAACCAAGTCTGATGGTCACAAAGTAAATGAAGTTAAGGAATTCTGTTTCCTAGACAGCAAAATAACTCACGAATGGAGCACGGAGGACGTCAAAAGCAGAGTAGCACTGACAAAACAGACATTTATGGCCATGAGAAGTGTACTGGAATCAAACATGGGCCTTAATTTGAGCAAGAAATTTTTAATAATCTACGCTTAGATCGCAGCATTGTATGGTAGTGAAACATAGACTGTGAGGAAACCGAATCATCTGAGATTTGGTGGTACAGAAGAATGTTGAAAATTAGGTGGACTGACAAGGAATGAGAAAGTTCTCCGGAGAAATTGCGAGGAAAGGAATACATTGAAAACACTCCTAGAAGAAAGGACATGATGGTAGGACATTTGTTAAGAGTCCACGGAAGAACTACTGTGGAAAACATCCAGCAAATAATTGAGTACATCCGTTGTTATCACTACTCTGAGACGAAATTTGACCGAACGAGGTACCGCAGTGGTTACCACTGGTCTCTCATTCCGGAGGACGACGGTTCAATCCCGCGTCCGGCCATCCTGATTGAGATTATACGTGATTTCCCTAAATCACTCCAGGGAAATGCCGGGATGGTTCCTTTGAAAGGGCATGGTCGATTTCCTTCCCCATCCTTCCCTAATCCGATGAAACTGAACAGCTAACTGTATGATCTCTTCCCCCAAACAACCCAACGAAGAGTTTGGCACAGGAGTGGAAAAAGAAACAATGGTGTCATTCTCACAACAGTCGGATACCGGGTTACGGAGTGGGCACCGTTCATTTCAATAGTGTTGATTGGTCTTGTGTCAAACCTTGTGTCTGCTGTTGTTTTAGGTCTGTGTCTACGCTATGTGTCCGGAGTTAGTGGTAGTTTTCTGTGGACACGCTCTGGTTGGCGAAATAGTGGCTGGTGTGCATTTTGCGTCTTTTCCAGCGTTTTGGTTATTGGGAGCATCTAGGATTCTCCGTTTTAGCGAGCGTTTACTATTGGTTGCAGTGGAAAGAATTGCTAATGCATGTGCAGCAATCATGACTAGAATTGTGTGGAGGCAGACGCTACAAATTAACTGCTGGCTTTGTGTTGTGGGTTGTGTATAGCATCAACGTAATTACAGGTTAATGAATGTCATGGAAAACTGTATTTCTGACTCTTGTCCATATTTGACTTGACGCGAGATAAAAGCAGAGAAATGCACCGTTAACGGCGGTGCCTCCGGAAATATTAGACGTATGTGCCCTGGTGAAATATACCATGAATTCTATTGATAGTATGCCACGTTAAGTGTGAGCTTAGAATTGATGATCTGGTTTTTTGTCGTAAATTATAATCGGAATAACTTTTGGTAGTGGTAGCTCGTGTGCGTCTTAGTACATGTACGATTATAAGAAATGTTCTTGCGCCCAATGGGCTGCCCCCTAATTCTAAGTTGGATGCGGTGCGTCATGTTTTCTTGGGCTAGTTTAGTTCAAAAATGTTTCAAATGGCTCTGAGCACTATCGGACTCAACGTCTGAGGTCATCAGTCCCCTAGAACTTAGAACTACTTAAACCCAACTAACCTAAGGACATCACACACATCCATGCCCGAGGCAAGATTCGAACCTGCAACCGTAGCGATCTCACGGTTCCAGACTGTAGCGCCCAGAACCTCAGGGCCACTATGGCCGAAGCTAGTTTAGTGATTAGTTATCTAGCACAAGTTGTGGCTATGCAACTACAGCGCACTTAAACTGGACAAATTCGAGACATACTGTCTTAACGCGGTCTAAGCTGTGTAAGTTCTGATGCGCGAGAAAATACTTGGGCTGACACATATGCAGGTAGAATGCAAAGTGCGCAATGCTGTAACGTTAAAACGCTGCGTTCGATATTCGTAGTTGTATGTTGGGTGGTCTTGTGGTGAGTGGTAATCAGAGGTTCATTAGCAGTTAAACGTGTTGTAAATTGTTATGGTCCGTTGAATGTGGTGTAATTTGTTATGGTGAGGCAGTTCTCGTCGACGAGAAAAAATTGCATGCAATTGGAATTTACTTGTTTTTTTCATTAGTTTATGGTTGACATCTCTTAAAGAAACGTCAAGTGTGATATTTATAATGGAAATTGAATTTTAATTTTTACCTGATAGGAGGTCTTCCTCTAAGCACGGGTAGATTCTCCACTGTAGCCTCAACGCTATTGTTGCAAATGAATTCTTCAACAAATGGTATTCAGCTCAATCTCATCGGTTGCTAGAATCCCAATTGTCGAGTCCCAAACATTAAAGTCTCAGTGGCATTCGGGAGGACGACGGTTTAAACCCGGCCATCCTGATTTAGGTTTTCAGTGATTTCCTCAAATGGCTTCTGGAAAATGCCGGAACGGTTCCTTTGAAAGGACACGTACAAATTTCTTACGCATGCTTAGCCAATTCGAGCTTGTGCTCCGTCTCAAATGATCTCGTTGTCGAAGGGACGCTCAACACTAATCTCCTCTTCCTCTTAAAATTTCAGTTCACAGAAACGGTGTGGAAACAAAGTATATTATCTACACACACTGAGCATACTGTTTTAATAGCAATTTAGTAAATAAACACACAAATCTGAACGGGCCACAGTTGTGATTGTATCGCAAAATCTGAGATACCAGGCACCAGAGAGATACGTGTTATAGATTACAACTTCACAGCGACCTCTGAAGAGGTGTCTCGTGGTTTGATACTTCACAGCTAGCTTAGGCAGGACTGATATTGTGGGTGAAACAATGAGCTTACGAATTAAATAAACGTATTCAGTACCCGTTTTCGTCCACTCGAACATCTTGAGGTACTTGAATAAATACACACATATATTACACTGAAGGGCCAAAGAAACTGGTATAAGCATGCGTATTCAAAAACAGAGATATGTAACCAGGCAGAATCTCGCGCTGCGGTCGGCAACGCCTATATAAGACAGCGAGTGTCTGATGCAATTGATAGATCGGTCAAGATTTAAGTGAGCTAGACCGTGGTGTTATGGCCGGCGCATGAGCGATGGGACACAGCATCTCCGAGGTAGCGATGAAGTCGGGACTTCCGCGTACGACCATTTCACGAGTGCACCGTGAATATCAGTAATCGGGCAAAATATCGAACCTCCGACGGCGCTGCGGCCTGAAAAAGACCCTGCAAGTACGGGACAATCAACGACTGAAGAGAGTCGTTCAACGTGAAGGAAGTGTAACCCTTCAGCACGTTGTTGCAGATTTCACACTGGGCCATGAACAAGTGTCAGCGTGTGAACCATTCAAAGATACATCATCGATATGGGCTTTCGGAACGGAATTCTCTTGATGACTGCACGACACAAAGCTGGACCCGCCGCCTGGGCCCCGTCAATACAGACACTGAACTGTTGCTAACTGGAAACATGTTGCCTGGTCGAACGAGTCTCGTTTGAAATTGTATCGAGCGAATGGACGTTTACGGGTATGAAGACAACCTCATGAATCCATGGACGCTGCATATCAACAGGAGACTGTTCAAGCTGCTGGAGGCTCTTTAATGGTGTGAGGCGTGTGCAGTTGGACTGATATGGAACCCCTGTTTTACCTCTAGATACGACTCTGACAAATGACACTACGTAAGCATCTTATCTGATGACTTCCGCAATTATGCAGATGGATAGGAAAAGAATCCCGAAATATTTGAATACTCCGTTAGTAGTGTAGTGCTTGACAGAGTGACGTCGATTAAATATTTGGGCGTAACATTGCAGAACGATATGAAGTGGGACAAGCATGTAATGGCAGTTGTGGGGAAGGTGGATAGTCGTCTGCGGTTCATTGGTAGAATTTTGGGAAGATGTGGTTCATCCGTAAAGGAGACCGCTTATAAAACACTAATACGAGCTATTCTTGAGTACCGCTCGAGCGACTGGGATCTGTATCAGGTCGGATTGAGGGAGGACATAGAAGCAAATCAGAGGCCAGTTGCTAGATTTCTTACTGGTAGGTTTGATCATCACGCGAGTGTTACGGAAATGCTTCAGGAACTCGGGTGGGAGTCTCTGGAGGAAAGGAGGCGTTCTTTTCGTTAATCGCTACTGAGGAAATTTAGAGAACCAGATCTTGAGGGTGACTGCAGTAGAGTTTTACTGCCGCCAACTTATATTTCGCGGAAACACCACAAAGATAAGCGTGATTAGGGCTCGTACAGGGGCATATAGGCAGTCATTTTTCCCTCGTTCTGTTTGGGAGTGGATCAGGGAGAGAAGATGCTAGTTTTGGTACGAGCTACCCTCAGCCACGCATCGTATGGTGGATTGCGGAGTATGTATGCTGATCTAGTTGTAGAATTCCAGCAGTACAATGCCACTCCCCACATGTGCCGGAAGTCTTTGACATTAAACATTTCCGCTGGATGCCAGACTCCCGAGACATGAACATTGCTGAGCGTAACTGAGGTGCCTTGTAACGTGCTGTGGAGAAGAGGTCTCCACACTCTCTTACTCTTAAGGATTTATGAACAGTCCTGCAGGATTCACGGTGTCAATTTCTTCCATCATTATCTCAGATATTAATCGACTACATGCCTCGTCGTGTTCCAACACTGCTGCGTGGTCTCAGGGGCCCTACACTGTAAGAGGGAGGTGTATCAGTTTCTTTGGCTCTCCAGTGTATAATGGTCAACTGGAAAGAATCGTGGTAAAATAATCACAATGTAGAAATATTGTGTATATTTGAGCGCTATTTTATTGTCAAACACGTTAAAATGTTTTTTATTGAGCTGTTGTAAATGCTAAGAATGTTTCTTTCTTACACAGATTCTTGTACCTGAAAATGGTCAGGAAGAATAAAATCCATAGCGAGTAAACACTTCGTTTCATCAGCAAAAGGAGTTAATCTCAATAACCGTCCTACAGTATATCACGCCTTTGAAGGGCCGCTTTCCAAAATTGTCCCATAAGTAAGATCCAGCTACTCAATCTACTTTTGGCAATTGTTCAGTGATAAAGTTTGTAATGTATGAGAACGATATGTCCAGCATTTGAAAACGTTCCCAGGCATCCCTCTTGCCGAGGGCGGTATTCCAGGAAGATTGTAAGTAGGCTGTTTAGTTTTTTTTTATTGGTAACGCCACATAGCGCTCTGTATAAAGATCACTGGCTGTGCTGTGTGCAGTCTGTGGCTGGTTGGCATTGTTGTAATACTCGCCATTGTAGCGTTGGGCAGATGGATGTGAACAGCGCGTAGCGTTGCGCAGTTGGAGGTAAGCCGACACCAGTGGTGAATGTTGGGAGAGAGATGGCGGAGTTTTGAAATTTGAGCCGGTCGACGTGGTCTAGCGGTTCTAGGCGCTCAGTCCGGAACCGCGCGACTGCTACGGTAGCAGGTTCGAATCATGCCTCGGGCATGGATGTGTGTAATGTCCTTAGGTTAGTTAGGTTTAATTAGTTCTAAGTTCTAGGGGACTGATGACCACAGATGTTAAGTGTCATAGTGCTCAGAGCCATTTGTAATACTGGATGTCATAAACTGCTATATATATTATGATTATTAAGGTAAATACATTGTTTGTTCTCTATTAAAACCGTTCATTCGCTAACTATGCCTATCAGTAGTTAGTGCCTTCCGTAGTTTGAATCTTTTATCTAGCTGGCAGTAGTGGCGCTCGCTGTATTGTTGTAGTTCGAGTAACGAAGATTTTTGTGAGGTAAATGATTTGTGAAACGTATAGGTTAATGTTAGTCAGGGCCATTCTTTTGTAGGGATTTTTGAAAGTCAGATTGCGTTGCGCTAAAAAGTATTGTGTCAGTTTAAGCACAGTTTTGTACAATTTTTCTAAGGGGACGTTTCATATGTCGACCTTTAGCCGAGTACACCTCACTGGAATCTTCTGATTTTTTCTTGTAATTTGTGTAATTAGTGAAGATTTAGTTTATTGCTAGCGCGTAATTGTAGAGAGAATCTCCTTTGTAGTTGTAATCTTTCATTGTTGTACAGTAAAACAGTTGTGGCATGCATGTAGATTTGCACCGACTATTTCGCAGCTGCACTTGCAATTAACTAGATATTATTTGATATGTTAATGTGTTCTCTTATTTTTGCTCTTCAAATTGTGTTTTTCTGTGTTGTCGTGTGAAATATTGTGACAATAATGGCGTGTGAAAAACGTAATACTAGGCTCCAAAGTAAAATGAGAAATGACAGTGAAGACGAAAGCAGTGTGTTAGCGCCACCATGTAATGAATTAATGTTCAAAGTAGTAATTTGGTAATAGTGCATAGGGAAATGGAGCGGGCTGCAATTAATGGTGTAGGCAGTGAAGGAATTAGTGAGCAGGGAAGCATTATCGATCGATCGGTCGGCAACAGCTCGCGTCAGGAATCCGAAATGATAGGACACAACCTAGGAAATACTGTACATTCAGGTTTTGCGTCCTCACCGTTTTCTCAAATAAGTCAAGACACATTTTCTGCTTGTCAAAATGTGAATGTTGGCGGAGCAAATGCACTGCCGAAAAGCATAGAGAAACAGATTCCAAACACTAATACATTATTATTGCAATTAATGCAACAAATGAAACAAAATCAGAGACCAACACAGCAACAGTTAGACACAATGGAACAAAATCTTCAAAAGTTAGAAACAATGGAACAAAATCAGAGACAAACACAGCAAAAGCTTCAAAAGTTAGACACAATGGAACAAAATCTTCAAAAGTTAGACACAATGGAAAAAATCAGAGACAATCACAACGAAAGATTCAAAAGTTAGAAATAATGGAACAACACCAGAGACAAACATAGCAACAGTTAGACACAATGGAACAAAATCTTCGGAAGTTAGACACCACACTTGAATAAACACGTAAAGATTTAACTACTGAGTTACATAACATTGAATCGAAATGTAAAAAATCTGTAATGACGTAAAAACACAAATTTGTGAGCATTTTTAACCTATTTTTTCGAGGCATGAAAATGCAATACAGAATCACGAAGCAGTCATAAAAGAACTGCAAACTATTGTTCGTGAAAATCACGACAAGTTGCATCCACCGATTCGGTTACACAACTTGCAAGAGCTCAGGAAAACTTAAAGGACACAGTAGATTCGATTTCAACACAAATAGACACTGTGAAACTTGGTTCAGAAAAACACACTGAGGAAATGTGTTCACTATCGGAGAAAGTAGGCGAACTTTCGGATCAGTTCACTAATTTATCTGCAAACGTAGATGATAATCTGAATGACACAAAACCGGTAGTCTTTAATGACACAGAAGAGTTCGAACAAATCAAATTCAAACAAAATCTGAATCAAATTAATACGCAACACCAAAGAGAAATCCGGGAAGTACAAGATCAGCTGACACAGGTAGTACAAGAATTACGTATTTCAGAGGACACTCGCGCTCCAATACGGGAAGAGGGTCATAGAAATACGAAACAGCCACAAAATAATAACACAAGGCACTTCGAAAATTATAAAAGAAATTGGCAAGGTGCACCGAATTTTGAGATGGAACCGCCGACACGACGTAACAATGACCGATATGCTACTTTCCGACACGATGATTTTGACTATAAGATGTTCATTACTGCACGTAAATTCAAAACATTTAAGAATTCTGGCAACGACATTCATCCACAAGCGTGGCTCCATAAATTCTCTCACTGTTTTCCTCCCAACTGGTCATTAGCGCACAGATTAGAATTTATGTGTGGCTACTTGGAGAATGAACCAGCTGTAAGAATGCTATCGGTCATTCAATATTGTCACAGTGAAGGAGAATTTTATCAGGCCTTCCTCTCAGTATATTGGTCTCAAGCTACACAAGACCGAGTAAAACAAAGCATCATGATGATGAAACCCTTTGAACAATCTGAATTTTCCAGTCTTGTCAAATATTTTGAAGACTTGTTGCATAAGAATATCTTTCAAACCCATACAGCCCTTCAGAACTCATCCGCATTTGCTTAATGAAATTGCCGGAAAATGTAAGTAATATTATTTTGGCAGGACGATGCAAAGACGACATTGAAGCTGTTACAAGAACTGGAAATTGACACTGACAATTGCGGAACGCGAAAACAGGAACACAACAATTACAGGTTATATCCGTCGCAGTTCCGCGATGAAAGAAACAATAACTGGACACGACAAGGCTATTCTTACAACGCAAATCGTGACCAAAACAGACACCACCCATATGACAACCACTGGAAGAGTAATAACAGTTACAGAGAAAGATCGCATTTCCGTAGTAATGAAAATAACAGAGACAATCATAGAAACAGACAATATGGCAACCAGAACTATTATTATCACGGGAGACAGAATAACTTCAGTCGCAACGGTCCACCGTGCCGTGATAATTCAGGGAGAAGTTCTCCACCACATGACCGACAAATAAGAAACTATGTAAACTACCGACAAAACGACAGACCTGAATTCCATCAGAACTGGCGAGCTTCAAACAGGGCAGAACCTTCTTGTCAAGGTGAGATTGTAGAAGTTAGGTCTCCTAATCGCAATAACGACGCGCGCCAACAAAGAGACAGACAATGACTCGCACCGCAGGTAGACGCGTGCGCCGGCTGCTCAGAGAAAAATAACGTAGACGCTAACCTTGAGAAAAATTCCAGTATTCCTCACCGAAGTATACAACATGATAATTGCTTCGAAGTTGAAACTCTGCGCACTAGAAAGAGTAAAGGTTTACACCAAATTTCATATGTAAAACCATTTATTGAGCGATAATCTGCCTTTTAACTTAGTCTTTCCTATAAAGTTTTTCACTTCCCATAACTAATACTCTTTGTCACACTTAGAAACTGTTAACCTGTAACTATGTTTTGAAGTTAACTATCCAGTCTAGAACCTAGCGAACATTTTTAAACATAAATTACAAATGCATTGTTATAGTGAACAGACGACACAGTGTTGTTATTTGTACATTCTTGCTTGTTAGCTGCACGATTACGTAACGACTATAAGGCTTACATACTTAGAACATATATTGTTAATGAAATTTTAATGCAACATTTTGGTTTAGTTGAAAAGACATTCTTTATTTGAAGTACTTTCTGTGAGATTAAAGATGACTTAGCATTTGGTTTCTTTGATAGCTACACGATTAAATCACGACGCTACTAAAGTGTGACACAATTTACATTGTGCTTTTGCGGTGTATCTGTTTTATATCTGCACAGTTTTTCTGAATTCTTCTGGAAAGGAAAACATGTTTTAGTAGTAACTTTGTGGTATAACTACAATGAGACAGCCTTTTCTGTAGCACATCAATACGTTACAGTACAGTACTTACTTCATCGCGGCAATAAGCGTAGGAACTACGATTTCTATACGCAAAGCATTTCACTTTTGCTTATCATGAGGTAAGTACATTGACTTCTCCAGAACTTAGCTTTCGGCGGACGATAACTACGACACTTCCACAGAGATTATCTTACAACAAGACGCACAGTTAAGCGCTACAGTACACGTATTTGAGTGATTAATTTTGTACTTAAAACATTTATTTTTAAAGATATTTGAAGTACAATGATACAAAGGTTTCCGTGATACATTTCATTCCATTGCTGCAATCTGTAACTCCTGAGGATATAATTACATTAATCCTCAGGGGGGTACACGCTTACTTTGTGTATCATGTGTTTGGCAAGCACAAGGAACCCTAGCTAATATGGTATTTGCTTATACAACTTTACACATCGGTACCATATTTCTCTAACACATAAATTACACAGCTATCTGATCATCAAACTGGGAGAGACAAACACTTATTTTACTACATCAGTGACAGATGTTGACGTAATTACACAGTTGGATAACTTCAGACTTATGAAATTGTATTTGGTCTGTACTTTTTGAAATGTTCATTCTTTTTCGGAACCGTTGTGATATTATGAGAGCTTTGAATGATGTATTTGGTATGGGATAATGATTTTTAAAGTACGTTTGAGGCAGATGACACTTTTGGCATGAGCAGAGAGTTTTTTTTAGGTTTTGAAATTATTGGAGGAAGCTACGACGACTTTGAGAGTTGACTGAGGTGTTACGATGTTATTATTACCATGACTATGTGTATTATGCTGTTGCGATATGTTTATGATCAATAAGCTGGTGCTATATGAGTGTCTGTTATGATGAAATATTGAAGAAGTGTCGACGAATAAGGTAAGGAATAATGAGTAGTGGTTAGGGACTCTGGTTTGTGAAAAAGGTTGTTGGAAACCAAGAAACGTACTTTAAGAGTTATGAAATGTGTGTATATGCGTGAATTTGTCACTGTGCTAGCGAAAATTTTTTCCCACACTTTTATATTTAAAGGATTTTGTTTCTACAGATTTGTAACGCAAATGCTTGACCAGTGAAATATTTTTTATATGAGACTGTCACTGTAGTGCAAACTGGTGTCGTAAATATTTCGGTGAGAAAGTTAAGTGACCACCTACACGTAATGCGTCGTGGGCACCCAGCTGCGCGACAATCGCCTCGAAAAAAGCCATTAGTGTGTGCCTTTCAGAGGCACAGGTGGAGAAAAAAAAAGGCCATTATCCTCGCTATTGATATTTATTTGTAGAAAGCATCGTAAATACGACACACTCAAACTTGAAAACATATGATTATACTGGGGAGCTCTTAATTTATGATATTTACTAAAATGCCCAATGAAACGATCAGAAACATTTCACGGCTATTGTCTTGCTAGTTGAAAGATTGTTTACTGCACTATGAAACGCCACATGGCTAGGGAATGACGTTTGACGCCTTGCTTTGTCTATTTTGTTTAATATCTAGTTTCTAGCTGCACTGCAGCATTGGTTAAAATAAAATTTTAAAGCTGTACTAATATAAATATTTTCTGTATACAGATCCAGTATATAATAATAATGTGATATACTTCCAAAAAAATGAGGGAGCACAAAAAGACATTTCCCTTCACAGGAACTGCATATATAATTTTCTTTTCAAGTACTTGGTAATTTATTTCATAGAATAAGTTTTTGTGGTGCACCACTTTAATTATATAGACATTAAAATGTAAATATACATTTCCCTTATCAGCATTGTTGTCTTTAGTGTACTATTTTTTCTGTTTGTGGGTTTGTCATGTTTAGGTATAAGTTATTACATTTATTGCTGCTTGCTTAGCTTACTTGCATTTTTTTTGTCATTGCTGTTTGTAGTAATTGTTTTGTGCTGCTGCATTGCCTCGTCCTTTAGTTTAGCCTCTGTGCTCAGTAGGTTTAAGTTAACTTAACAGGGGGTAGACTATATAAGAAACTAATTATGATGAATTGGAACAAAAGCATTGAGAAGCTATAAGAAAATGGTTTGGCCAAAAAAGAAGCGTACAGTGGAGAAAAAATATTTTTGAAAGAGGATGTGAACAGAATACAGGAAGCATGCTTGGATAGGATTTTTTTTAGGCTGGAGCAAATGTTGAAATAAGAGAGACGATCTATGAAATGAAGTTTTGGCGGAATGACATTTTTTGTGGCGGACACCGAATTCCACTCTATCACACATTGTTGTTTTCGCGTGCTATTTCGAGTCATGGGGAGAACGTTGAACCGCCATCTGCAGAACTGGTTATGCAGCGGCTTGCGAACCCAGAAGTGAGTGCTTATCTAGAAGTATGCGGATTATGAGACACATCCACGGCATGTTGGTAATGAAAATCAGTAAGAAATTTGAGAAAGCAAAGGAGATAGGACCGAGAGACGTCCTTTATTCAAAGGCAGGGAATAGCCAATAATGGCTATGCTAACCAAAGCCCTTGTCTTACGTTAAGAATGCAAAGGGAAATGAAGTTATTGTGTGGGCACGGAAAACGAAACCGAAGACGTGCTATGATAAATCGTGGAGTAAAGTAAGTCTGCCACTGAGGCTGAGGGATCGATATTCGGAGTGGAGTCATGACGTCTTCTAGAGTATAAAGGCCCAGCACCAGGGGCTACTGACCTTCGTTGACCAGGTTTAGGTACAATGATTGTTTATTGAGCCTGCAGCATGTACCCCTGTACGTGACGCGGCCGTCTAACGTTCGTCTAAGCTTTAAGGGTAGACTTTTCTACAAGGTGCGTCGCCTTAAACCAAAAGAATAATTTACTAAAATAGTGATGAACTAGTCAGAACTCAAATAATTACTAGGTTTGACATACATGCTCTCACTAAATAATATATCAATACCAGACACGTTCGAGTTTCTATAAAATGTTTGTTATTAATTAAATTATAACTAAATCTTACTCAAGTAACCAGTACAAAAGTAATTACGTAGATTGGTAGGTGACGGCGACAAGTTATACAGAGTTATTCAAGGGAATCTAATTTTATCCAACCCGTAATTTATGAATGGTGCAGACTCTGGCAGTTGAACCTGTATATTGCGTATACACAAGAAAAGAAACCCAGAACTGTACAGCTAAACTATTCCGAACAGCAGCTGGAGACACCGCCTGAAGTAAAATATCTAGGGGTAGCTATCCAGAGTGACATTAAGTGGAATGACCATATAAAACAGATAGCGGGAAAGCAGACACAAAACTCAGATTCATCGGAAGAATCTGAAGGAAATGTAACTCATCCTTGAAAGAAGTAGCTTATAATGATTATAAGACTGCACATTCATTATTGCAACTGGATATTCAGTCAGTTGCAATAATGACTGTATGGACGATGTGACCTATTCTACACCTTTTTTTTACATCTATGTGACGATGCTGTGCTCATTATATTTATATGTTTTAACGATGCCATTTAGGACATGGTGTAAAAAAGATTTGAGGATGGTCATTACGGACTGAAACTGGTCATCGTCTAAAGAACTGATGTTGTGATCAATGGCTGGAATAAAAAACATTGTCTTAATTTCTTATATTTCTAGTTGACAGCATCGTGTTCCCTCTGGTGCCATGAATGAGATATTAAATGAGATGATCTTACTCCCATAGGAAATGTGTGGGAGGCTTTGGTACGGTGGTTGAGACATAGCATACGACATCGCCGCTGTTTGGTGGCTGTGAGGGATATAATCATCAGTGACTGGACTCAGTTGGATTTGGCATATTCGAAGAAACTGGTGGACTGCTTTATTGCCAAACTGAGCTCACTATAAAAGATAGTTTTTATTAGCGGTGTTGTACAGTGGCTTCTCGAAGTGTGCCCTCCGACGATTCCTCCTGATGTACGCCGGAACTCCAGAGACTTTATATGTGACTGACAGTCGTAGTGGCTGTTGCCGTCAGCGATAACACACCAGATTGTGCGACGATAGATTAACAATCTCCATGTTAATATTCGTGCTACGATCTGGAGCAGGCGAAGCGATTTTCTTGAAAGACGGATATACTACATTTCCTTTCAATACATTATTGAAGAATTTTTCAACTAAATTTCTCCTTGTGCTACAATTAGAAAGAAATAGTAACACTTCTAGTTGGTACTGCTTTTGGTGATCTCATGTCGTAAATCGAGTCGGTACTACACGGAGAAACAGAGGAATTTTAATCTACATGTTTTACGTAACTGCCAAACTCCCCATTTCACAGGTGCTATATCAGTATTAGTTAGGACCGTCATTGTAAATCTTGAACTTGCTTTGATGTTTTATAAGCTGTATCTCTTAAATGATGTTAACAGCATCATAATGTCATTTAATTATTAATCTAACTAGGACCTGTTGGGAGGAAACTTTTCATTGGATACTTCAGCTGTTAATAATCTGGCACACGTTTACCACACACGGAGAAGAGTTCACGTTAAGAGTTTTCCAACATGGGAACTACGTCCGCCCATCTTATCAGCGTATAGACACCTATTTAGACTCGCCACACCAATCGATGGTGCATAAGCATGGATGCGTCAAAAACGTCTCTTTATTTATATTCTCTAAGAATGACCAGAATTTTATTGAATCTCCTATATATTTATACGCATTTATCTTTCACAAATCGCTTGATTGTATTCAGTGTTACCACCGATTATGCACTTAATTTTCATTCTCGCGCATCCTTACCCGCAAAAATTGGTCTCCCGTGTAACTTAACTTGAGTGCCTGGCATGGTAGACAGCTCGGTTTAACTGAAAAGAAGGAGAAAAAAAAAACAGAAAGAGTTTATGGGCAGAATACTTTTCCAACTGAAATAAAACAAATAAAACGTAGTTAAGAAAACTGAAACAACTACAGGGCTAGTGAGTTAACGGGCGAGTTGTGGCGCCCTGGAAATATTATTATATGTTCGGAGTTTGGGCGGCCGCACAGGAGGATCACAGCCACTCCGAGAAGACACGCTGGGAGTGGCAAAGATGGCGGACTTTGTGAGACCATCATGGCACACATTTCACAATTCGTACAGAAATTAATAGCAGCCAGATGTATCATGATACCTCAAAATGAAACATGTACATTACCATTATTTGCATGACGATTCTGATGGTCAAATCAGATTTTCAATGTCTTTATTAGTTTAAAGTTTACTACCTGACGGTAAATTATACACGTAACACCCAGCAACGGATTTCCAAAATATAAACGCTCCACCCGATTTAGTCGATCGCCGTGTGTTTAGAAACCTATTGGTGTAAACCTAAATTGCTATGAATTACAGGCATCTAACTTAAATAGTACGTGAGTTATTGGCGGTCAAAGTGGCCGATTACTATCGAACGCGTGAGGCCATAAGTACTCCACAGTTACACGAAAAAATGGTGGCAACATGTCTATAAATTTACTTATCCATCTACGTCTTTGTTTATATCCGATATATACTATTCATGAAGAAATTGGTTAAATATTTACTGTGTTTTAGAAACCATAGAGGCTTTAGGCTCCTGGCCTGCCTTTCGCTTCTTTTCTTTGGTATATGTTTATTTAATTGTTTATGTATTTGATAATGTGAGTTAGAGAGTGTTTATGGTCCAGCCGTAGAACTATTTATTTAATTTCAAGTATTTAAATGTAGATCCAGTATTTCGTATGTGCTTAAATATGTTTGTGGGTGCGCTTGCTTGAAGACAAGGCGCGGCTCTAGCCAACCACAGCGCTAATGAGTAGGGAGACTGTATGGAAGCAGGAGAAGAGCATCGTTTCGAGAGAGGACAGCGGAGTTCGGGAGAGTGGGGAGCGAGGGACATTCGCACAGGACACGAAGTGCTCGACGCAAAGGCGCGAGGGACGCACAGCGGATAGACTTGGACAGTGGAGCAGCTTGCGCATGGTCGCGGCAGATAGAAATATTTCTTAGTGCTGACTTGTACACTTGTGAGATTTCCGTCCTTCTATAGTTAAGATGCAGTGTGCGCTTAGAAGTTAATATCTCGCGAGCTTTGATGTTGTCCATAACTAATTACGTGCAGTAATAACCTATTTTGTCCCTGTTATTCAGATTATATTTTATTTAATTGTTGGACCATCGACACCAATAAGTGTTTTGCAGAAATATACCGCATTCTCAAAAGCACTCTTACTACCCTACTCCTCATTTAAAGTCGTTAAGATGGTACCTGCAGATTTTACTTAATTGCAGTATTTCACTTGTAAACGTCTATGACAAGTTGAAAATTCGCAATTGCGGAGTGACAGGAACTCCGACCATTCGATTCATCTGTCTAGTCATACTGTATACTGTTGACTCAGCAGTATTTGGCTTGTAAAGCGCCAACTACGTATCCCAGCCCCTAGACAACGAAACCAGCCAAAACTTTTAATAATCCAACGTCGAGACGTTTATTGACTCTAGGTGACCTCCTGTTCTTAGAAAATTATTTAGAAGTCCAAATTGCACATCACTCATGCAATATACTTCAACAGATTATAGCAAAGCAGAGGTTTTTCACAAGTTCGTACTGTTCTCAGTAGGTTCACTGTGTGAAATCCTACATTTATTTGGCAGCTCGCCAGATCCTGAGGTCCGCTGCATGCAGCTGGAGCAAGAGAGTTTCCTTATCGAGCGGCCACTCTGTAAGAGGATTAAATTCTAACATCCAAAACAGCAGAAAGTTCCACTCCAAACGGAAAGTCGTTGACAGCACCAGGTCAGGAAAGGACCTCTCCTTAGCCTACTCCCTCAGATATGGTAGCGCCCGAGCATCTTGTGTAGTAAACGTAAACTGTGAAAGATGTAATGACATGAGAAACAATACGTAATAAATATATTTCTGAAATACAGTACTGAAAAATATTCATGTGAGCTATAGTTGTAACTGCCCTACCTGAACATTACTACATCGACTACAATCTAGCTTAATATAATACAAAAGTCATGTGTTTCGAGATCCTAATTTATTTCACAACTACCGTATGAAAGCCTCTACTGTACAGTGAAAATAAGTTTCTTTTATTTATTTCATTATTATGAGTTAAATGGATGCTGTTCGTCAAGTAAACTTGACAGCATCTCAGCCGCGTTTAAACACGAAATTGAGCTAGAATGAAACATTACAAGATTCAGTACTCCGTGAATTACTGCAGTATTAGTGTTCATACATATACGATGTATTCAAAAGATGATCTGCTGTGTTGACTCAGTGGGTCGGTACTAGCAGTTCACTGTTTGCATTAAGGCAGAGATTAATAAAATAAATAATGTAGTATGAAGTAATGAACGTAATACCTGAAGAAATAGGTGTATGAGAACTTTTCAGAAAATTGGCAGGTTAGTGGGACATATGCTAGAGAGAAAGAGAAGTATCTAACCTTGCTTTGGAAGAAACAGTTGAGAACACATATAGCAGAGCAGGACCAATACTGCAACATCTACTATAGAAATGGAAGAATGTGGGAAAATAATGGAAGACAGCAGCAAACGAGCCAAAAGGCTGCTGACTTAAAAAGTTACTTAACGAACTGTTTTTTTAATTAATGACTAATTTCCTAGCGACTCACAAGGCTGCAGTGGATGTGGATCTCTCCAGCCATATGGGGCCAACATTAGGGACAAACGATATAACCGGGGACCTAATGGCAATGAAGTAAAGAGTCTGAAAGGTTTCATGGCCGTTACTCCTCTTCAGCAAGAACTTAATAGAGTTCCTGTCCCTCTGCTGGGGCCAGCGTGGATGGATGAGCGGTTCTAGACGCTGCAGTCTGGAACCGCGCGATCGCTGCGGTCACAGGTTCGAATCCTGCCTCGGGCATGGATATGTGTGATGTCCTTAGGTTAGTTAGGTTTAGTTCTAACTTCTGGGGGACTGATGACCTCAGAAGTTAAGTCCCATAGTGCTGAGAGCCATTTGAACCATATGAACCTCTGCTCTGGCCTTCTTCGGCATTTCTCTCTGTCCCCCCTCTATTGTTCAGGTTCCCAAAGGCAAAATACATAAACTAGTAACTTGAATTCCGTTAAGTTATTGTACTAATATAAATGCGTTTTTGTCATACAGGAAATTTTAATGATGTGAAAAAAGCCGGATTACTGATGCAAAGTTTGAAACTAAGCCAACATAAACAACAAACGTAGAGATTCACACGCTCAAATTACAAGCTAATGAGAAGTGAACAGTCTGAAAGACTTAGGGGACGGTGTCATTGATGGTAAAGTATGGGATGCCAGGTTGCATCAGATTCCTGTTCGGCAGTACATATTAAGTAACGTGCCTATTACTCTGCTGGCACTATCTTCAGGACTCCTCTTGTCCTCACTCAATTGTTCAGGCTCACAGCGACAAAGGAATACTGAAGATCACGGCAGAGGGATCGAAACGTCGAGTAGTTTACAACCGCAAGGAGGAATATGACGTGGTCTAACAACGTATAAAATTTTTACAACAGCTTGATGTGAAGTGCCAGAAGAATTAACAAATTATGAAAAGTGTATGAATTTTGATGGTTCCAGTTGGTTGGAACGCTATTAGAGGGGACTGAATGGAACGTGTAGTAGATTATAAGGGAAAGTATAGGATGAGGAAAGTAATGACAGAAAAAACAGACTGTCATAAGTATTCCGCAGCTTCTAACCCTTTGTAGCGAAAGCCGTATCAAATCAGAGTAGGCAAGGTATACCTGGAAAACGCAGGGAGATGTGAGAAGATATCCACGTGACTAAGCTATGGTTTGACTAACTGCCCATGTGCAGATATAGACTTAAGCATTTACGTTGGAGTGATGAAGAACATGTAGCAAATCAAAAGGAAAAACATGTATATTGAGCTGTCTGGATATTACCACAAGAAGAAACACTCAATTTGGTAGTGGAAGGGACCAAGCGCACATACTCGAAAATAAACGCGTACAATTAGTCATAATTTTAATTTTAAATTACCAAGAATCTTTAATGATAACGGGCGGCTTACAAGCAACAGTATTTCCTTAAAATGTTTATAGGCTAAAAATTACATTAGATAACAACTCCTTTGAGGATGAACCATTTTGTAACAGCTTTTACACAGTAACCGCCGTTTCACAGTGGGGATCATATTCTTCAATGATCTAAAACCCAAAAAAAGGGCAATTATAATAAATGTCTTATATAGAACAAGCAAGTCAATAAGTTTACACTCAGAATTAAAGCGAGCACTTTACACAAAGCGCCTAGGTAATGATATTCTAAAACTAGATTATCTTCTTAGATGTTAAATCAGAGGGCCATCATTCGATCAAGATTTAATACTTCACCATGGATAACATAAAGACGGCCCTAAGAATAGCTGGCCAAAATAAAAAGATGAAAAAAGATAAAAGAGAATAAAAAATAAAAACAGAAGAAAATAAAAACCTTCTCTAAATATTCGTAAGTAAGGAAGGTCACAGGCTGGTTAATCTCTTTCCCTTTACACAAAAAATTACCACTCTCCAATGAAGCAAAGTTTTAAAAATATATTTCCTTTAAAAACAATTGTGGTCTACAACTTCACTTCAATACAAACGCTCTCAAACACCATCACAGTATTAAACAAAGCTAACCAGTGGCTTACATTATTACCTGAAGCTGACAAGGTATTGCGTACTAAACTGGAAGGATCATCATTTATTATTTTATGTTCTCTTCTTCCCGTAACATGAACATTCAGAAGGAATACTGTGGATTCCCGCCAAATTTGCGAAGTGACGTATTGTGTACTCTCTGTGCCTGTTGCCCTATAAATAATCCAAAAAGAACGTTCAACAGTGCATTAGAAGCTCGTAATCTTTACGGCCGGTGTGGCCGAGCGGTTCTAGGCGCTTCAGTCTGGAACCGTGCGACCGCTACGGTCACAGGTTCGAATCCTGCCTCGGGCATGGATGTGTGTGGTGTCCTCAGGTTACTTAGGTTTAAGTAGTTTTAAGTTCTAGGTGACTGATAACGTCAGATTGTAAGTGGGCTGTTTAAGTTTTTTTATTGGTAACGCCGCCGCCACGTAGCGCTCTGTATGAAAATCACTGGCTGTGCCGTGTGCAGTCTGTGGCTGGTTGGCATTGTTATAATACTCGCCATTGTAGTGTTGGGCAGCGGCGGCTGGATGCTAACAGCGCGTTGCGTTGTGCAGTTGGAGGTGAGCCGCCAGCAGTGGTGGACGTGGGGAGAGAGATGGCGGAGTTTTGAAATTTGTAAGAATTGGTGTCACGAACTGATATATATATATATATATATATATATTGACTATTAAGGTAAATACATTGTTTGTTCTGTATTAAAATATTTCATTTGCTAACTATGCCTATCAGTAGTTAGTGCCATCAGTAGTTTGAATCTTTTATTTAGCTGGCAGTAGTGGCGCTCGCTGTATTGCAGTAGCTTGAGTAACGAAGATTTTTGGTGAGGTAAGTGATTTGCGAAACGCATAGGTTAATGTTAGTCAGGGCCATTCTTTCGTAGGGATTTTTGGAAGTCAGATTGCGTTGCGCTAAAAAAAACTGTTGTGTGTCAGTTTAAGCACAGTCGTCCCATAGTGCTCCGAACCATTTTTAACCCAAAGTGTTACACTTTCATACCAGTGCTCGGTTTAGACTCAAGACATATATTGAACCACCAGTTTACTTCCTGTGGACACAGCAAACGTTCCTGTAAAAGGTGGCACCGAGCGCTGATATAAACTAACACTGTGCCAAGCCCACCGCGTTAATTCCATAGCCGAACAGCTCCGCCGATGTTCCACGATACTCACAAACATTTCAGTTCGCTGGAGGTGACAATACCGTGAGACGGCCGTTGTACGACGCCTTGTAGCCTCCTAGATCTACTCCTCTGCCGTCTAGGGTAGTGTCCAGAGACGCGGAATCTGTCTCTGTGGATTTTGATGGGAAACCAGCTTATGTAATATGGTATGTAATATTAAATATTTAGCACATAAACATACGAATTGTAAATTATCCGACCCAATGTGCAAAGGTCTACGTAAGTATGTAGAGAGAAGTCAAGTACAATACGAACGGAAAGTGACAGAAAACAATTGTCCAATTTCAACCTCTCTCGGCGTAGTGAATAATATGAAAAATTTCGCGCATGCACCCGAGCAGATTCTGTTTGTACAACGGGTATTTCGGCCACATACCGTCCGGCCATCGTCAGAGTGAGTCGAAAGACTGACAACAAAATGACAAGTGCCTCATTATATGCTCCACCGTGGCAATACTGCTCACGCCTGTCACAGATGCTTGTCGGCGGGAAAAAGGTACACTTATACACTCACCAGTTGTGGTGAATTCGTTGAGACATTCGATTTGCTTATCGATATATTTACGGCGGTAACAGCTTGACGACTTCTCTGCAATTTAATTACACCAAGAAGCGGATTCCATGCGTTATCTAAATTAAAACCTTTGTCACTATCTATTATGCTATCGGTTAATCTACTATCTATAGCTTCTACCAGAGGTTGAAAACACTGCTGTAGTTGTACGGTTGTTATATTTAGGACATGACCGGTTACGGTCTCTTATAAGCCCATAATCACGAGTCGTAACTTGGTGCTGTGACTCCGAGCGCCGCGGTGGACGAGTACAAAACGCACCAAGTCAGACACCTGAAGATGGGCGTATAAGAGCCCGAAACCCCTGGTGTCCTAAATAAAAGAACCTTACAACTGTAGCGGTATTTTCAGCCTGTGGTATAACGCTCAGTTTGGTATGTTCCTCCGAAAGGATTGTTTGACCTATTTCTTCGTTGAGAACAGAATCCCAAGAGAAGCCGGCGAATGTTAAAATCTTCACGTTACTGAAGCTTATCGAATGAGCCGTGTGCATACAGTGATCTCCGACAGATTACTTGTCTGGCTTTAGTAAGCATGTATATCTTGTATGTTCCATGCGTCTTATGACGCATGTACTGTTCGTGTTGTTTGACATATGTATGACTTATCATAATTTCCAGAGGGAATGAGTCACACACCAGCCTTAAAAAGCAATAAATCATCCTTTTCCGGAACCGAATTAGGCCGCAATTTTCAAAGGACGCCGGAAGCTCACCTTAACAACGTATTTCGCTAGAATACAGCTTACCTTAGAGAAAAAATTATCTTGATGTGATGGTCATACTATCTACTTCCAGATCACGTACTTCCATTCTAGAAGTCATACTGAACGCTTTGCGAGTTTTTTGCTGCGAATATCCATTCGCTTAAGAAACGGACTTGAGGTGTGTGAACTCTCCCTGCAAATTGCCACTATCGGATACGCAGTGTGCACTGCACACTAAGGTTTCAGGAACAAATACGGTTTGTGAAGGATGATCGCAACTACTGGCATGTAAATGTGAATTCGAATTGGTTTCCGATATGCAGCATGTTTTAATGTGCCATCAACCTTACGACGAAAGTAAACGAATGTTCCCCTACGTCCAATGACATTACCCGGTATATCACGTGTGAAATGGAGACAGACGCAGAAAACAGATGGTACAGTGAGTAAAAATTCAGTGAGAATTTACGATAGTTGAGGAGTCGGATAATATTTTTGGCTCACATCGTATCAGGCAGTGTGCCAAACCTTTGTGTATTGTGTACTGTGTATTCAACTGAGGACCTAGTAACGACAGAGAGGCTTCGTCCCACCGCAGCCCTCAGTGATACACAACCCCACAACTGGCTACAGCAATCCACCCACCCAACAGCCGCCCCACACTGAACTCAGGGTTATTGTGGGGTTCGACTCCTAGTGGACCGCCCAGAGAACGTCTCATACCAGACGAGTGTAACACCAAATGTTCGCGTGGTGGAGTAATAGTTGTGTAGGCGTATGTGGAGACAGTGTTTCCGTAGCAATCACGGACATAGTGTAACTGAGGGGCCGAATTCTAGGAACCATCCCGCATTCACCGAAGCAGATGCGAAACCACCTTAAAAACCATTCACAGGCTGGCCGGCATACCAGACTCGACACTTAATCTTGCTGGGGACCGGCGGGACTTCCTGGTCTGGAAGCAGCGCGTTAGACTACCCGGCTAGGCGGTCGGGCACGTGCTTAACGTTTGATCTTGATTTAATGGTATTTTATGAAGTATAGACTAGGTATTGCTGTCCAATTATGTCAGAATTAACTTTTATAAAAGCTTTCACTAACATTAGCTTAGGCATTGACGAAGCTATTTGTGCATCTTTGGCTCCATTCAATTTGTGCGTGTCACTTCAGTCGACTATGAGAGGGGCCATGGGGTGCCGTTCGATAGGGGCCACACGATTAATATACAGAATCATCTAAAAAAATCATGCCCCATTGTGCAGAGTAGAGAAGATCAGATTGAAAATGTTTCCAATCACTGTGAATGTAATTTTAGCCATGTTTTCATTTTACACGAATTTCAGTTGTTGTGTACATCAACTGTGACGTATGTGATGATGTGTGTGACTTTGGAGTCTAATGTTTGTAATGTATCTAAATGATTCATTCCGTAATGAAAGAAAATAGTCTGATTCAAATCTGACATTATTTCAAGCCTAAAATGAAGAAGAAAGTGCGCAGGCCCTAAGTGCTACGTCCCTGAATAGACCAGAACAATTGTAGAAGACATCAGATGGGGGAACAGTTACAGAATAGTACAGTTCAGACTTGATGTGGTAGAGTTATTTTTTCATTTTATGTGGTTTTAGTAGGAGCCCTTTTCACCAGATACATATACAGAAACATAATGATATAATCAGATTTCACTAGATACAATTATAGATACATAGTGATATAAACAAGACACTGGTCTGATTTCCTTACATAATATGGGAAACAATGAAACGAGGCAAGGAGTCAACAAATTTTATTAGTCTGATTGCACCATTAACAATAAAGGCAGAAAATTTTTAGCGTAAAATCGTGTTATATACGTACATGAGAAAACGTTAAAGATATACCCAAATTCTAAAGTTTCCGTTTACAGAGGTGAAGGATATGTCATATAAATAGGAGCCCTTTTCACCAGATACGTACACAGAAACATAGTGATATAATCAGATTACACTAGATATAATTAATGAAACGTAATGATATAAACAAGACACTGGTCTGATTTTATTACATAATATGGGAATGAAGCGAGGCAAGGAGTCAGCAAATTATGTTAGTCTGACTGCACCATAACAATAAATGCAGAAAATTTTATCGTAAAATCCAGTTATATTCGTACATAAGAAAACGTTAAAGATATACTCAAATTCTAAAGTTTCCGTCTACAGAGGTGAACGATATGTCATATACATTTGGTAACGGCTCTATTCTTGGAGCTAAGAGCTACCCTAAGAGAAAAATTATCTATAAAATAACGTATAGTATAATTTTTCTTTACAAGCGCTCTTTCCGTTTCAAAGGTTGTTAGTAGTGGTTGTAGTTAATATAAAAGCAAAAGAGACAAAGGAAAATTATGATGATCAGATACAAGACGAAGTTCGGTGAAATCTGTGTTGTCGACCTATCTTTGACATGATGATGAGTGGCCGTGGAAAGATGATTAAATAGTTCAATTTGTCCGAATCAGTTTTTCAGTACAATTACGATAATAGATTGGTATCAGAATTCATTATGATGCGACTGAATAAAGACAGATTCGTTTCCTGGAACGCACTACGGTCACCTAAAGGGTCGAAAATGGCGGCCGATCCATTGAATCACAGTATTAAGACGACCAATAGCGAGTATCAGCATAAAAACACTGAATATTATGATATAACGACAGAGAATAAATTAAATAATACAAATGAATAAATTAATATTCAGAATAACGTAATTCAGCTAAGTCAAACGAACATTGCAATACACCACCAATTATTCTATCTGTGCACTAAGATGGCTACCACAGAAGAGAGTGTAAAACAATAGCGGTACGCTAGTATTTGTCCTAAAATCAAAATCAGAACGAGAAAAACTCAGGGGACTTATATGCAAGATTAATTTATCTCTAGCATTGGGAAGTTGTGATGATGGTAATAAATGATGGGTGTACACAGTCCCTTGAATGGCATTGGTACAGTATTTCACCATTTATTTGACGACTCCTTTGATTAAGTGACTACACAATATCCGTTCATTCCATTGTGTTCATTATTCATCATCATTAATGTCATTTGATTTCTTTTGTTCCTCAAATCCCATGATGATTAATCCATTTTATCACACAAATGCATCAACAAATACACTGATCTCATTTACACAGGTAAGATTGCGAGTGAAGATTTGGTAAACGCCGGACGCTACTTCTGTACCTGTCGATTATAGACGATCGAATATGACATGCGGCTTCCTTCCCGCCAGAAAATACTCAATCCAGTTACAAATTTTGTTTGATATCTCACGTGCTGAATCATTTACAAGACGTACGTGCTCTCGGAAAAAGAAATATATTTTTTACCCGACTACCTTTTCCCATGGCTTACAATATGGGGTGGGCTTAACATAACCAACGTTTTCAGAATTCAGTCTGGTTGTAGGAAGTCCATCTGTTAGAGATACCTATTTTTTATCTCACAACGTGATTCAAGGTCTTACAACATGAACAACAAAAATAATGAAATTTTGTTAAGCAGTCTTACAACCCGCCTGGAAGATGTGCGTGAAAGGTGAATTTTTCCAACTACTGATAACTTTTCATTCGAGGTTTCGGTCTTTAAAATAGGGGTTCAGTGAGGCACTATTTCTGTGTGGTACGTGCTAGGAATTCCATCGAGCCCTGGAGCTATATTTTAGCGATTTCTGCTGTTTATAATCGCCACTGATACTGTCAAACTTTTACTTGATCTTTTTTTCAAAAAGATAGATATGAAAACTGTCCTCAGTATTTCTGCTTTTATATTGTTACCATCAATTTCAGTTCTAGGACAGTGTCTGGACACAAGCGCTACTGATAATCCTTGCATTTGACAAAAATTCGTTTGTGTGCCACATTATTCTACAATACACCAGTAAAATGTCACTGAAAGGTCCATAGTTATTAGACACCGCAGGACGGTCCGTCAGGCATCTCATGTCTCAGCTTACAGTATGTAGTGAAGTACAGACTGGCACTTCAGAAGTATCTTTACCATCACTGTATACCATGTAGAGCCATTCCAGTACCAGACCTCCCACAAAATGTTACCTAAATGCAGATGTTCACAGAGAAAGCTTTGGCATTACTATATCAATTTATGCTGGCCTTCTTGCAACTCACTGACCAAATTCGGTGTCATGCAAGACTAATAATGAACTTAATCCGGCGAAGACAATTATTAACTCCTAACAATATTACTATTAGTGATGGCAACTGTATTTTCTGCTAACAGCCAAACAAACTGCGTAGTTCTTTAAAGACCTTAGTTCCACTGGTCTTTAGTAACCGAAGCACCGGACGATCAAGAAATAAACAGATAAATGGGTTAGAACATTTAAATTCTCCAGAGCTGCAATGTCCGCGAAGAACAAAAGAAAATAGTAGCAGTGATTCGCTGTGTAATTTAAGCTTTTCCCGAAAAGATTTAAGTCACCTCAGCAGTTTGTTTTCGACGATTCGAGATCCCCAAGGCATTCCCATTTGTTCTGTGTCGAAAACATTTAATGAAATTAGGGCTGCGTCGGCCAGCACCGGAGAAGCTTTGGGGTTGTCCTCTTACATCCTCTCGTAAAATTCAGAGCGGTGAATGGAATTGCAATCACTTCAAAGTGGTCCGAATTTAGTTTTTCACCATCCTTTCATTTGCAATTGGGTGGGCGTAATTGATCAGTTTGTACTGCAAACATCATAATATTTAATGGTGTCTATGTCGATGTCCTTGGCGCTGTTTCTGTTTTGTAAAGTGAGAGTACCAGCTTTCGTCTTCTGGCTACAGAACAAACCATAGTATGACAGAGATATTCTGTGTGATCACTTTCTCCGTAGATATAAGAGTACAGGTATCTCTAAACCATAGATATACGTTAATAGACGGACAATATCGTATATAGTATCACTGATGTCACTGAATCCTGCACTTTAGAATTGCAATATGGCGGCGAGCAGAAAGAACGTGCAAACAGCTGTTTATATACTGGTAAAACAGTTGTAAGAACTGTAGGAAGACAGATTTAACTACGTTACCTAAATAGTTTTGACATAACACTCAATACATTCGTCGTGTTTGGTGCTGATTTTTGTACAGCAGACGGAAGATAAAATTAAGCGAACAAGTGTCAGTGCAAGCATTACTTGAGACTGCTGTTGTACTCCACGTAAGCCTAAATAATTACGTAACAAGTTGTCTAATCTGCTGTATCAGCAGTGTTTAACAAGTTAAGGCTCTGAATAAAAAAATGTTAGTGAACCTAGCTGAATTACCTGTATTAACCAGTTTTGATCAACGTTGGCTTCAAATAGTATGCTCGTAATGACTGTACTCCCATAAGTAGAACATTCCACTTGCCGTTGATAGCAAATGTCTTTATTCGTTTGAGTGTTATTGTCTGCGTTAAACATGCGTAAATGTATCACGATTATCTTCTCAAAATACAGTTCACCACTGTATGTGCTTGAGTCACCTAGTACGCAAATACAGGGTTATTCTAAATGATGGACCCATTTTCGAAACTTTGTATTTATTCAAGTGCAAACTGAAAATGAACAAACTTTATACCAAAGAAAAGAAGAAGTTTCAAAGTTTTTTAACAGTGTTTCATATCAATTTAATAAATTTAATAATTAGTGTTTAGTTTTTAATAATTATTTACTAATTAGAAATGTCGTAAATGTTATCAGTGTTCAATGTGGCCAGCGTTGGCAGCACGGCAAACATCGACGTGGTGACGAAACTCGTCCCACACACGCGAAAGCATACACGGCAGCTGTGATCCGGTTCCGCAGATTACTCCGAGTGGTTGGCAGAGACGCGACTTAAACAGCTTCCTTCACTTAACCCCAGAATCGAAGGATGTGGCAAGAAGTGAAGAGCCAAGTCCACATGTCCCCTGCGACCGATCCAGCGCTGAGAAAGGGAGTCATTAAAAAAGCTTGATCAATGACGGTGCCAATGGGGCAAAGCTCCATTCTGTTGGAAAATGAATTCCTGGCACCAGCCATTGTTCCAACATGTCCAGGTACGTTACAGTTCTTCCCACAAAGAAAAATTTTCCATAAACCTTTGTATGGGATACGGCTCAGAACGCGTTGAAATGGCTCTGAGAACTACAGGACTTAACATCTGAGGTCATCAGTCCCCTAGAACTTAGAACTACTTAAACCTAACAAACCTAAGGACGTCACACACATCCGTGTCCGAGGCAGGATTCGAACCTGTGAGTGTAGCGGTCTCGCGGTTCCAGACTGAAGCGCCTAGAACCGCTCGGCTACGAACACGTGACTCTCTTTGTTGTTGCAATGATCAATGTGGAAATCCTAAACCCCACATGCAGACATTGTGTCTGTTGACTCTTCTACTATTGTGTAACGTCGCTTCATCGCTAATAATTACACGCTTAAGAAATCCGTCACCTTCCATCTTTGCTAGCACGTAACCACAAAATGCGCGACGCTTCTAATTTTCATTGCGATTGAGAGCCTGCGCAATTCGTAAACGGTAATGCTTGTACAGAAAGCACCGTCTCAGAACTTTCCATGCCGTTGGTTGGGTTATTCCAAGTTCTCGACTGGCTCTATTGGTAGGCTTACTGGGACATCATCCTCTGACACAGGTGGTCGGCCAGTGCTTTTTCCTTTTGCACACATTTCCAGTCTGTTTAAATTGCTTAAACCAAAGGCTAATGCTTTTGCGAGTTGGCGGTTGAATACGGAATTCCGTACGAAAGGCCCGCTGCACTGCAATTTGCGACTCACTTTTCGAGAACTTAAGAACGCAAAAAACCGTGTGGCTCTACAGTCTCTATCTCACCCACAACTGACAGTGAAACGGAATGACGGCCCTATTGCAGCGCGAACATTACCGGCCGCCTCTGAGACCGTCACCGCCCCCACCCCACCCCCACCCCCTCCCGCTGCAGCCCGCCACTAACTTTGAAACTACCTCTTTTCATTAATATAGAGCTTGTTCATTTTGAATTTGTACTTGAATACATACGAGGTTTTCGAAATACGTCCATCCCTTAGAATAATCCTGCATTTGTACATCTGAAGGACTTATTTAGTTTACCTCGTAAAGCTTACAACACCATTTCGTTTCAGAAAATCGTAGTAGTACCGTACACAATCTTCCTGAGGCCCCATATGGTCTCACCAAACTTCAGGCTGAGCCCTTTTTAGTGTACTCCAGTATGACTGCGCTCTAAGCCAAGTTGCAGTTTGGTAAGCGTGGGCTGCGACACTCACTTACAAGGCGTAGACTGGTATTTGTTGGCAATGAGTTAGTATTAGCGGTTGTTTCAAAACCGTTCTTCACTTTCATGGAGATATTTCATACTTAGCATATTACCAATTGCTTCAGAGACCAACTATGAATGTGAACTGAAATTATCTGACATTATGCAGTATGTTGACAATGAATCGTCTTTGGCTATACCGTTGAGCTTTTCGCCATTTGGTTGCACACGTAGTGTATTATGCAAATAGTTTACACTACAACAGTGTATTGCGATATCCCAGGACGAGTGGAGTGGGGTCATTTGACCTGTGTGAGATATGTATTATAAATCCACACGTAGAGCAAAATAAGACGTATATCATTCCATTCATTTTCATGTCAAGTACGTATTTCAGTCAAAGGTTTATCATGATGCTCTAAAGCTCTAGCATCTTCAGATTACTGTTTTATTAATAACGCATTGCATTTCTATGACGAGTCTCTGTAGTTCTTACCAATAGTATAGCTGTGCAGGATGTGGACCAGGCATAAGTTAGATAGGCCACCCACACTATGAGCCAAAGAATAAATGTACAGCAGTGGCAACGAAGCAGGCTTCAAGCAGTTGCAATTTTAGTAGCCAGAAACCCCAATACCTTCAGACTTTACAGCAGCAGATCAGAACATGACTATGGCGCTAACTGTACAGTCTACAGTCTTGTCAGATTTTCTCTTTACTAACCTTACAATAATATTGATGACATCATAAAATACTACTGGATATCTCCTCGTTCAAGTTTTGCACCCCTCTGACTTCACAGGCCAATTGCAGTATGCATCAAATGGCTGAAAATTAAAAATGACTGTTAATTTGGATCTTACCAATCGTGCGAGAAAGTTCCCTCACTTCTATCACAGCTCAGATCACTGCTATCATGAGTTTCAATTGGCAGGACATTTAGAAGAGGTAATTGTCCCATTGATGTGACAATGTAGACTTTCCCGGCGTATTAGTATATCAAATTGTTGTCGAGTTTCCAGCCGGATCAAACTGTCATCTGTGTGCTCAGATGACAGTTTGATCGAGTTGGAAACCCGACAAGAATTTGATGTAATTGTTCCATTAAAAAAAATGAAATATGACTCACAAAAGCCACCTTAGTACTGTGTTTTTCCCAGAACCCTGTTGGTGGACAAGGGGTCACCTTCCCAGCTTGCATTGTTGCAAGACAACTTGTCATAAGTATAGAATCACGGGGTATCTGTGCACACTGGAGCAGACTGTTTGGTTATAACATCACTTGTTATACATTTAAAATGGCAAAAAACTAAAAAAAAACATAGGTTTGCCCTCGAGTGGATTTACAGTTCCCTTTTGATAAGAGTCCACATGAAGCAAGTTTAAAATAGCGCAGCCAGTATGATTAAAGGGGCTGACTAGCAACCCCACGCTGCATTGCACCATCATAGACAGCCGCATCTGACTGAACAGTAAGCCATGTGCAAATTGGCAGCAACAGCTCAGCCTTGAGAAAAATTGGCGTTTTGAACAGAGCGCTGCAGCGCGTAGTGTAAGGCAGTCGCCCTCCGTTTCTGGCGGTGGTGCCGCTGTGGCAATCGCCGCTTTGGTGTCTCCCTGTGGTGGAAAGGGGAAAGGTTGCCTGTTCACGTGCATTTAAGGGGCGCTATGAGCACGCCAATAGGGTCAGTCTCGGTCAGTCTATCTTCCCCATCTTGCTAGTTTGTCTCTCGTCCGCATTTGTTAGGCAGGTAGTGTCTGTCTGTCATTCAGAGTGCTAGTATGTCTGTCGTTCGGATCAACCTTTAAAGCCAGCAATATGAGAGTCTTTCTACTCCACCAGTAAGAGAACTCAGCGATTGGTCGCCCGGTCGTGGCTTAGTTCCTGCATCTGAGTAGGCGCGTTAGGCCGCCAGTCTGCTCGAGTTTGCTCAGTCATTGGTCACTGACTGTTGGATCGATCGGTTGGTCGGTCGCGCACTGAAACACAAGATGACTTGTCCGTCTTGAGCGTTGGTGGATGAGAAAACGCCACGTGAGCCCAGTGGGCCGCGGCGTATAGCGAGGGGTAGAGACTTCACGGTCGACACGAGAGCAACAGGAGTCAACCCACGACATCAGTCTAGCTGGTGCGAGCTGCGACGCCGTGAGATCGACTCGCCTTCGTGCGTCCGTTGAAGCGGCTGGCAGCGGATGGTTCGTGAGAGCGACTTATGGGTGCTGCGCCAGATTTTCTCGACGAATTGCAGTTTATTAGAAGTGATCGGTGATGTGTTGTTTGATTTACTCTTGATAAATTCTACTTGTTTTCTTGGTTAGGTCACCAGCCGTTTCGCTATGGGTTCGTCCCAAATTTCTTCTCCGTTTGCCCACCCGCGGGAAGGTGGTTGTTTATAAATTTGGAGGTCCGTTTTTCCCTTGTGGAGTAGGGGAGGGCTAGAACAATCTGCAGTTCTGGTTGTTCGGTAATCTCCCTATCAACCTACGGTACGTTAGTAGCTGCCTCTGTCTTGTTTGTCGCATTTCGTGTATTAACGAATTTATTGCTTGGGGTGTAATGACCTAATACACGAAATATGTTTTGATCTTTGGAAACTTTGATATTATTGCCTAGAATAATGAGAGGCTGTCTGTGTACTGTAGAGCATCTTAACTATTGTTAGACAACCTTGTATAATTTTATATAGGATTTCATTTCATGGGCTTTTATTTAAATGACCATTTTAGTATATAAAGCTGCCACCCTTTCACCGTAAGACCTTTCTTAGAAGTAAAATCAAGTTGCACCTACGGTGGCAAGGTTAATTTTTTAGTTGTTAGTGTTTTGTACCATTTACATCCCTCCTACATGAAGGAGGGGGGTGCATAGTTTGTGTGCTCGTGTAAATTGTTTAAACTCTCAGTTTAAAGTTATCTGGTGTATTGCAGATTTGCGCCAGTGTAGTCTTTCAGAGGCTGTTGTGAGCGGTCGTAATTACGGCCTTGTCAAAAGACAGCGGCAAGGCTCTCTGCCCAAAAGCTCATACACTCAAAACTTGTTTCAAAAATGGCTCTGAACACTATGGGACTCAACTGCTGTGGTTATCAGTCCCCTAGAACTCAGAACTACTTAAACCTAACTAACCTAAGGACATCACACACATCCATGCCCGAGGCAGGATTCGAACCTGCGGCCGTAGCAGTCGCACAGTTCCGGACTGCGCGCCTAGAACCGCGAGACCACCGCGGCCGGCAAAAACTTGTTTCTTTATGCCTCTGAATAAATTGTAACTTCTATATTTAGAGGCTGCTTTCTGATTATAATTTTAAATCTGTTTCTTTAAAAAAATGATTTTAGGCACTATTAAAGTGTATAAAATTCCCATTTGTTAAAAGGAATTTGTTTATGATTTCATCAGTTACTTCCTGGCAACTACTTCCATCCTTGCATAGTGTGATTAAATGTCTTAATATTCTTGATGAATCGCTAGTAAGTAAAATAAATTCTTAAGGATGTTCTACGAAAGTAATTCACGGTTCAACAGTAGTCTTGTTCGAACGCAGCAGCGTGCTTGATGTGACTGGTGTGCGGTATTCCACTTCACGCAGTCGTGAATGGTGTCATGCGATGGGTACCTATTGTTATATGTGATCTGTGGGCCCCATTACAGATGCTACAGTATTTCAGACTTAAAGTTATTCTAATCTTAGACTATACGGTTTCTGACTTCTTAGCTATCTGGATTGCATCGGTTTTGGACGTTATGTCACCACTTAGTACCAAACAGGTCGGGACTGGAGCGATCGGTTTTAATCTAGTTCGTTTGAAATTTATGTATTAGAAATTCCAGTTCCTCAGAACTCTTCAGTCCTGTTTCTTGATCCAGCGACTTGCTGGTCATAGAGACAGGACATCATGCACTGTAGCTCTGTGTCACTGGGGTACGCAATGTCAGTGGCAGGAACAGTGTGTTTGTGGATGCTCGTATGGGGGAGCAACTGGGTACAGAAGCTTGCTCTGTATGAAATACCTGAATAACTAACCCAATACCATCGACCGCTGCATCTAGCTGTCATATCCATCCCTTTTAAACATAAAATCAATAAAACCATAAAGTGACCAAGCAAACAAATGGGATCAATAAAACAAGAAAGTGAGCAAAGTCATGAGAAAGAGCCACAATTAAGTAGATTTACAAATATTGTATTAAATAAGTTTTCTTTAAGTAATGGTTATAAAACCTACTTAAAATTCACTATGATGTGGAGAAACATTGAAAAAGGTGTTCCTGTAAGTGAACAGAAAACACCAGACTTCGCTATGTAAGGACATTTCACAGGGTTGACACACAACACAGAGTGGGTTTAAGTTCTTTACACAGAACATGTACCTCTGAACCCCAAGTCAGCAGCAATAATTTGTAGGAGTACCAGTCTAGTGGCCACTGATATTATTATACAGAAAGTAGTGGCCACGTACAGATTTCTTAAAACTGCTTAGATTCAATAACTAGAGTATCTCTTACAGCAAGACATCACATTTGGTTAATTAAAATTTACAAATAGCGAGAATAACTCTTTATTTCTACCAGCACTATCTGTAAGATAACTTAGATCATACTACTTTGCAGGGTTTATCTCCTTATCACTAGGTAAGCAATAGCCCAGTTAACACAAGTTAGCATCTGCTTAAGGTGACAGCTGGTCGATAGGCAGGGAAGTCTGACTCACTAACTGCCATTACGACACATTCTAGGTGGTGCAGTGAACACCGTTATCACATGTTAGCAGGACATAAGCAACAGCACTCAACCACAGAGTCATGTCGTTACCGTTGACAATAGAAAAAATTTTCAGTGCCCTAATACCACCTGAGGTGATCAAACCTTGTTTTTCTGTCATTCACACAGAAACACAAGTAAATCACAGTACAAATTAATAGGGCAATATCACTAGGAACACAGAAGTTCCTGCTTTCAAAATCATTTAAATGATACAAAATCTAACAGAAAATTAAACCTTTGATAATGGACCTCAGAGCTGGTTTCAATTCTGTACCATCACAGCTCATGTCACCAGCTTATACAACGAATAGGCTGGCCGGGGTGGCCGAGTGGTTCTAGGTGCTACAGTCTGGAACCACGCGACCGCTACTGTTGCAGGTTCGAATCCTGCTCGGGCATGGATGTGTGTGATGTACTTAGGTTTCTTAGGTTTCAGTAGTTCTAAGTTCTAGGGGACTGATGATCTCAGAAGTTAAGTCCCATAGTGCTCAGAGCCATTTTTGGATAACGAAGAGAGTTTCATGCTAGGACAACTTAAATTTACGTGGCGCACCCAGAGTCAACCGCCAGCCTTTCACAGCCACCATGAATCAGTCGCTTAAGACAATAAAAGGGAACAGGGTTACGTATTTCCCTTTCAGTGACTAGTGTATTGCAATCAGCAACAATTCGTTAATGTGGGAACACTAACGCAGGAACAGAATTCAGTTTTCCTCAAGTACATCAATTGCTCAGATGCACACATTCTAAATGTAAAAAACAAAGAAAGTGTGAACGATCACCATCAAATCTTTTGTGCCAACCTGTCAGGAAGATACCGTTATGGTATACCTCATCGCTCTGCTATGACCAATGGAGTGATGGAAAGCTGCCCCCAACAACCTCTACCTAAAATAACCTCACATCATACTGGCAGCACGCAGCATCACCTAAATACTAGCGACCAGTTCTTCCAGTAAGCTCCACACTGTTCAACACCACTAAAAATTACCAATCCATGTTGGCTGATCCCAACTTCTAATAACGAGCTACCAGAAACTACACAATCATAGCAGCGAATCTCCTACGATAGAACAAGAACAATTCCAAAACTAACCATCATAACCACATTGGCTAGTCACAGCTTGTAGTAGCAGAACACACATAAAAGAGCAAACGTAACTGCCCAACTAGAAAGCGAAACTATACAAGTTGGAGAACAGACAATGTAACAATGGCAGGACATCGCGTGACTCGGAAATAGTAGTCCGCAGTGCTCACATTGTCAACATGTCATGGCCTGTCACCAACCAGTACTGCCCTCTCCGCTGGTCGACCAAGTACTCTCTCCCTTCCTCAGTACGAGGGGCATTGCTCGCCGCCGCAGCAATGCGACGCATTCATAGATTAAATTGCAGTGGTGAACCTCTATTCTATAACTGAATAGCAGTTTAGTGTGCATATGAACATCCAGGCCGAGTGCTAAGGCATGAGCATATCAACCTGCTCACTGCAGCAGATGCTCGCTAAGTTCTTTAAAAGCACGAGCGGTAACTCATGCTTAGGCCTGATGAAAGACAACGATTGCTCCTGTCAGTTAGAGCCATATGTTGTTGTTTTAACAGACTTATTTCCAACTGCCACATGCACACAAACATTTAGACACAATGTAATCATTCTTTTATGTAACCCTGTTTAAAGAACTGCTTGCTGTGTTTCCTTTCAGTTTCATTTTTAAACAGTTATTTGACACAACTTTAAACGTAGCTGTGTGCAGCAACCGTGGAAATATTCTTTGTAGTAAAGACAGCCCACTGGTGGCAAAAAAGTTATTTGACAGGTTGGAGGTATAGAAATAAAGAAAACGAATAGATTTAAAAAAATAGTTTTATTTTCGTCACAGGTACAAATAACATATACTGTTCGGCCACTCTACACTTCAACTATTACGAGGGCTATTCAATAAGTGAAGCAACACATCTTTCTTCTTTCTGACAGGAACTTGGATTTATTTAGGATTTCACTGCATGATGCTATTCCCCATTTTCGTGGGTACAAAACTCGGTTCTTCAAATTTATCTCCACTCAATGTTACGGCGTTAGGCTGACATTCTGGGAGGGTATGTACGCTCACATGACACCACTGCACAGGTTAATGTCATGGCCAAATTGCTGCATCCATAAACTCATCATCATTCACATGCTCGATCCTGTGGAATACATCTTTCAAAGGGACAAACAAATGTAAGTTGCTCTTTATAGTTTCCTTTAAGGCAACGAGGAAAACAGCAGGCACACACCTTTGCCTACCCCACCTGGTGAAACAGTGTGTGAACGCTACCAACAAAACTGTCCAGCTGAGTAGCGAAATGTTTGATTGTGGTCCCTCGATTACCTCGAATAAGAGTATCGGCACATTGAGACACTTTAGCAGTCACAGCTGTGTCAAGCTGGCTGGCATGCAGGAGATCAAATACACTAATAGCCATTAAAATTGCTGCACACAGAAGAAATAAAGATGATAAACGGGTATTCATTGGACGAATATATTATACTAGAACTGACACATTTTCACGCCGTTTGGGTGCAGAGATCCTGAGAAACCAGTACCCAGAACAACCACCTCTCGCCGCAATAACGGCCTTGATACGCCTGGGCTTTGAGTTAAACAGAGCTTGGATCCCGTGTACAGTTGATCGGCCACCATTGGCCAGACGTTTCAGTTGGTGAGAGATCTGAAGAATGTGCTGGTCAGGGCAGCAGTCCAACGTTTTCTGTATCCAGAAAGGCCCCCACAGGACCTGCAACATGAGATCGCGAATTCTCCTGCTGAAATGTAGGGTTTCGCAGGGATCGAATAAAGGGTAGAGTCACGGGTCGTAACACATATGAAACGTAACGTCCACTGTTCAGTGCGAAGAAGAGGTGACCGAGACGTGTAATCAAAGGCACCGCATACCATCACGCCGGGTGATACACCAGTATTGCGATGACGATTACATGCTTCCAATGTGCGTTCACCACGATGTCGCCAAACACGGATGGGACGATCATGATGCTGTACACAGAACCTGAGTTCTTCCGAAAAAATGACGTTTTGCCATTCGTGCACCCAGGTTCGTCGTTGAGTACATCATCGCAGGACCTCCTGTCTGTGATGCAGCGTCAGGGGTAACCGCAGCCATGGTCGCTCGGCTGATAGTCTATGCTGCCTAAAATGTCGTCGAACTGTTCGTGCAGATGGTTGTTGTCTTGCAAACGTCCCCATCTGTAGCCATAGGGATCGAGACGTGGCTGCACGATCCGTTACAACCTTGCATATAAGATATCTGTCATTACGACTGCTAGTGATACGAGGCCGTTGGGATCCAGCATGGTGTTTCGTATCACCTTCCTAAACTCACTGATTCCATGTTCCGCTAACAGTCATTGGATCTCGACGAAAGCGAGCAGCAGTGTCGTGACACGATAAACCGCAATCGCGATAGTCTACAATCCGACCTTTATCAAAGTCGGAAACGCGATGGTACACATTTCTCCTCCTTACACGTGGCATCACAACAACGTTTCACCAGGCAGCGCCGGTCAACTGCTGTTTGTGTATGAGAAATCGGTTGCAAACATTCCTCATGTCAGCACATTGTACGGAGCCATCCTTGTGTGAATGCTCTGAACAACTAATCATTTGCATATCACAGCATCTTCTTCCAGTCGGTTAAATTTCGCGTCTGTAGCACGTCATCTTCGTGGTGTGGCAATTTTAAGGGCCAGTAGTGTAAATTGCCACAGTCCGGTTGCAATAATAAGACACCTCGCCCACAGACACACCTCGCTTTTGTTCACTGTCAGATCTCCGTAGTCATTCTGCAGGCTATGAATATCTGCGAGGCTCTGGTTTGTCGCCAAAACACACTCAATGAAGGTTCTGTGCTTGGAACGCAATTATAGCAGCCATTTTGAAGGCCACATACACCGCCTTCACTTGGGCTGAAAAAGGAGTATTCAACGATATTCCATAACCAATTCCGCAATTTTTCAACCGAAATTGACCTAGGAAGTTATTTGTTGCATTACGTACTCGTGTTTTTACTGAAAACCTGGTAGACAACTGTGTACAGTATTCATAAAATAGAGTAGTATAGTAATTTACAACATATAATACCCAAAATATATGAGCGTAAGTCAATTATAATCCAGAAAGTAGTTACAAAATTTTAATCAAATAGGGAACTTAAAAGAACATAATTTTTTCGATATAGTCTTCTTACGTTTCAACGCACTTGGTCCATCGTCGTGAAAACTTCGTGACACCCTCATAAAAGGAGGTTCTAGGTTGAACTGCGAGGCAGGAAAGCACCGCTTCTTTCACGGCTTCGACTGATGCAAATCGACCGCCCCTTAATGGCTGTTTGAGTTGACCGAATAAGTGGTAGTAATATGGGGCAAGATCGTGAGTATGTGGAGGGTGATAGAGTACTTAAAATTTGAGTTGTGGAGCGTTGCAGCAGTGTGAACAGCAGTACGCGGACGGCCATTGTCGTGCAACAACACAATACATTTGACAGCTGTCTTCGACGTTTGCTTCGAATTGCAGGCTTCAGGCTGGCAGTAAGCATCTCACTGTAACGTACACTGTTTATTGTTGTGCCCCTTTCCCCATAAAGTTCCAGTATTGCTGGATCTTGTTCGTCCCAAAAGACTGTAAGCATCAGTTTTCCTGTGGACAGTTGGGTCTTGACTTTTTCTTGCACGGCGAATTGGGACGTTTCCATTCCATACTTTGCCGTTTACTCTCCGGCTCGTAATGATGGAGCCATGTTTCGTCACCAGTAATGAATCTTGTCCCCTTCGTTACCATAGCGATCCAATTGTTTTTTACAGATGGCCAAGAGCGTTTGTTTATGCAGCTGAGTAAGTTCTTTTGGGAACCACCTTCCACAAACTATATGAAACCCAAGTCTGTTGTGGATGATTGCGTAGGCAGAACCGTGACTAATTTGCAGACGACGTGCCACTTCGTCAATAGTTAATCGTCTGTCCAAGAGAACCATTTCACGTGAACGTTCAATCGTTTCTTCATTGTGCCGGCAAACGGTCATCCGGCTCCTTCGTCGTGCGTAACACTTGTGTGACAATTTCGGAATTTTCCAAGCCATTCGTAGACACTTAACATCTTAAGTCCTTTTCTCAGTAGAGGGTAGAATTGTATCAGAAGGCTCGGATTAATTTAGAAAGTGTCTTCCCTGGTTTTCAGAAACTGAAACCAGTGTCACCTAAAGGGCGATGCTGATTTTGAAAAGACTCTTATTTTGCAGAGCGACTTTCTGCAAAATGGACCGTGCCAGTAGCGGTCGTCGGATTGTGTCAGCCGGCCAGAGGAGTCAGCCCCCGTTGGCTGACCGGGCAGACTGGGTGCTCGGCCGTCGCAGCTGTGGAGTGGCTAAAACGGCAAGGCATATCATTTGAATCTATTTCCAGTGAGGTTTAAAGTCTTGCGTTGAGTACCAGCTTGGAGAATAGTTTTGCCCTTAAATCACTGTATAGGTATTTTATCCACAGGAACTGGCGGAGGAATAGTTAAATTCTTACGTCTCTCTGTACGATTAGAACAGGGTGAAGGTATACTTTAAATTTCTCTTTGATGTACTCTTCGTGTATTATTTGTTAACTAGAGATAATTTGAGTAGAGACATTGCTCAGATTTTGTGGGTAACGATGTTAAAGATTTACGCCGCAAGGTTGCTGAAGAGAAAGTATTGTTACGTTGGTGCCATTTGATACGTTATATGTACAAAAATTATATATATATATATATTGTTAATTTAACAGCATGAACTTTTCTTTTGTTAGAGCATGATTCTTTCTCTCAGGAATATTATTTTTTTCTTATCACTTTTACTTCCGTGCATCGGTAAATATGAAACGCGTTCTTGAAAGGCCGCTGTCATTCATGTACAAAGTTTGAATTTTGAACGTGATGACTAAAATACAGTTGCCGTTAACTGAATTGAATGTAATTTTGTTAATTTCTATTTATTTATTGCAAAGCAATGCTCGAGAGAATTTTGATTGTGTCGTGGAGTAAGTAACTGAACTCGTGCAATCTGGATAATTTAAAAAATGAACTTTAACGTAAATTAATTATCTGTTGCAATTTAAAGAGGCTCTTACAACGAAATCTCTCGCATTTACAGTTACGGTACTGTAAACACTTTAAAAAATAAATTAATACTTCGGCGCGTAATGGCCGACCAGAGACTGCATCAGAAGATGAGCTTCCCGCAGTGCAAATTAGTGAGAACAATGCTTATTAAAAATAATTTGCCACTGCGAGCACTTGAGGTGACAACTATTACAAAGAAATTCATTTTGTGATGACAATAATTAGCATATTTTAGCAGAATACACAATAACGTACATAAAATAAGTGTAGCCGCTGAATGGCTGCCTTCCGTATCGCGAAACAAAACAATGTGAGTACCATAAATTACGTCCTTCCGCCTCGGCCGTATAATCGCGTCTTTTTTCGATCCTTTTTTGATTTTCATAGACATATTTTAAATAAAGAAGCTGCTCTTAAATTATCGCTGCATATCAGTTGTTTCAAGAACATTAACTGTATCTTTTATACTAAATATATTCATAAAATACGTTAACTACGGTTTACAACCGATAAAAATGTCTATATTTATGTAACGTATCGTCACAGTATCCATCAGGCTTAGGAACCAGCTTAATAACCCATTTTTCCGTAGGATAAAGAATCGTAAAGAGGTATTTGTCATATATATATATATATGGAATTAGTCTGAACCACTGTCTCGGCTTTGTTCTCAATTGTTACCAAAAATGAAGCTGTAAGAATATTTTCTAAGGACTGCGACGTACACATTTCACTTGTATTGTTAATTATCCGACCTTAGTACCTCTGCTGAGCTCTTTACAGGTTTGCCTGAAGTGTAGAAAACATTTCCTTTAATGATGAAGAATGTGGCGCTAGTAATCGAGCTGACGAGTACGCTTTTTAAACTCATTTTGAAGACAGACAAGGTCAAAGTTCCACGCAAAATAGCAGTTATTTATCTTTTTAAGGAACCCGAACTATCGTTTATGACAGTCCGACAGCGGAGGGCTCATAAGAAGAAAAGGGACCAGAACGGGAACGGAAACTAGAACATGTACAGTAACAGGAATACGAACAACAGGAATACTGGTCGGTGTGGGAGGAGCGGGAAAATTTCCACTGACGCAATGAATTAAGAGCTGTTTCGTAGCGACCTCTTCCATTCGGGATTGGTCAATAATCACGAACCACTCTGCGACTTGTTGGGAGCATTATTTTCATCTGGGATTGTGACAGTACCTTCGGTTTGATGCGGCCAGCTACGAATTCCTCTCGTGCGCCAGCCTCTTCATCTTAGAGTAGCACTTGCAAACCGTCTTCTAAATTATGTGTTGGATGTTTTCCCATCTGTGCCTTCTTTTTCAACTTTTACGCTGTCAAGCTCCTGATTTGTTAACGCATGTCATATCTTCCTGTCCCTTTTTATTATGTTCTTTATTCGCAGAGTCTGCAGAGAAACTCCACATTCCTTTATCTGTCCATATAATTAGCATCGTTCTTCTGGAGCAATACTTTTCATATGCTTAGATTCATTTCTGTTCCAGTCTTACAACCATACAATCCTGTGACTAAAACGTACATTTGCAAATATTTCTCATCCTCGATAGTTGAGTGGCCAGCATGACGAAATGCCACGCAAAGGAGCCTTGCTTTGATTCCCGGCTGGGTCGGAGATCCTTTCCGCTCAGGGAGTGGGTGTTATGTTGTCTTCATCATCATAATTTCATCACAAGGAGTGACAACTGGAAGGGCATCCGGCCAAGCCTTAAAATTCACGATGCCATATCCGACCTTTACCATGCCGACCCCACGGAAACTGCTGAACAAAGGTACAAGGAAAAGAAGAAGAAGGAGATGGATGTAGAACAAGGGATGACACCAGGTGCAGAATCTCGCCACATCTGCAGCGGCTGAGACTGTAAGTCCGTCGCACCTTACTAACCCAACGGAAGTCTTCACGTCGCTGTGTCACCGAGCGAGGTGGCGCAGTGGTTAGCACACTGCACTCGTATTCGGGAGGACGACAGTTCAAACCCGCGTCCAGTCAAACTGATTTAGATTTTCTGTGGTTTTCCTAAGTCGCTTCAACCTAATGCCTGGATGGTTCCACTGTAACGGCGCAGCAGACTTCCTTCGCTAGTCCAATGGAGCGATGCCCTGGCTGTTGGCTCCCCTCCCCCAAATCCACCAACAAACGAAGCTGTGACTCTAAGTGTGTCATTTCAGCAGCTGTGGTTCATATGGCTCCAAGCACTGCGGGAACATCTGAGGTCATCACACCACTAGACTTAGAACTACTTAAACCTAACTAACCTAAGGACATCACATAGCCCATGCCGGAGGCAGGATTCGAACCTGCGACCGTAGCAACAGCGCGGTTCAGGACTGAAGCGCCTCGATCTGCTCGGCCACAGCGGCCATCTCAGAGTGTGTGGCACAGGGTTCGAGTCTTCAGTCTGAGCACGCAGCAGTTTTTTTCATTGCTTTGGAAAATTATGTGCTTACATATGAATAAAATTTATTATTTTACTTACTGGCCGCACGGTCTCCACTAGTTTGTAACCACAGTAAGAAGGGAAAGGTGAAAAATACTTTTATGTTTAAGCTCTCTAAATTAAAACAAGATTCTAAGCTACTGCATGTATTTACAAACAACATTTTTTTTTTATGTGAACATGTTGTTGTGGTTGTGGTCATCAGTCCTGAGACGGGTTCCTGCTCTATCCTGTGCAAGTTTCTTCATCTCCCAGTTCTTACTGCAACCGACATCCTTCAGAATGTACTTAGTGTATTCATCTCTTGGTCTCCCTCTACGATTGTTACCCTCCACACTGCCCTTCAATGCTAAATTTGTGATCCTTTGATGCCTCAGAACATGTCGTACTAACCGGTCCTTTCTTCTTGTCAAGTTGTGCCACAAATTCCTCTTCTCCCCAATTCTGTTTAATACCTCCTCATTAGTTATGTGATCTACCTATCTAATCTTCAGCACTCTTCTGGAACACCACATTTCGAACGCTTCTGTTCTCTTCTTGTCCAGACTATCTATCGTCCATGTTTCACATCCATACATGGTTACACTAAATACAAATACTTTCAGAAACGACTTCCTGACACTTAAATCTATTCTCGAAGTTAACAAATTTCTCCTCTTCAGAAACGCTTTCCTTGACATTGCCAGTTTACTTTTTATATCCTCTCTACTTCGACCATCATCAGTTATTTTGCTTCCGAAATAGCAAAACTCCTTTACTAGATTATGTGTCTCATTTCCTAATCTAATTCCCTTATCATCACCCGACTTAACTCTAATACATTCCATTATCCTTGTTTTCCTTTGGTTGATGTTCATCTTATATCATCCTTTCAAGACACTAACCATTCCGTTCAACTGCTGTTATAAGTTCTTTGCTGTCTCTGAGAGAATTTCAAAGTCATCGGCGAGCCGACCTCATTTTCCGTACGGTTCTAGGCGCTACAGTGGTGGTTGGTGGTTAGAGTTTAACGTCCCGTCGACAACGGGGTCATTAGAGACGGAGCGTAAGCTCGGGTTAGAGAAGGATTAGGAAGGAAATCGGCCGTCCCCTTTCAAAGGAACCATCCCAGCATTTGCCTGAAACGATTTAGGGAAATCACGAAAACCTAAATCAGGATGGCCGTAGACGGGATTGAACCGTCGTCCTCACGAATGCGAGTCCAGTGCGCTAACCACTGCGCCACCTCGCTCGGTCTAGGCGCTACAGTCTGGAGCCGAGAGACCGATACGGTCGCAGGTTCGAACCCTGCTTGGGGCATGGATGTGTGTGATGTCCTTAGGTTACTTATTTTTAATTAGTTCTTAGTTCTAGGCGACTGATGACCTCAGAAGTTAAGTCGCATACTGCTCAGAGCCATTTGAGCCATTAGTCATCAGCGAACCACAAAGTTTTTATTTCTTCTTCACGGATTTTAACACCTACTCCGAATTTTTCTTTTGTTTCCTTCACTGCTTGATCAATGCACAGATTGAATAACATCGGGGAGAGGTTACAGCCCTGTCTTACTCCCTTCCCAACAACTGCTTCCCTTTCATGTCCGTAGACTCTTATAACTGCCATTTGGTTTCTGTACAAATTGTCAATAGCCTTTCGCTCCCTGCACTTTACCCCTGCCAACTTCAGAACTTGAAATAAAGTATTCTAATCAACATTGTCAAAAGCTTTCACTAAGTCTACAAATGCCAGAAACGTAGGTTTGCCTTTCCTTAATCTAGCTTCTAACATAAGTCGTAGGGTCAGTATTGCCTCACGTGTTCCCATATTTCTACGGAATCCAAACTGATCTTCCCCGAGGTCAGCTTCTACTACTTTTTCCATTCGCCTGTAAAGGATTTGTTTTAGTACTTTGGCAGCCGTGACTTCTTAAACTGATATTTCGGTAATTTTCGTATCTGTCAACACCTGCTTTCTTTGGGATTGGAGTTATTATATTCTTCTTGACGTCTTAGGGTATTTCTCCTGTCCCATATATCTTGCTCACCAAATGGTAGTGTTCTGTCAGGACAGCTCCCCAAGGCTGTCAGTAGTTCTAAAGGAATGTTGCCTACTCCCGGGGCCTTATTTCGATTCAGGTCTTTCAGTGCTCTGTCAAACTCTTCACGCAGTATCATATCTCCCATATCATCTTCATCTACATCATTTCCGTAATATTGTCCTCAAGTACATCGCCCTTGTGTAGAACCTCTATATACTCCTTCCACCTTTCTGCTTCCCCTTATTTGTTTACAGCTGGGTTTCCATCTGAGCTCTAGATATTCATACAAATGGTTCTCTTTTCTCCAAAGGTCTCTTTAATTTTCCTGTAGGTAGTATGTATCTTCCCCCAGTGAGATAAGCCTCTATATCCTTATATTTGTCCTCTAGCCATGCCTCCTTAGCCATTTTGCACTTCCTATCGATCCCATTTTTGAGACATTTGTATTCCTTTCTGCTTGCTTCATTTACTGCATTTTTATATTTTGTCCTTTCATCAATTAAGTTCAAAATTTCTTCTGTTACCCAAGGATTCCTAGCAGCCCTCGTCTTGTTACCTACTTGATCTTATGCTGCCTTTACTACTTCGTCCCTCAAAGCTACCCATTTTTCTTCTACTGTATTTCTTTCCCCCTTTCCTGTCAATTGTTCTCTTATGCTTTCCTTGAAACTCTCTACAACCTCTGGTTTAGTCAGTTTATTTTGGTCCCATCTCCTGATATCCCCACGTTTTTTGTAGTTTCTTCACTTTTAATCTACAGTTCATAATCAATAGATTGTGTTCAGAGCCCACATCTGCCCCTGAAAATGTCTTACAATATATAACCTGGTTTCTAAATCTCTGTCTTACCATTATATAATCTATCTGAAACCTGTCAGTATCTCCAGGGTTCTTCCATGTATAAAACATTCTTTTATGATTCCTGAACCAAGTGTTAGCTATGATTAAGTTGTGCTCTGTGCAAAATTCTAGCAGGCGGCTTAGTCTTTCATTTCTTCCCCCCAATCCATATTCACCTATTACCGAATTCCCTTCACTATCTGTGTAATGTCTGCCGACGGACTGTCGACCCTATGGGCCCGGGTTCGATTCGCTGCTGGGTCGGAGATTTTCTCCGCTGAAGGATTGGGTGTTGTGTTGTCCTAATCATCATCATTTCATCCCTATCGGTGCGCAGGTCACCGAAGTCGCGTCAAATCGAAAGACCTGCACAAGGCGAACGGTCTACCCAACGGGAGGCCCTAGCCACACGACATTTCCATCTGTATAATTTATTTTATTTCATCATACATTTCTTCAATTTCTTCATCATCTGCAGAGATAGTTGGCATATAGACTTGTTCTACTGTGGTAGTCTTGGGCTTCATGTCTATCTTGGCCACAATAATGCGTTCAGTATGCTGTTTGTAGTAGCTTACCCGCACACCTACTTTTTTTATTCTTATTAAGCCTACTCCTGCATAACCCTAATTTGATTTTGTATTTATAGCCCTGTATTCGCCTGACCAAAAGTCTTGTTCCACCTGCCATCAAACTTCACTAATTCCCACTATATCTAACTTTAACCTACCCATTTCCCTTTTTTAATTTTCTAACCTACCTGCTCGATTATGTGTTAACATAAAATTCTATAAAACAAATACCAACAAGATAGAAATAATTTCATACGCTATTTTTTGTCCAATAATTGAACTTGATTTCAGAACCCAGCATGTCTGACCTCTGTGTTACCTTGCCTCAATTTATTTTTTCTCTTCAGCGTCTTATTACGTGCAGGGTCCATTTTTCACGCATTCAACAGCTGACAGTAGCAAACGATATGTGAGAAGGTAAAACACGCTGTAGGAAACGTTCTACGTGAATACGCCTTGGCGCGCGCGCTCTGGCTATTAGCAGCACTTTAACAGAGTTGCATGTATGCAAGCTCGTTAAATCTAAACTCGTTTCCTCGTAGTCTTGTACTACCATTACCTCGAGTGCTACCGTATCCCTTCGGATAATGCAAGAACGAAAGCAGAGTAACCCAGCGGAGCAATGTGGAACACAGCCCCTTTTACCTGCAAGGGTAGGAGCGACAGGCCCAACCGCTACACATCCGGCGAGTTACTTCACCTGGTAACATTTCATCATTCACTTTTGTGGTACTTTTCTACACTTGCGGCCCCTGTGTCTTACACTAAATTACTTGCCTCAGTGTCATCTACGTCGCTTTGTGAGTTTTTAAATGTTAATAGGAATCACCCTATACTTCCTTATGTTTTATTCTACCTATGCACTGTATCGGCATCAATTATAGTCTTCGTGTGGGCCTTAGCTGTTAATAGTTCATTTATTTGGCACCGACATATTTTCGTAAATATTTATTCTCAGCTCAGAAATTTTGGCGTTCACATGCTCCATGTGCAATCTGTAGATGTATGTTTTCATGCGTTTATTGTTTCCTTCATTTCCTTGTTTAGTGGGAGCTGTCGGGCAGTCTACTGTGTCAATTTGCCTAGTGGACTGCACTTCAGGCCTTCTTGAAGCAGACTGGCTCCTGATTGTCAGTTGCCTGCCCTAACACACGTTACCGTAAACTATATGTTGCGTCGCTTTGTATTTATTATCAAGTCTCAAGGCCATAAATTTGTGCAGCCGTTATTGCATCGCTGCTTTCAGTGGTTCAACAAAATAAAAGGGGTTTGTGATTGGGTATGAATTCTCCCATGGTCTCTGAACAGGTCCATTATACACACACATACATAAAACAGGTTTGCTGAATTCAACCAAATCCATCTCAATCTCTCCAGAGCGACGAATCCTTTGTTGAAAACTGTGGCAAGCTTGACTTTTCACCAGATAATTTAGTCTATCACGCCGTCTACATATGTACGCCGCAAATCACCTTGCGGTACTTGGCGGACGCCACCCTGTTGCTACAGCGACCGTCACGAAAATACGCACTCCAAGGTCTTCCAACATCGTGCAGCATTCCTAGTTAGTGATATTTTAAAATATTAATCAGAACTCCTGAAAAAATAGTAGACAACCCTATTTTTAGTCTACACCATGGTGGAGTACATTCCAAAACAGAATTCAAGCAGCTGTTACAGTAAAAATAGGAAATTATATTTTTCTTCAACCTGTGAAAAAAAATTAACCTTGACATATTTGGACTAAAAATAATGTATGAGCAATCTCGAAGCTTATAGATGAATCTGATGCATGTTTCATCGCAAAACACAAAAGTAGTTCGAGACAGGAATTAAAACACTATAAGAAGGATGAATGTATTCTGCCAGTGTAACGAAAATTGTCGCAGATGATTCAGCGTTCTATTGGACTCTGTAGATAATTCCAGCGACATAGTTGTTAAGAAAACTACGAAGGCAATTTAGGTAGCATCTGAGACATCGTTATAGTATCCTGTCACGTGTGAAAGCATTCTATTTACGAGAGAGTCCGTACGCGGCAGCGTTCGAACACTTGCATGCCGTCGCCAGAATTTTAATTTCGACGACTCGACTTAATACGACCGAGAATTTCCCTACCTTCCGAACATTTTTTGTTTGCAACCCTTGCTGACTCTTCACCACTGATCCTATCATTCAAACCACCGATATGCGCTACATTAAAGTAAGTATATGTACTTTCAAGCCAATATCGCCGTTGCCGTTGAGCACAATTTATTTCTGTTTATGGTTTGTTCAAAGCCAAATGTATCGAATTGTAACAGATGGCAGTGGTCCCAGTCACACAGTAAGTGCATCGTAGACAAATCTCCCTTCTTCTTTTGCACAGTCGCTGCATTCCATTAAAATTTATTTCATTGTTACATTTTCTCAGTCAAAAATCGAACAGCAGTTGACAAAGAACGGAGGTCTCTACGTCAGAATAATTGATATTTTCAAAGAAATCACACTGTACATTTCTCTTCAGACTTGGTATCGAAGTACAGTTCAATTAACTGAATTTTTGTGGCAATCGTCAAATTCCATAGATTTCTGTGTACATTTATATCTATTTCTTGGAGAATGATATCACTTCCTTGCGTATAGAGTTTCTGTCAGTGCTACTGCATTGCGAATACGGAATACAGTTGATTCGGAAATGTCAGAAAGTTTTGTTATTATTTTACGAACTTGTAGAAAATTTATATTACTCCTGGGGTCTTCTGTACTGGCCAGGTCCCAGAAGAAAACCAGTAAGTCCGATACGACAGTCGTAGTTATTTTAGAATGTCTATTCGCCCTTTACGCAGACCGACCAGAGTAACACTACACATACGTCGTTGCTCCATTTCGATAACTATCAAACACACGTCCAAGAACCTTTCGACGGTTACTAAAAGTGAGCACATATTGTTGTTGTTGTGTTCAGTCCGAAGAATGGTTTGATGCAGCTCTACATCTTACTCTATCCTGTACATGTATCTTCATCTCCGAATGACTACTGGAACCTACATCCTTCTGACTCTGGATACTGTTTTCTTTCCTTGGTCTCCCTCTACGATGATTTTTACTCACTGCCACTCCCTTATCACCCCCCCCCCCCCCCCGCCACAAAATACACAGTTCTTTCGAATTCAAAATTGGTGATCCCTTGATGTCTCGGAAGGTGTCGTATCAACCCATCTCTTCTTTGGTCAAGTTGTACCGCATATTTTTTATGTACCCATCCCTATTCAATATCCCCTAGTTACTTACGTGATCGACCAACCTAATCTTCTTCTATGGCGCCTTATTTCTATGGCTTCTCTTCTCTTTTAATCTAAACCGTTTATCGTTCACGTTTCTCTTCCATATACGGCTACACTACAGACACGTCCTTAGAAAATTCTTCCTGACACTGAAACCTATATTCGATGTTAACATATTTCTCTTCATCAGAAATGGTTATCTTGCCACTGACAGTGTACATTTTATATCTTCTCTACTTTGACAATTATTAGTTATTTTGGTGCCCAAATAGAAAAACTCTTCTACTGCTTTAAGTGCTCGTTTCCTAATTCATCCCCTTAGTATCACCTAATAATTCCATTACATTCCATTACCCTTGCTTTGCTTCTGTTTACATCTTGTATCATCCGCATGGAAACACTGAACACTGAGCTGCTGCTAACTGCATTGTCAACACCGCACAACTGGCAACAAAGTTCTTTTTTGTATTCCTTCTGCCACACAAAAACAGTAACAAAAGTGACTAACAATGAAAGGACATAAATAAGGTGATAGCTAATTGCAGCAATCAATTACAGAATTCACAGAATGCGTAGCGATATGAAATCATTAACACTAGCACAAGAAAAACATTTTAATAACGTCCCCCTTTCGAAGGATATATCCACCGTCACGTATAACTGGTCGCAGTTCAGCATCCGCATTTTCTTCTTCTGCAGAATGAGATACGTCTTCATCAATGCCCAAACCCGGGTTACTCATTCAGTAGACCGTTGATGTGCGATTCTTTGTCTCTTACGGAGCGCACTAGGGGTACAGAAGGGTAGTTCCGAGCAGCAAAATCACAAAGTTCTTCTCTGCCTTCCATTTCCTCTTTTCTTCAGAATTCTAACAGCACTCTTAGGGAGATCAAGACCATCCTTGGTAAGAGATACTAGATGTTTGTCGTCATATTCTTGTATGTGCTGTACTCCTGGTTTATTTTTCATGTGTGACTTTTGGGGTAGATCAGGGCGGTAAACGCGCCGCACAGATAGAGGGGCCACTGCTAGTGTTTCACGTTCCAACGCACTCCTTCTCCATGAGGTATGCAAGCAAGTTACCATATTTCTTATTGTGGCCCGGATACTTGGTTTTTTGATTCAGTTTGCATATACATTTTGTAATCATGATGTTCATCACTTCCGACGTTTTTTAGAAACATAGCTTGCATATTTGACCATTAAACAGGTCATCGCGTTATTTTCAGCCTGAGGGTAATAACTTTCTTCTCGCCTGTACAAAATATTAGTCGGTACATAGTTTTCGGAAGTTCTTGTTATTTGAACAATGCTCTCCCTGACAATCCGATCAGCAAACGTGTACGGGTAAGGTGCAGTGTCAAGAAGGTTGCAATTATTGCACAGGTTAACACCACTTAAACCGTTAGCTAAGAGGAGGCGAATCACAACGCTTAAACCCCACAATATGCAGGGAGTGGGTGTGGTCTTCATGTGTGTAATTTCGTGAACCGCACTCTAGTGATTTCCATCCCTGTTCGACTCGCAAACACAACGAGGGGAAAACGATCGTCTATATGGACCATATTCGTAATGCGCGTTGGCATCAGCAGATTCGTTCTGCAGTCAGATTCAAATGCCGGTTTCCTAAATTTTCTCAAAAGAGTTTCTCGGAAATAACGTCACTATCCCACGAGGGATTCTCTCTTCAGTTCCGAAAGGATCTCCGCAATATTTGCATGTTGTTCGAAACTACCGGTAAAATCTCTAGGAGCCCACCTTGGAGATGCTGCAATGTCTTCCTTCAGTCTGATCCGGTGATGATCCCAAACCCTGGGATATTCAACAATATTCAACAATAGGCCATAGAAGTGTCTAATATGTGGTCACCTTTACAAACGAACAACAATGTCTTAAAATTCTCACAACAAATGGAAATCAACCATTCGCTTTCCCTACTACAATCCTCACATGCTTGTCCCATTCTATATCGCTTTGCAACGAAACACTTGTACGTTTAATCGATGTGACTTTTCAAGAAGCACACCATTAATCCTGCATTGGAATATTATTGGTTTATTTCTCGTATAAATTTGCGTTAACTTACATTTTTCTATATTTAGAGCTAAGAGCCATTCATCACACCAAATAGGAATTTTGTCTTAGTCATCTTACGTCCTCCAATAGCCACTCAACGGTGACACCTTATCGCACACCACATTATCAACAGTAAACAGCTTCAAACTGCTACACACCCCGTCCGCTAAATCAGTTACGAATAAAGAAAATATCCGCGGCTTTTAACTCTTCCCTGGACAACCCTTGTCTCTGACGAATCTTCACCGTCGAGGACGGTACACTGTACTAGGTTCTCTTAGATAAGAATTCTTCAAGCCATTCACTATTTGGGAATCTACTCAGTATGCTTGTACCTTCTTTAACAGTTGGCATTATGGCATCGTGTCAAATGCTTTACGGAAATATAGGAATATGGAATCCGCCTGTAGCCGTCCATTCATAATTCGTAGAATATCATGCGAGAGAAGAGCAAGATGTGTTTCACATGAACAGTGCTTTCTAAAACCGTGCTGATCCGTAGATAGAATCTTTTAGGTCTCAAGGAAAGTTATTATAACGGAGATAAGAATATCTTCCAGAATTCTGCAGCAAAGATAGGTTAAAGATATTAGTATGCAATTTTGTCGGATCTTTGTTGCAACAACCTTATATACAATAGCTACTTACTTTCATTTTCAATGACTCGGGACTTGACGTTGTGACGGAGATTCGCTGTAAACGCGAGCTGCGTAAGAGGTTACTGCTATAGAGTGCTCTTTGTCTAACCGAAGTCGGATTCCATCAGGACCAGCTTTTTCATGTGTTGCTCTACGGCAGGAATGCTTATTACTATGTCTTCAATACAGGACTCTGTGGGATAGTCAAACGACGATATGTCCGTATGATTCCCTTGCGTGAACAGTGTCTTAAGTTTTCTTTTGCCGTCTTCTACTGTTCCAAGAGTCTGGTCAACGAGTGACTGGACACAAGCCTTGGACCCCTCTCAGCGGTTATACGTAGGACCAGAATTCTCTCGGTATCTTGGCACGATTTTTTGCTGAGATATGACGGTGATAGTTGTTGCATGATTCACACATCGATAGTTTTATAGCCGTACGAACTTCTAATAATTTTTGCGTGTCCTCATTTGCACGTTATCTATTCAATTGAGAGTGTAACACTCTTTCCTTCCTCAGCTCTTTTCACCGTCTATAATTTTCCTACTTGGCACTTACTTCTCCAGTACTCGATTTAATAACAATTTAAACTGTGCGAATAGTTCCTCTATACCCCTTGTAATAGAACTAAAAGATGTCTGTTCCTGGCATTCCGTGAGATGCCTAGAACTCCTTATCTGATCCTTCTAGCTGCGTGACTAAGCTATCAAAGGCAGTCACCATTGTCGCTGTGATGACGTCGTAGACACTATTCTGTGCCTGTGTACTGACAAAGCCGATGAGGACTATCCTGTTTGTATTTACTAGGTCTAAAATATTTCGACTGTGTGTGGTAAGTTTAACTAGTTGCTCATGACAGTCGTCGGAGAATGTGTTCAAAAGTACTTCGCAAAAATTTCTCTCTCGCTCGCTGCGTCGAATCCATAAACGTTTCAGCCTGTACTTGGTATGCAAAAGCCTCCACCAGTTCCGGCCTAACGACAAAGCCGGCACGAAGATGAAAAACACAGGAGCAGAGAGGGCTGTGAGACGACGTCAGCGAATAGCGCGCTGTATGGGATGTCCACCACGGCACGAGCGGCTTCTAGAAGAAGAGAATATAAGCGCTGCTCCAGCCAGCCTCGGCCGGACGCTAGCAGACCGACCCTAGCAGACCTGGACGGTAGAAGAGCCGTCATCCTAACTGTTATACTGAGACTTGGGCCTTATATTAATTGCTTCTAAGAACATTGATTACAGTGAAGGACATTGATTATTTGCATGTCGCCCATCGCTTGCGACAGCTCGTTGTAAACCCAAAGATAAATATTGTCAATCTGTTTTATTGTAATAAAATCCATCAATATGATTTGTTTAAATTGTTGCATAGCTATCCGAGAAAGCAATATCCCTTAGGCACCCTATAAGAGACGAGTAGGAATGATCCCACCCAACCCAAAAAACAATTGCATGATCTAGTTATTTCCGTGATAGTGGCTATAGATTTTCTTTGAAGGACTCGAAAACTGCTCTGTGTACCAGGGTACCTACTAAAACCCGCAACTACTTTTATATCACCTAAACCTGTTATCTGCGACCAGAAAACTTCACCCTTGAATTCTATCTCAAGAGACACAATATCTTTATGTGCAATGATCACTCACCTTCGTATGGAAAGTAATCTGCTTTTCGATATAGTTTCAATGAATCACTAATATCTCAGACCTTTCTACATCAGGCTTAAGCAAGCTCTTGGTGCAGAGAGTAACTACAGCACGAGAAATTTGGTGATAAAAAGTTTGATAGCCGAACTACCATTACTTTATACGCGTCCTGGTTTCGCTCTATGCATGTCATCTGGTGAGTGTTAATCTACGTACCTGAAACTAACATCGAGCGTAAATAATCCCAAGTGCCCTCCGCAAGTGACCTGCTAGTCAAGAAACTGCATCCTTGCTGCAGTGCGACTTTGACATACCAAGGGGAGCCCTACAATTCTCCACCCTATAAGAGAGGTCCAGAAATCTGCAAACAAGCCCATCACAGAGTCGACGAAGTCTTTGACTGACTCTCCATTCGGCTCCAAACTAAGGGAATCACGTCTGCTCTGGGAAAATTAGTGAAAATGGCAAGCTCTGCTTGAACCTCGCTCTCGAGGCCTGAAACCTCCATCAGTTCCGTAAGCCACCTGTTTGAACTGAATATGGCCTTAGAACCCAAGCAACAGACGTCATTAATGGCAAAGTCAGCGCCAGTTGTTTCCAACTCCACACTGCGCTCTGGATAGCCATAGGCCACGTCTACTCCACATCACAGATGAGGCCCCCCAGCACACATACCGAGGAAACATGTGGTTTCTTCCTAGCCGTGAATGCTGTTTCGCTAAGAGGCTCAATATAGCACGTAACTGTGGACTGTGGAGTATCCAGTAACCAGCAAACCCCTGCCTTGGTGCGACCTATTGAAAGAACGGTCACCTGACCGCTCACAACACAGGCTAACCGGTTACGCCAGATGGCTAGTCTCCAGACTGGGACCCGCAAAGGTAGCGACATCACCAGCAACTCATCGTGTGCAGAGGGCGGATCCACTACGTCAGGTTCACTAGGAGGCACCTTGGCAGCAGATCGTCCGCGAAAAAAGAGCAACCTGGGGTGCTCCATGTAACATAACAAATTCTCCACCACAACTTTGTCCCGAGACAGTAGCTTGAAGACGACTGGCCACATCCAAAAGCATATTCAAGTGTTTGCAAACTGTGGCCACATCGTCCTCCGTCCACTCAGCATGCACACATTCTAAACATCCTTGTAATACGAACATAAGAATTAGACTTATCTACAAAAGTACAGGTTTACATTTGTCATTCGCTACCTTACTGACGTGTCACCAATGGCTGCTGCCGCCTTATGGGCTGTGTAGCTAGCTATTCAGAAGGAAAGACAACTGCCTTATAGTCAGACTCCATAGCACACAGTTACGAAATCACTAGCTTGCATCTCTTAAATCGAAAATAGACTTACGGGATTTGAACAGTACTCTATTAAGGAAACAGAATAGAAGCAAAATACATATCTTGCCACACTGGAGGTATGTACCGGGCGGCAGCTGGTTCAAAAATGGTTCAAATGGCTCTGAGCACTATGCGACTTAACATCTATGGTCATCAGTCGCCTAGAACTTAGAACTAATTAAACCTAACTAACCTAAGGACATCATACACATTCATGCCCGAGGCAGGATTCGAACCTGCGACCGTAGCAGTCGCACGGTTCCAGACTGCGCGCCTAGAACCGCGAGACCACCGCGGCCGGCGCGACAGTTGGGGCCAGAATCAGTGCCATAAGTTCCATCGAAATGAGGGACATATTTTTCACCCCGTAGTAGTGGTGGATCTTACCCTGTAAGCATACCAAGAAATCTACATGTTGCTGACGCCGACAAGCGAATTTGGAGAATAAAATGGGTCCAATGACTTTATGCTTAACGTTAACGTTAATCTGCATTAACCTTTCAACATTCTCATATACTTTCTTTGTCTCCTCATCTTCAGCTTTCGACGTCGGCATGTGTTCCTGAACTAACCTTGTCGGTGTTGATTAGTTGTCGATTCTGATAAGAAAAACTCTATCACTGAACTGTTCACAGTAGCGCATGCTCTGCCCTACTTCCAATTCATAAAAAATCCTACTCCCGTTATATCAATTTCTGCTGCTGTTGACATTACCCTACTATTGCCTGAAAAATTGCCCCTGCCCTCTTTCCGTTTCACTTCACTCATCCCTACTACATCTATCAAGACTGAGCTTTTGCATTTCCCTATTCAGATTTTCTAGCTTGCCTAATACGTTCAAGCCTCTAATACTCTACGCCACAACACGCAGAACGTTATCCTTTCGTTGGTTATTAAATCTATGCCTCCTGGTCAACTCCCCCAATGGCAGGTCCCTCCTGGAAATCCGAAGAGGGACTATTCCGGAATATTTTGCTGAAGGAGAGATCATCGTGACACTTTTCAATTACAGCCACTTGTCCTTCTGATACATGTGTCTTTAATGCTGTTTTTCCCCTCCAAAATATAGAAACTTGCAGCTTCAACAAAATTACACATCTGTTCATTGTAAAACCTTTATCTTACTGGAATAATGCATCGATGCCTAAGCCACCATCACCATAATTATTCATCTCAGCAACCGTATCTGCAGATACACCATTTAAATCACTACATAACTTCACGCCTGAAATATTACTTTCTTCCGTCGACAAATTAACTTGGCGTGAATCGAACACAACTTTATCCTCCCAACTACATTACACAAATTGTTGCTACCTTAAATGAAACAATAAGTTTACTGTTACCAGTCACTGTTTATTTGTTTCCACGACGCGTTTCAAAGGTTTAAACCTCCATCATCAGGTGGATATACATCAGTTAATATGGCATTTGTGTGTTTGTGTTGTGTTACGATTTCTTTGGAGGAAGTTGTGACACTGTCTAGTGGAGAAAACAAAACAGTATTTCAGAACTTGGTCTGTTTTGACAAAAATTGAACTTGTATCTAGCAGTAAACATAAATTAAGTAAGATAAAGTACCTCCAGTGGTCACAGGATCCTTTCACAGTCGTAACACATCACATGAACACTATCATATTGTATAAACAAATATGGCGTCGTAATCTATTAGGTGCATGGATCGTACAGCAAAAGAGAAAACGTTCTCACACAGTCCAGAGAATATACGTCCTAACAACATTATTACAGAAAACATTTTTGAATGATTTGGAGGTGTTGAATACATTTGTTGGAGTAAATACTTCAGGCAGTAAGTAAATACGATTTTGACAGCTTAAAATAGCATAAAGTTCATACTCATTTATACAATCAGGTGAGGTGTTAGAAACTTTAAGTACAATAATCATATTGGCTACAGTGATAAAATAAAATAAAATAATACACAATTGACCATTCTTATAGGGGTTCATAGGTAGATATGAAAGGCTGGAGGCAGAGGGGAAGGAATATAAAGAGAACATGAGAGGGAGGGAGAGGGTGGAGAGAGAGATTGTATGACAGCAAACTTTACAAGGCACACATCAGCTATTGCCACCCACCTGCATGAAACAAAACACCATGTTAACAACACAAGTATCAGCATCCTACACATCCAACCAAAAGGCAGAAAACTAGACATCCTTGAAACACTCCAAATATACAAACATCAAACTAAACAACCTGAATGCATCTTAAATGACAAAAATGACAATATTTACAGTAGTATCATCTCCGTTTTCAACAACTGCCTACGTCATTAAAAATTGCTAAGCACACACACACACACACACACACACACACACACACACACACACACACACACACACACACACACACACACACACACACACACACACCCTAAGATTTACCACTAATATTTATTTATGTTACCATAACAGCCCTGAGTGTACAGGAGATTGACTTCATTTACAGATATACAAGCACACCAACAGTTTGTACCCCTTGTCAGCTTGAAACTATGTATACAACTGCTGATACAAATGCACATCCATGTGCACTTTTTAAGCATTTAGCAATGTATTACCACAACCTTTAGACAGTTAATACATGCAACAGATATAATCTTAAGATCCTTTGCCTTGTAAAGTTTGCTGTCATACAATCTCTCTCTCCACCCTCTCCCTCCCTCTCATGTTCTCTTTATATTCCTTCCCCTCTGCCTCCAGCCTTTCATATCTACCTATGAACCCCTATAAGAATGGTCAATTGTGTATTATTTTATTTTATTTTATCACTGTAGCCAATATGATTATTGTACTTAAAGTTTCTAACACCTCACCTGATTGTATAAATGAGTATGAACTTTATGCTATTTTAAGCTGTCAAAATCGTATTTACTTACTGCCTGAAGTATTTACTCCAACAAATGTATTCAACACCTCCAAATCATTCAAAAATGTTTTCTGTAATAATGTTGTTAGGACGTATATTCTCTGGACTGTGTGAGAACGTTTTCTCTTTTGCTGTACGATCCATGCACCTAATAGATTACGACGCCATATTTGTTTATACAATATGATAGTGTTCATGTGATGTGTTACGACTGTGAAAGGATCCTGTGACCACTGGAGGTACTTTATCTTACTTAATTTATGTTTACTGCTAGATACAAGTTCAATTTTTGTCAAAACAGACCAAGTTCTGAAATACTGTTTTGTTTTCTCCACTAGACAGTGTCACAACTTCCTCCAAAGAAATCGTAACACAACACAAACACACAAATGCCATATTAACTGATGTATATCCACCTGATGATGGAGGTTTAAACCTTTGAAACGCGTCGTGGAAACAAATAAACAGTGACTGGTAACAGTAAACTTATTGTTTCATTTAATGTCAATAACAGTCACGGTAAAGCCTAACCTAAAAATGTTCGCATTTAAAGTTGTTGCTACCTTGTCGTACAAGTATGGGACAGCCGGCCTTCACACATTCCGCTGTGACTGGACAAAATTCAGCACACATTGCCATTTCTACACCCTTTTCATCTGGATTAACCCCCGATTTTACTTCACATACATTCTCACATTCATACTCTGACAAACGTTTTAGATTCACACATTCATAAATAAATTTAATTTCGCCTTAATTCGTGACTAGAAACGCGTAAGTTCCTTCCTCCGAAATATATATACCAGTAGATTTTACATTATTACTTAAATTTACAAAACTCTGTTGCTTTAAACACCCGCCGATATGTTTTTAACCTCAACTATTGGCGAGAACAATACTAAGCCTCTCTTAGTAACACTGACGCTTTCCGCCGAAACACAATCACCATCACTTGCAGCTGGCGAGACCAAAGCTACGCCACCTTCACAAACATCACTGCTTTTCGCCGATTCACAAATACTGGCTATTACAACATCTTCTTTACTGAAATTTCTACTATTCTCTAAAACCTCTTCAGAACTATTCACACAATTTGCTTTCACAAAATTCATCACCTCTTTAACTTCGTTTTGAACCACTCAATCTTTCCATTTATCACCGTTCACCCACTCATTCATTACACATTCATACCTTACACCAGTTGCTCTTTCAAAGTTACGAACAATTTTTTCAACTTCCTCTGTCACAGCGGAACCTATTTCAGTTCGCATTGTACCCATATATTTTCGAACAGTACTGATATTATTTGCCATTCCCTGGATCATTTGCTTTAGCTGAGACATCACATCTCCGCTACATTCATTCTCCATGCCTTAATTACTACTAGTTAAACTTTTGCGCTCTGATTTCGGACTAACTGGCACACTTCTGTTTTCAGTATTACTCATACTAGGTGATTGCTTTATATTCGCAAGATCTATAAGTGGAACTTGAACTTCAGAGTCAATAACAAGTTCATTATTTGCGCAGGCACTTATCTGATCTGAAACAGTTCCCTCTGCCCTTCTGATACCGTCGGTTGTAATGGAAGTCGACATTCAAACCTGACCAGGAGTATTCGAAGAAGCTGCCGTCGTATTGGTGTTGATCTGCGTCCACCACAGGAGAATTCGCCTGAAGTAAATGTAGCTGCTGCCGGTTACTGAGTGCCCCAACTGTCTCCGATACTGCTGTCTATTAAACGCTCTAACTGCTGCTGCTCCCTGCACTCAACTTATGTAGACTCTGACCCACCATGCAAATAGCCTGAACGTGATAGATTAGGACCTGTATTGATATCATGTGTTTGGTGTGAAAATTATTGTGTAATTTCACTATTTCGAGAAACCTACTTGCGGAAAAAGCGATCTCACATTGTTTTTTGTGAAAAGTTCACTCTACAGAAATCTGTACTGGTTATGCAAAGGTTTTAACGTTTTGCATAGTATCCTGGATAACCGAGAGCAAAGGAATTACCACTTTGCAGGACACAAATCCCGGTCGAGTTCCCAATTGCGGGCTTTCAGATAGTAAATTGAAATGATGAGGTGTGGCTTTCAGTTAATTAACCTCAGATTCAAAGTTGCAGTATTGAAAGATCTGGCTGGTTTCGTTGTCTAGGTGCTGGGATAAGTGGTCGCTGCATTGCAAGACAAATACTGCTGAGTCTACATTATACAATGAGAATACGAGCATACACATGAATCCAATGGTGGAAGTTTCCTGTCACTCAACAACTGCGAATTTTAAATGCAATATGGAAATTTATAAATGAAAGATTGAAATTAAATAAAATCTGCAGATACTATCTGAAAGGCTTTAAATGATGAGTACGACAGTAGAAGTACTTTTGAGAATGTGCTATATTTCTGCAAAACACTTATTGGTGTCGATGATTCTGAAATTAAATAAAATATAAGTTGTAGAACAGGAAAACAATAGATTCCTGAAAATACTCTAGGTTCGGAGTTGGCACGGTCGCACAGGCCACTTGGTGGGCGCGGGCCGCTCGGTAGGCCGACCACGTCGTGCCTGGCAATGGCCGAAGCGAGAGGGTGCAGCCCGAATGTGTGGCTGTGAGTACCACGTTGACGCTGTGACGAGGGCGGTGCTTTATGTCGGTGAAGGAGATGTCTGTGCCGGGAGTGCCAAAGGTGGCAGACTGTGTGAAACCGTAGTACTAGACATTTCACAGTTGGTATAGAAATCAATAGTCCGCAGATGAATGATGATCCCTCAGAAAGAAGAATGTACATTATCATTATTTGCACGACTATCCTGATGGTGTATCAGATTTTCAATTTCTTTATTAGTTTAAAGTTTTGTATCTGACTGTAAAATATACAGATAACCCCCAGCAACGAAATTACAAAATCTAAACGCTTCATGCAATTTTCTCAATCGACGTGTATTTAGAAATCTATTAGTGTAAACCTAAATTGGTATAAATTACACGCATTTAACTTGAATAGAACCGGTGCATGAGTCATTGGAAGTCTAATTGGCTGATTACTATCGATCAGGTCAGGCCACAAGTACTCCACAGTTACACTAAGCAGCATGTTTATAAATATATTTATTCGTCATTGTCTTGGTTTATATCTGATATATACTATTCGTGAAGAAATTGTTCAAATATTTACTGTGTTTTAGAAAGCACAGATACCTTAGGCTGCTGTCCTACTTATGCTTGCTATTCCTTTGATAAATGTTTATTTAATTTGTTTATGTATTTAATAATGTATGATAGAACGCGTTTATGGTCAAGCCTTAGGAATATTTATTTAATTTCAAGTTATTTAAACGTAAATCCAGTATTTCAAAACTATTTTATGTTTATGAGTGTGCATTGGCTTGAAGACATAGCGGGAGTGCTGTAGCCAATCACAGCTCTCGTGAATGGGGATGCTCGATGGAAGTGGGAGGACAGTACGGCAGGACTCGAGAAGTGCAGGACGCGACGGCGTGCCGGACGTGTATAGCAGGGGGAAAGACTTGGAGCAGTTTCCGCGTGGTCGCGCTGGATGGAAGTATTTCACTGTGCCAACTTGTCCTCTTGTTTCATTTCCGAGGCTTCTACAATGAAGACGTAGTATGCATTTAGAAGTGAATATCTCGCGAGCTATTTTGTTGTTCATAACTAATCACGTGAAGCAGGAATCTATTGTTTTCCACTTATTTCATTTAATTACTATGCTTTATGACAATGTGAGCTAATGATGCGTGGAGCAAAATTATATAAAAGGTAGGTGCCTGCCCGTTTTATATACGACGTGGCAGCAAAGACAGGGCGCTCTAAATATTCCAAAATGACTAAATGTGTCTAGGTGTGAGCATGAGACAATATGGTGAATTTCAGAATGTTAGACGGTAATTTTTATCGTTTATAGACGCCATATTACGACACGAATTTGCTTTTCTTTTTTGCATACTTTTTTGCTGTCGTATTTGAAATACGTTTCCTAGAAACTTGCTACTTGATCAAATAGAATTGAGATAACAGGATAGCAACCACTGTGCTGCCATCAAGAGAAGAAGTTCTACAAACATATGTCGTATTATACAAATGTAAGGAAGCACGTGACACAGATACCGTTAGTGTGTTCATTACGATAGCTTTCATACCAGATCCTCACAATGTTGACCTTGGGCATTATTGCATTCGGAAATGCTTCTTGATCTGGAGTTACCTGCAGCACTGACCCACGTTTTAAGAGACTTCATGCCTTCAGGAGTCGCTGATGTCTTCATATATACCTTCTGTTTAAATTTGCACCACACATAAAACTATAAAAGTGTCTGGTGAATGTGCCGACCGCTTTTTGTTTCCATAACGACTGTTACAGTCCCCTCCAAATATTCTCGTAAATAGTCGTTTATTACATTTGCGAGATGTGAACAACATTTTCCATGTAAAGAGTTCCATTGGAAAAAGAAGTGACTGTCGTGATTTGGCTACTATAAACGATAAAATTTTCAGCTAATTTGGCGTAATGTCGGCTATAACTTAGCGAAAACCACACCTCCATATATTTATTCATACTGGACTGAGCAGTTAATTATTAGGGAAGATAAAGCTATACTATGTACAAGTTAAGACGCCTGTGGGAGAGGGTGAGCCGCCTCCCCCTCCCCCCCCCCCGCCCCCCCCTGTGCCATAAGTGTCACCCTGTTCCGCCTTGTACACGATATTACATTGCATCCGCTGCCGCATATTACTTAGTCCGGGCTTTGTATCCCAGGTACCGTTCCGCTCGCAGCATAATGCGAGCAGTGCGCTGGATACCGTGTCGTACTATGCTGTACATAAACGAACGTTTAGGGAATCACGAGGGGGGGGGGGGCGTTTTCGGTTCTATTTGGCTTATATGATTATTCAGACTGTTGCTATACTTTACCGTCATTACTGTTTCCAAGGATTTGTTGCTACACTCCAAGAGTAGTGTAATTCTTCGCCATGTTATGTACAAAACATTGCATTCATTTACATTGACGCTCAATTTCCAGTCGTTTACCTACAGTCGTCGACGCCCTGCAGGACTTCCTGTATCTTCTTATAGTATTCCAGGCTTGCAAGCTTCTCATTGATCACGCTTGGGCAAATGGGTGCCCGCGGGCTGGATTCGGCGCACTATTGGTTCTAGTCCAGCCCTCGGAAAATATTCATGGGAGAGACAGAGAAGCATTCGTATTGTACTCGGCCCAGTAGGAATTTTCAAATATTTACGCTCACCCCCCGTTCGCCTCGAGTTTGCAGCTCAAGGTGCAGTGCAGTGAAAGTTTTGCTTAGTGTGTGTACGCACAACGATATTCCGCCGCCGCTGGATATGAGCGACAGGGAAAGAAACTGTTTTCCACTCTGAGCTCGAAGTTTTAGTCCGGGTTCTCACGTGCAAGCGGACTTTGGACGAGGCAGCACACTACCTTGAACAAGCGAGAGATAATATATGGCAGAAATGTCAAAGGAAGGTTAAGGGCCCTCATGCGTTCAATATTAATATCAATAACGACAGTCTGAAGGTCAGTATCATCATATTGTTAATACTGGAAATACTAACAGTGTTGGTTCAAATGGTCAAATGGCTCTGTGCACTATGGGACTTAACTTCTGAGGTCATCAGTCCAATAGAACTTAGAAGTACTTAAACCTAACTAACCTACGGACATCACACACATCCATGCCCGAGGCAGAATTCGAACCTGCGACGATAGCGGTCGCGTGGTTCCAGACTGAAGCGCCTAGAACCACTCGGCCACTCCGGCCGGCGAACAGTGTTGGTGCTGACCGAAATATTCTCGGTATTTCCAAGAAGTACTGTGTGTGTGTGTGCGTATGTGTGTGTGTGTGTGTGTGTGTGTGTGTGTGTGTGTGTGTGCGCGTGTGTGGGAGGGAGGGGGGGGGGGGGGGCTGCGAGCATTATCGGTTTGACAGTTCGTCATCGTGTTTTTACTTTTTTTTATTTGGTTTGGGTATAGTACGGACGACAAATACTATGTCCTATCGACTTAGACTTTTAAATTTTTTAACATTTACAAAGAAATGAATGCTTAATTTATTCAAGCATACAGAAACAGCCCACGTTAATGTGATCGGCCTGGAAAATAATTTTTGGATAGTATTTAAAAATACTTGCTACCAATGTTGGAAATTTTATGTGTTGATGTCCAAAAACACTCCAATGAGTAGTCCATCACCAAAAATGGCAAAGTTACACCTACGTTCTTGTGTACTGCGACTGCCAAGCCCATCACGGATTGCTGTTTCTCTATTCTTTCTCGTGTTAAGATTAACAAATAATTCTTGTCTGTCGTGAACGACTTAGAACCTTGCTGCTGTTGGAAGTGAATATAATTTATGAAGAATTAGGTGCACAGAATGTTGCAGCGGTAGGTTTTAGTAAACCTCAGAAAGTAGTAGTAAGTAAAGAAACAATGATTACGATACGTAATTGAATGTAAACATACGAAGAAGGGATTGATATAAAAAAAAGTACTCACAAAACGAATGTTTCGAGTCATAATTTGCTGGTGTGGCATGTTGGGGAAGGGCCACCACTAATATTGGCGCGTTACCGCGTAATATGTAACGTCATGGAAGATGTAATTTTGACATTATACGCTATCAGGTGAAGAGGCCGCCCGCGATCTTAAGTGAGTCACGCCCGCGAGTCACCAGAGGCTGTTCATGCCTACCATATACAAATAACCACACGGCGCCTCCAACATTGCCCACTCCATTTTTAACATAATATCTAAGTACTAGCCGGGCCACAACACTCCCTTTAGTATACCCGAGAATGATTTCACAGTTGTTGACCTCTTTCCAGGATGAACAGCGAGTTCAATTCATTCTACCAGGAAGGACACGGCCTATTATAAGTTTCCCATTCGTGTGGCTAACATTGATACAGTGAAAGTTTTAGTAATCTGGCAACATGTTGTACATCGTATAACTGGCGTCGACAACACAAAGCTAAAGCGTCAGGCACTGCAAAATAAATTTCAAAAGATGGTAAAGATGGGAATCATCAAATGGTCAGGGAACCAGTATAATAACTGTGGTCGAAAGTCCCACAGCTCATGCTCTAGTTGCTGGAGTAGCTACTTATAGTTGCAGAATTCCACATTCAGTTCCTGACTGGGGCAGAGATTTTATTCGCCCAGAGACGCTTTTTCCTCTAATCAATCATCTCGTCTTCATCGGCGCTCAAATCGCTAAAGAGGAATCAAGTAGAAGACTTAGACCAGACTGTCGGAAAACTTCAAGTGGAATCTTCCAGGAAAAAATGTGTGCGACCACTTCATACCGAGCGAAGTGGCGCAGTGGTTAGCACACTGGACTCGCATTCGGGAGGACGACGGTTCAATCCCGTCTACGGCCATCCTTATTTAGGTTTTCCGTGATTTCCCTAAATCGTTTCAGGCAAATGCCGGGATTGTTCCCTTGAAGGGGCACGGCCGATTTCCTTCCCAATCCTTCCCTACCCCGAGCTTGCGCTCCGTCTCTAATGACCTCGTTGTCGACGGGACGTTAAACACTAACCACCACCACCACCACCACTTCATTTCATTTGAGGGGCAAAAGAGGAACTGTGAAGTCGGAGTCGTTTTGGACCTTATTGTTACTGTGTGTATGTGTCCTTCTTTGTCTAAGTAACTGTGTTTTGCAACATTGGTTAAAATTTTCTTTAATTCATTTGTCAGTGTTGATCATTCACGTATGTATATGCAAGAAATATATATTTGACTACAGTATGAAATAATTTGACTGAACACACATTATTGCCATATGGGATTTCACGTACATATTTCGTCTTTTTTAGTTATTTATATATGAAATATCACATTTAGCAACTTTTTTCTGCTAATAATTGTTTGTTTTAGTATTTCAGTTTTAAACCGACCGCGTGCGAGCAGATCCTGTTCACTTAAGCGAGCCAAGCTAGAGTTTTAGATGACGCTATGCCCACTTCCAATCCCAAAGAAAGCAGGCGTTGACAGATGTGAAAATTACCGAACTATCAGTTTCATAAGTCACAGCTGCAAAATACTAACACGAATTCTTTACAGACGAAAGGAAAAACTGAGAGAAACCGATCTCGTGGAATATCATTTTGGATTCCGTAGAAATATTGGAACACTTGAGGCAATACTGACCCTACGACTTATCTTAGAAGAAAGATTAAGGAAAGGCAAACCTACGTTTCTAGCATTTGTAGACTTAGATTTTGACAAGGTTCACTGGAATACTCTCTTTCAAATTCTTAAGGTGGCAGGGGTAAAATAGAGGGAGCGAAAGGCTATTTACAATTTGTACAGAAACCAGATGACAGTTATAAGTGTCAAGAGACATGAAAGAGAAGCAATGGTTTGGGAAGGGAGTGAGGCAGGGTTGTACCCTCTCCCAGATGTTATACAGTCTGTATATTGAGCAAGCAGTAAGGGAAACAAAAGAAAAATTCGGAGTATGTACTAAAATCCATGGAGAAGAAATAAAAACTTTGAGGTTCGCCGATGACATTGTAATTCTGTTAGAGACAGCAAAGGACTTGGAGGAGCAGTTGAGTGGAATAGACAGTGTCTTGAAAGGAAGATATAAGATGGACATCAGCAAAAGCAAAACGAGGATAATGCAATGTAGTATAATTAAGTCGGGTGATGCTGAGGGAATTAGATTAGGAAATGAGGCACTTAAAGTAGTAAAAGAGTTTAGCTATATGGGAAGCAAAATAACTGATGATGGTCGAAGTAGAGAAGATATAAAAAGTAGACTGTCAATGGCAAGTAAAGCGTTTCTGAAGAAGAAAAATTTGATGACATCGAGTATAGATTTAAGTGTCACGAAGTCCTTTCTGAATGTATTTGTATGGAGTGTAAACATGTATGGAAGTGAAACATGGACGATAAATAGTTTGGACAAGAAGAGAATAGAAGCTTTCGAAATGTGGTGCTACTGAAGAATGCTGAAGATTAAACGGGTAGAACACATAACTAAGGATGAAGTATTGAACTGAATTGGGGAGAAGAGGAGTTTATGGCACAACTTGACAAAAGAAAGGGACCGGTTAGTACGACATGTTCTGAGGCATCGATGGATCACAAATTTAGCATTGTAGGGCAGCGTGGAGAGTAAAAATCGTAGAGGGACATGAATACAGTAAGCAGATTCAGAAGGATGTAGGTTGCAGTGAGTACTGGGAGATGAAGAAGCTTCAACAGGATAGGGTAGCATGGAGAGCTCCAACAAACCAGTCTCAGGACTGAAGACCACAACAACAACAACATGTACACTGCAAACTGTCAAATTTGTCCCATCATAACCAGGTTAACTGATTCGGGTACTAAATAAACAGTGCCCACATGACGGTTCAGTGGCAATCTGATTGGCTCCCCTGGGATTTGAGTACAATTCTTGTCAATTAATTATGTTTTTTTTGCAATTGGTAGTCCCCATAACATTTTCCTGATCTTAATACAACACAGTTAGCGTAGGGGCTTGACGCAGTATGGCAGCCGCAGCAGTAGCGGTGGCTACAGTGCAGTAGTGGGGCGCCAGAGGGCGTGTTAGTAGTACCGCCATGGGATGCAGCAGCGCGCGCGTATCCACCGTAGCGATGTCGAGCATAACTACTGTTATTCCACAGCGAGTGAGCAACATACTAGTGTGGCATCGTCTGCAGTTCTGATGCAGCTCGAAATGTCACCCAGCAGATCGACGAAGTAGATATTGCAGCAGGCAAAGCTTCTACGCCGAAGTAGGCAGTTGATGTTGAAAGCAATGGCCACCATCTCATTGCTGCAAACAGTAGTGTACACGACGTGGACATTCGCAGCGTGGCAATGCAGTGTCAAAACCACAAGGACAGTGTCTTCATGCAGTGGCATATCGATGCAGCAGACCTTACTGCATCGACAGTCCATCTACCGTGTGTCAGAAGTGAAATCGGCATTGCTATAGCGTCACACCGGAATCCGTGCAGCAGAGGTGCAAATTTAAGTGCAGCCACGGACTCTATTGCAAACACGTTTTTGTGATCGTTAGCCATGGTCAATGAAGCAAAGAAACTGTCGGCTGATTGTGGGTCAGAGGGTGTATATGCTGATGCCTGTAGCTCCAGAATGCGAAGGGAAGAAACAGAAACTGAAAGTCGGTGGAACGCAGGAGACTAAGTTTCATTTCTTTAAATGTAATGACTGCATTCAAAGAGAAGATAAAATATGAATATGGCATTAGTATTGGAGCAGTAAAATGATAGCTTCGGAGTATAATAAATGCAGTATGTGGGAAACTTGATCAGTTTCAATGTAGTTTTATCAAAAGTGGAAAGAAAATTCATAGCAGTTTTAAGATGATAGAGGGGATTAACAGCTAAGTGAGTGAAGCAGAGAAGCGATTTGTGGTCTAGGTGTAAGATAAAGACGTCATCTTCCAGAGGCAAACAGAGTTATTAGAGCAAAGATATAGAGATATAGAAGTATTACTGACTAACAAGGAGCAAAGTCTGTGATTGGAAAATATGTGAATTTCGTAGGTGCATTTGCAGCAATAATGAGAAGTTGGAAGAGAGGAAAATATAACTGGAAGGAAGGTAAATGATTTAAAGCAGACATTAAATACTGCAACAGCTTGGCTAGGAAGTATCTTACTTGCTGGTGGGGTATCCCACTGGGCAAGCACAGTGCACTAAACAACACCGTCGAGATAGTAAATGCAGTTCTATGGATTTCTTGGCTGCATGTAAAGACACTTTTGTTGCTGGTATGAGAGACTGCAAAAGTTAAGGCCGTGAAATTAAAAAAAAATTAAATGGTTCAAATGGCTCTGAGCACTATGGGACTCAACGGCTGTGGTCATTAGTCCCCTAGAACTTAGAACTACTTAAACCTAACTAGCCTAAGGACATCACACACATCCATGCAGGATTCGAACCAGCGACCGTAGCAGTCGCACGGTTCCGGACTGCACGCCTAGAACCGCGAGACTACCGCGGCCGGCAAGTGAAATTCAATTTGATGGTGAACTCAGTCATGGGCTAACTAGGATGCTGAGAAGTTTGCTGGTTGCGAAACTTGCTAAATTGTGTTCTTTAATAAACAATGAGTGAAAGCTAAATAGTTTTTAAGTGGCCCAGGGTATAAGAGGGGAAACGTGAATATGAACAAATTTTTAGCTATGGAGGGGAAACAAAATAAATAGGAAGAATAAATATTTTATGAAGCGGGAGGAGATAATTTGCTACAGAAATGTATGATAAAAAGTAAGGGCCAAAGACATAAGCAAGATGGCACCTCTCAGTACTGGTACACAGAAAAGTAATTTGTGCCTCATTTAAGGTCACCAGAGAGATTAACGAATATCCAAGGAATAGGACCAGATAGGGTTGTAATCGCAGAATACCTATTATGAGAAAGAAAGGAGAGAAATGGGTAAATCCATAGTGGGCATTACTGTCTACAATGAAAAGATGGGGAAGGTGGCTGCAGTAAATAATTGCATAATAAATACAACAGAAATTATTACAATAATGATGTTTCCCATTATTACGTTGGGTAGTTACATACCAACAACACTGTGGTTTAAGTACAAGATCACGAAAGTAGTGATGTGATAATAATTTGTCTGAAACAGTCAGTTGCTGTGGCAGAATTGGAAATAGATATTGGTATTAAGCTGAATGCTATGTAATTAATAGCAGAGAAATTATTACTGAGTGTACAATGTATATGGCGGCAGAGATTAATATCAATGGGAGTTATTTGAATGGTAATGAGTGTAAGCCTGCTCAAAGCTTAGCAGGTTCAGACATTGTTAATTGTGCAAAGGTGGACAGTAGTGTGTGCTCTTCAAATATTTCTTACTATCCTGCTAAAAATAAAGCTCATACAGTTGTTCATGTTATCAGTATGTATGATGCAATACTCAATGAAGTGTATATTAATGCTGGGTGAAAATGTCGATTTTTATTTTGGTAGTAATGAACTGATGAGTGTGGTAGAAGTTAAGTGCGCGAAAAACTGTTACTGATGACATTTTCCACATGTTGTTATGGATGTTTGTTACAGAGGAAAAGGAGAAGGTAAACTGAAAGGCTGCTAGGAAGCTTGAGGAATTAAATGGGGAGTAAGGTGCTGGGATATTTTTATTTTGAGGGCTGAAGAAACTGAACAGTGGAATATTTCTATAAAGGTATGTTTAGTGGAAAGTTGGTTGGAAATAGATTCCGATTTAGTGAAAGAAACTAAGTGAAAGAGGGCAGCTGTTGAGAAAGGTAAATTAGTTATTACTGTAGTGGTGGGGAAGTAGAAAACTTTGTACATTTTCGATCTAACTCATCAGCTGTGTCAGAATGTTTCAGGCAGCAAATGAGAAACAGGGATTTCATAGAGATACTTGTAACATGAGCTATAATAAGTGTAGCAATTGAAAGCTGAAGCAAGCAAATTAAACGTATAATATATAAGTATTTAAGACATAGTTTTAATATAGGTTGCTCTTTTGTTCGTGGTTTGGTACTGAATATTATTTCAGTAATGCATTTCTGTATAAATATGATAGCAACACTGCTGTAAGGGACATGAATTTCGAATTTGATACTGCTTTACAGGAAATGGATAAGATTTAAAAGAGAATTTATGGATTGGTGGGTGAGGGCATAAAGTAACGGGCACCTATAGAGTGAAAGTGAATAAAGTGAAGAGGTGTGCTCTACAGACGCAATTTGGATGGTGCATGTCATTTGTCAGAGAAAGAGAGGTCGCAGCCTATTGAGCTATTATGTAATTATAAAAACATGTTCTCTGATAAACATGGAGAGGTAGCTAATTAGTAATGTTCCTAAAAGTGGTACCCCAGGAGTGATTAAATTAAAACCTTTTCCTGTTGATATGAAAGACAAATAAGCAGTGAGGGCCAGAATAAAAAGATGCTTGAATTGTTGGTTATGATACTAAGCATGAGTAAATATAATAGTCCTAATGTAGTCTTTAAAAAATATATATGGATCAATGGCGATTGTATTGGATTACAGAAAACTGAATAACGTAATCTTAAAAGAGAATAACCAAACAACGAAAATGAATGAATTAATGCAAAATTTTGAAAATGCAAAGTATAGGTCTACAGTACATTTAGCTTCCAGGTTCAGGATGGTTTTTCTAGCTGCGGAGAGCAGGAAATATACATCTTCCCTATTTGAAGGAAGGGCTTATATTTTTACTGTAGTTCCATTTCGAATGTCAGTATCAGTGGCTGATTTCATCAGGGCATTTAATAGTGGCCTTGTATCTGAATTAATGAAGAAACTGTGTTTGTTGATGGCATATTGGTCACCAGGAAAACATGGTGTGAAAATTGTCAGCTGTTGGTGGAGGTTTTCAAAACATTGTATAGAGTAGAAATGATCCTCAGTCTCAGTAATCTAGGTTTGTGAAGGCAGAACTCACATTCTTGGGACATCAATTAACATCTGAGATTTTACTCACTAAGAAAGTGAACATGAAAGTAAATTCTAATTGCAAAAAACTTAAGAATAGAAAACAGCTAAAATTATTATCTGGCCTATGAAGATTTTATAGCAAATTGATATGTTGTTACAGTGTGAATTGACCTAATCTGTTTCTCTTGTTGAGTAAGGATGGTAGTTTACTGTAATAACAAATTTAAGCTATGAAAAAGTGCTTATACTAAAGTTTAATTACTTTGTTGCACTGCTTGTAGTAGTAGGTATTGTGGGAGTGTTCCAGGAGAAATTGATGCGTGGACTAATTGTACATAAAAAACATTTGCAAGTGCTGTTTAAGGATGAATTGACTTGCAGTATATGGGAAATGGATGTACTTGGTTCAAAACAATTTAGGCCCTATGTGTGGAGCTGAGACCAGATCCTCAAATTTTTTTCGAGCCCCAGCGGAATGGGTTTATCACTGGTGTGTTTTAACACCCAGTCCAACAACAGGGCCCGTTTAGCCAATCCTCCTGAATCAGTTTTTCAGAATTCTTGCGTTTATAGTAACAGAGTGTATGCTGCCTATCAGAATGTGTTTCTGATAGTTAAAATGATTGAGTGCCGTTTTGAGAAAGTTTTAGGTTTCTTTATTAAAAATGGCTTGGATGGCATTGCTGCCACTTTAAAATCTGAAAGGCGGTTGTGCATTGGTACACCTTTGTAGAACTTTCAGGGTCCCAAGAAGTAATGAACCTCCAAGAGTCTAATTGCTTCATGGAATACCCAATTGAAACTGACTATGAGCTGCAGTACTTCCTCAGCTAGAGCAAATGTACTGTGTCGAGGACAGATCTGGTAGATTTTCGAAAGCAAACGTGAACGAAAAGTGATCCCAGGACGGCACTTTCGACGTGCAAAATACACTTAGATAACGAAAGTCATGGGATGAAAATATGTACATTTACAAATGGCAGTAGAATCACGTACACAAGGTATAAAGGCGCAGTGCACTAGCGAAACTGTCATGTGCACTTGGGTGATTCATGTGAAAAGGGAAATAGCAGGCCTTGAAGATGGGATATTAGGTGGGACTACAGATATGGGATATTCCATTTTGGAAATCCTTAGGGGCTCCAATATTACGATATACACAGTGTCAAGAGTCTGCCGAGAATACAAAATGTCATGCATTACCTCTCACCGCAGACAAAGCAATGACCGACTGTCTGCAGTTAATGACCGTGAGCAGCAGCGTTTGGATAATGAGTGCTAACAGACATGCTACACTGCGTGAGATAACGGCAGGCACAAATCAGTGTCAAATGTACGACGAACTTATCCTTTAGGACAGTTCGTCGAAATTCCGTGTTAATGTGCTATAGCAGCAGACGATCACGCAAGTACCTTTGCTAACAGCAGATTTCAATTGGTAAGAGCTGGTTGTAGGGTAGGAAGCGTTGGACCGAGGTTTTCAATAAGGCATTCGGTCAACTTGTTTACATGGAATGGACTGTAATTCTCTCGTTCAGTTGAAGCGGTCATTGACAGGAAATACACTCCTGGAAATTGAACTAAGAACACCGTGAATTCATTGTCCCAGGAAAGGGAAACTTTATTGACACATTCCTGGGGTCAGATACATCACATGATCACACTGACAGAACCACAGGCACATAGACACAGGCAAAAGAGCATGCACAATGTCGGCACTAGTACAGTGTATATCCACCTTTCGCAGCAAAGCAGGCTGCTATTCTCCCATGGAGACGATCATAAGGATGCTGGATGTAGTCCTGTGGAACGGCTTGCCATGCCATATCCACCTGGCGCCTCAGTTGGACCAGCGTTCGTGCTGGACTTGCAGACCGCGTGAGACGACGCTTCATCCAGTCCCAAACATGCTCAATGGGGGACAGATCCGGAGATCTTGCTGGCCAGGGTAGTTGACTTACACCTTCTAGAGCACGTTGGGTGGCACGGGATACATGCGGACGTGCATTGTCCTGTTGGAACAGCAAGTTCCCTTGCCGGTCTAGGAATGGTAGAACGATGGGTTCGATGACGGTTTGGATGTACCGTGCACTATTCAGTGTCCCCTCTACGATCACCAGAGGTGTACAGCCAATGTAGGAGATCGCTCCCCACACCATGATGCCGGGTGTTGGCGCTGTGTGCCTCTGTCGTATGCAGTCATGATTGTGGCGCTCACCTGCACGGCGCCAAACACGCATACGACCATCATTGGCACCAAGGCAGAAGCGACTCTCATCGCTGAGGACGACACGTCTCCATTCGTCCCTCCATTCACGCCTGTCGCGACACCACTGGAGGCGGGCTGCACGATGTTGGGGCGTGAGTTGAAGACGGCCTAACGCTGTGCGGAACCGTAGTCCAGCTTCATGGAGACGGTTGCGAAAGGTCCTCGCCGATACCCCAGGAGCAACAGTGTCCCTAATATGCTGGGAAGTGGCGGTGCGGTCCCCTACGGCACTGTGTAGGATCCTACGGTCTTGGCGTGCATCCGTGCGTCGCTGTGGTCCTGTCCCAGGTCGACGGGCACGTGCACCTTCCGCCGACCACTGGCGACAACATCGATGTATTGTGGAGACCTTACGCCCCACGTGTTGAGCAATTCGGCGGTACGTCCACCTGGCCTCCCACATGCCTACTATACGCCCTCGCTCAAAGTCCGTCAACTGCACATACGGTTCACGTCTACGCTATCGCGGCATGCTACTAGTGTTAAAGACTGCGATGGAGCTCCGTATGCCACAGCAAACTGGCTGACACTGACGGCGGCGGTGCACAAATGCTGCGCAGCTAGCGCCATTCGACGGCCAACACCGCGGTTCCTGGTGTGTCCACTGTGCCGTGCGTGTGATCATTGCTTGTACAGCCCTCTCGCAGTGTCCGGAGCAAGTATGGTGGGTCTGACACACCGGTGTCAATGTGTTCTTTTTCCATTTCCAGGAGTGTGTGTTTGGCTACCTGTAGGCCATTTGCTCCCATTCGTGTATTTCGTGGTACCAAACAACGATGGAACTTTTAGGGAAGATAGTCAACAATTTCACCGGGCCACAATTGTTGTGACTGGTTTGAAGAACTTTCTGGATAATTCAAGAGAAAGATGGGACGTAATCGAGAGTGCACAAACGTCTGCTCCGGCACAGCTTCGTAATTTTAGACGGCTACATGGGCAGCATGGCTCATTATTTCTGCAGGAGGCTTATTTCTCCATGCCATGAAGAGGTGCTGCCCAACGCCGGGAAAAAGGTCTGACACGGTATTACTAGGTATCACATTATTTTGGCACTTCATTGTATAATGAAGAGGGTGGATGGCGATCCGATCAGGTCTGACCCGTCCATACTTATCCTTAAGAATGTTAAATTTCCAGAGCATTTCAAGATAGGTTTCTTTCGCCTATGTCTCCAACACAACGCTCTTTTCTAAATGCCACCGCTAAGGGCACGTTACTTTCGCTTTTAAGGACGAAACTACTTGTGAGAAATGTGGTAAGGCCACTCATGAAGAAGCTCGCCCAAAATGTTTCAATTGCGCTCGAGATAACCGTGCTTGGAGTGTCGACTGCAGTACCTTCCTTAAAGAATGGAAGACACAAAAGTTGCAAATAATGATGAGTCCAAAAGAACCTACAAGGAAATGCAGCCTACCACATTCATTAAACATCTTGCTTCAGTTGTTAAAGAGAGTATTCCTACAGCAAGCCGGCCGGGATGGCCAAGCGGTTAAAGGCGCTACAGTCAGGAACCGCGCGACCGCTACGTTCACTGGTTCGACTCCTGCCTCGGGCATGGATGTGTGTGATGTCCTTAGATTAGTTAGGTTTAAGTAGTTCTACGTTGCAGGGTACTGATGACCTTAGAAGTTAAGTCCCATAGCGCTTAGAGCCATTTGAACCATTTTTTCCTACAGCAAATACCTCTACACGAAGAGAGGTAGCCAGTGTCAGCACTAATACGTCCGTCTTTCAGTGTGCATGTAAAGCTGCATTTGTTTTGAAGCCTGTAGATCCCTGAAAACATCAGAAAAAGCCACAGTTGCTAACTCGGCTGAGCTCCTGGCCCGTTCTGAAACGGAGTCTGGCATACAATCAAGCACTGCTTCTATCACTGCTCCTGTAGTTTCAATAAAGCCTTCCCAGGCCAAAATGCGAAACGAGAAATTACCACTGCAGGCAAAATCAAGCAGTAAACCGTCAGACCATGACAACGTCACCCGGTTTGAGGATTCTACTACTTCTACTTCAGAACCAAAGTCATTAGAGGTCCGCACAGTGCAACCATCTCGTATTTTAGGCTTCCCACTCGAGTGCAGATACAGGGTGAAAATGCTACCCAATTGGTAACTGACACCCATACTACAGCGAAACATGATTAGGTTTGGCACTCTATGTGGAGGAACGGAAACTACTATCGCTGTCATACCCAACGTGCTTGTGTTTACAGAAAACACGTTTCAAGGCAGTGGTAACATTGTGCTACAGGTTTATCCCCTCGACAGCAAGGATGACTTGACTGGGGAAAAAACAGAAGGAGGGGCTGTAGAGTGTGTCAATAACGCGCACTAGTCCTCTGTTACTGATTGATGTACGTGCAGCAGCCGCTAAATTCATGTGGGTTGGCTCATTGCATTTACCTGCTAAGAATCAACAGACTGAGTCTCTCAGACACTGTAGGACAACACCGCCATCCGTGTTTATGCTAGGTGACTACATTGCCGGTAATGTACTATAAGGGCGGAACTCAACGTCCCGTGGGGTAGATTTAGGGAGAGACTCACAGTTTCTCAATTGCTTCGAGGGTGCCGTCACCCATGAATCTTTCTTTCTGCTCTGCGCCTGTCACAGATTCTGCTCAGTGGGAAACAACTGATAACGTCCATTCAGTAACCACTTCCCGCTGAGGAGCCACCTTCCGGATGGAGCGTTACTGGAAAGGACGTCTCCAGCATGTATGAACAGCAGAGCTATCTGGACACAGTTCAGCCAGATAACTTTGAACACGAAGCAGAGATCAGGAATTCGTGGACCAAACTACATGAGTGATCCATCATGGAACTTACTTGTGCACGCCAAAGTCGTCACGTCACCTTAGGAGGTAACCTGTACCTTGGTGTACAAGTGCTGCTCAGCAATGTGGGTCACATTTTGGGCTCTAAATATGTTTAAATGCTGCCTCGCAGCCTTTCCAGCCGCGAGAGACTGGTCGACATGTGATCAAGGAATGCCAGATAAAATGACGGAAACGCTCCTGAAATCTATCAACCGTTCTCTATGTCCTACAAAAGTATGGGAAGGCATTAGGAGGATGGATATCCAGTAAACACAGTCGTTTAATTATAGCAGCAGTGCTGAAGCAAGAGTGTCTCAAAATCGCATCCAGAGACATTGCCCCGATGATGACCATTTTGCAAACTGTAACATGAGCACACCACAGACTTATAGAATTCAATCATACTCAAGCGTTGCAAGGAGTATTCTTTACAGTCCTACTAGGGTTATACTTCACAATACTGCAAGCTGCCAGACGGGAATATAAAGGTTGGATGTACTACAGATTTAAAGTCCACGTGCCTTACTAGCGTCCCATCAAACGCGTGGGAACTGAATTCGTCACTATCTGAGGCTCGTGATACTGCAACCAGTAAAGACCAAATCTAGAATGGCTTGCGTCGAAATCTGGCAGCATCATCAAAGGCAATCTTCCTTGAATGTTTTAAATTGATACATCTGTGAGGCCACTTACCAGACTCATCTATCTCTCCTAAAACCAGATAAGGACCAAATGTGTCCAAGAAGTTAACAGAGCGTCGCATTAAAGAACTGTGTAGCAAAGAGCCCGTAACGAATGGTTAACTATCGTCCTGTATGGATGTTTGAGAGCAGGCAACTGCTTATTCGCTCTGAGTGTGGCTTCAGGTGATTTAGGTCTAGTGTGAACATCATGACCATACAGGAGGCGACTATGTAGCCAGCTTTCCTATGTAAAAGACACTGTCTCAGTATATTCTTTGACAGTAGTAAGATGAACTACACTATTTGCAGGCACTGCCTTCTAAGGCAGCTCCACCAATGGAGCTTTCATGGTGAGCACCCAATCTCGATAGAGTCCTTTCTACCTAAGCATTTTTTTCCAGTTCCTAGTTGTTTATGTGTTGCCAGATCATTCCCAGTAGGAGAATGATGTTCCTCAGGCCAGTGTTTCAGATGTTAACCACTTTGCCATAGCTAGAAACAGTATCGCGGCTATGCTAATTTGTCCTGTAGAATGCCCCTTAATAGTGGAAGAATTTTCAGTTTTGTGTTCTCCTCCGATATTACAACAGTTGAGTTCCTAATTATTGTGCAGGGGTTAGAGAAGTGGTCTGAATTTATTGCAGGTATATGGGTCTGTGTTTATTTTCAACGTATCTTTCAGTACTTGATTTGCATATCAGGGACACTAGTGTGCATTCTAAAGACACAGTAACATAGTGACTGATTCGACCTTATTTTTGATTTCAAACTGTCGTGGTTACGAGAGACCTGAAGCCAGCACCCAGAAACGAATGACCATATTGAAGTCCCTTAGCCACAGTTGGGCTTGAGGGCTATCGCAGCTAGACTACAGGTACACAATCTATGACTCAGCGAAGCCCTCTTATCTGAAGATCATTGACACAGTCCACCGCGAAACGAGTAGCCTGCCCAGTGATGATGTTGAGGAAACGTCACTCTCCATCTGGCCTCGTGGTACGTCAGGCATATTGGTCCCTCGTGGCTTCGAATTCACCTACATAACACACTGTTACTAATTTTCTCCAATTGTTCACTGTCAACAAGGTCGTTCGGCATCCATATGCAGGGTATGCTGGAGACGGTGTGGAACAAGTATATCCCCAGGTCCTGAATTTCAGGCTCGTGCCACCCTGGTTATGCAGAGGCCCAGAACGATTTCAGATTTAGTGCAATATATAAGAGGTTGCACTCCTCCATATGTTTTTATGTCTATTTACTGGGCTTCAAGCCTCTGTAGCTGTTTCGAGACAGGCGTCTAACGACGGGCACTCTGTTAGTGGTTGTGTTGTTTTTCCTGATGATGTTCTCAAGATCCGACTGCATCAACACTTTACATTCCTCGTAGTGGAGTTATGTGCGATCTTGATAGGATTGTATCAGACGTGACGTTTCCCTGAGTGCCTTTCACTCTCTACAACGCTTGAACCCAGTATATACTGTAGTCCGCAATATGTAGGACTCCCTGCTTCAAAGACTGGGTGCCAAGGCATGTGTACGAAGTGGGGAATGAAGAGGTCGTTGTTGTAGCTGAGGAGGCGTATCGTGATCCACAGTTATTTCAGTGTCCCATACCTCTATCTGCTATTGTCTCACTTTGAGGTACCGAGTCATTCATCGACGGGAAGAATAGTTGGTGGTAGTCACCGATAACAAGCTGCATTTAGTAAAGAGTACAACGCGGCCGTAGCGTATCTTTCCAGGCACGTTGGAGGGATGAGGTCCTCCTTACTCGTCTTCGCATCTGCCACTGACCTTTGGCGTAAGGTGGCTCCTTGTTCCCTTGGGAGGACCCTCCAATTGTTGTGGTTGTGTCGTACAGATCACAATCCACCACATTTTACAAGACTGCGTTTCATTCGCTAAGCATGGAGCGCCAGGCCGTTTTCCGACAGATTTCTCCTCTACTTTTTCTGAAAGGTGTTTACATAGTTTTGTATACAGTCCTAACTGTTCCCTAAAATTTCCGAGCGACGTTTTTAATGGGTTATTGACGTGGTTGGCTCATCTATGTTTCTGGTAAGTGGTCTCCCACCACATACTGTAGTGAATATATTTTATTTTTCCTCTTGTTTTTCTTAGCTGTACTTGACAGTTTAGGAACGTCTGAAAACTTTTAACCTTACCTTGCATGATGTCAACTACCGTGGTTGTACAGGTGATCATGCAACACGTTCGCTTTTTGCTTTGTAGCGCGCGCTCGCGCTCACGCACACACACACGCACATACACTCATACACAAACACAAATTTTGTAAATGATACAACGGTACACTCAAATAACTTAGTATGACTCATCAAATGGAGGACGTAATCATTATTAAGCGTTTCTGGACGAACTTGGCATTAGTTATGATTAGCTTGATGCTTTTTTCGAATTTATTTCGCCATGCGAGACACATATTTATTGTTTTATCTGTAAGTCATTCTTCAACTTAGTCGTGTTCAAGGTGAATTGCGATAAGCGGGAACACCACATTGAGTGACACCAGAAATTGTGCCATTATAAATGGGACTGGAAATGATTAATTTACAAACTTTCATTCTGCTCAAGGTCGAGTATTAGAACAGCATAAAAAGGTTACGACGATACGATGCCAGCCGGTGATGCCGTGCGGTTCTAGGCGCTTCAGTCTGGAGCGCGTGACTGCTACGGTTGCAGGCTCGAATCTTGCCTCTGGCATGGATGTGTGTGATGTCCTTAGATTAGTTAGGTTTAAGTAGTTCTAAGCTCTATGGGACTGATGACCACACATGTTAAATCCCATAGTGCTCAGAGCCATTTGAACCACTTTTGGACGATGCCATGACGTACGTGGAGAAAAGATTTTCAAGCTACACGGAAATATTATTTTTTCCCTCGTGAAGAAAACGGAACCAGTACAAAGTGTAGTAGATCGCTTCCCCTTCAAACCAATGTGTTCGTCCTATCCGCTATTGTGAACGCCTGGTCCTGCTTTCTATTGTATGAGGAGGAAGCGTTCCCCAGCCAGAGAATGAGGGTGTAGTGATACTTTAATTCTCCTGAAAGGGTAGTGCTCTTGGAAGACCAGGAGCAGTCTGGAATCTGCGAAATGGAGGAGTCGTTCAGCGGCTGTCATGGGATTAAGGAAAAATGTGCCTTCTTGGGCTCTGATCGTCTTATTGTATTGCATTTCTCATGGTGGCCATAAGTGATCCTCAGTGATGGACAATTTATTGCCAGTAAGATATTCCCAAGCGTGAATTTCAGTGCTATTACCGGTTTGAAAAGAGAAAGATGAACACGTCCTAAGAAATGGTAACGAAAGATGAATATCTCATGTGTTATATCTGTTTGTTTGGTGTGTTTGCCACTAAAAGCATCTTTGCATGCCAAAACACATGGGTGACACTTACTCATTTGCTGCCAGAAGGTATGTGATTGATTAGAACATGAGCGAGCGACTGAATCAGTTGAACATCTCTGTTTTTCGTCTTCTCAGAGTGGAGGCAGACATGCCACACAGAGAATATATATACACCATATGTCCCGTATTTATTACTGAAAATAAATGATTGAGACGTCATTTTGTTCACCACTAATCAGGAAAAACCTAGCTACTTAAATGTTACTGTTCTCGCAAAAACTTTTATTTTGAAAACAATTTTAAAAGGCCTATGTAGAAGGTGTCATTTGTTGAGAATCTGTATTCTAACATGCATGACAGATTTGCAACTGTTTGGAGTAATTACGCAAGTAAAGTCTGTCACGCCATCTCGGTCGTGCGTGTCAATGCAAAGAATTTTGAAGTAGCCATCTACTGACAACGTAATTATATTATCATACAGAACCGTGAGGCAGTTCAAAAATGGCTCTGAGCACTGAGGGACTTAAAATCTGAAGTCATCAGTGCCCTAGAACCTAGTAATACTTAAAGCTAACTAACCTAAGGACATCACACACACCCATGCCCGAGGCAGGATCCGAACCTGCGACCGTAGTGGTCGTGCGGTTCCAGACTGAAGCGGCTACAACCGCTCGGCAGCTGCGGCCGGCAGCGACGGAGTTCCCTACATCCTTTAAGAAAATATTGTGTACTGCGGAAATAAACTAAATTACATCAACGTCCATCGTCACGGGTAAGTACCGTTTACTTTAAAAACTTAATTTCTAAGTTGATATATTTGTAACTATTAAGTCGTTATTATTTTACAGCGTTTGCAACGTTACATTACACTTCTCATAATTAGAACCATTAATCTGCATCAAAATTCCTAAAGACTGTTACTGTAATTACGATAGTTTATCAGCATCATATCCAATGCTACAAACATCAATGAACAGAATGTTTCGCAATTCTGTTATTCGGCGATTCTTTGTCCAAAATTACTGGTTGTCTAATAGTGAATGAATATGACATATCCAATTTGTAAACTAGAGAGGCCGTGGTTCACCACACTTTTGAAGTTGTCCAACTTGAAGAAATAAACAACATTCAATTGCACCTATTAGAATTTTTTAACTCTTTAAAACCCTCATCAACTGTTTCTAAAGAAAAAGTCATTATATTACTTTGAAATATTAGAGATAATCTAGCGTTAAATAATTGTGGAAGATTAATGGTACATCACTCACACGATTACATAACCATTGATAAATTTATTGACTACTATAAAACTGTGTTCATACCCCGCATTAATCTCACAGTTTCTGACCCATCCATGGCTTTCCTGATGATAAGACAACAATTCTTAATGAAGGTATTCTTTGCTATGACTATTAATAAAGCATAAGGTTAATCGCTTCAAGCAGCACGATCGTATTTAGCAGTAACTGCTTTTTTTAAACAGTTATATGTTGCTTTTTCGCAAGATCGCAAATTCAGTGATATTTACTATCGTAATAAAGACACGTGCATCAAAAAGTACCAATGGTTGTATTGCAACAACTAACAATCTTTTGAAAGATATTTTGTGTAATGAATTTTAAAAGAGTAAAATTAATCTGAGAGAGAAAACACCTTGTTTATATATGTTCTTGAGTTAACGCTATTGCTCAAGATGTTGAATTTTTACAGTGAGACTAAAATTTATTACTACTATTCCAAATATATTATGTTTTATTAATAAATACTTGCACTTACTTATTTCTCCGATACTACATTTATTATCTATCGTTGAATGATAAAAGTAGTATGCGAATTATTTGCAAGGTTTAACTAGTGGAGCTTTGGTTGAGATGCAGCCCTTTATTGATTACAGATAACGGATGACTTATCAGAAGATTTAATGGTGAGAGCACACTTTTGGAGAAAGGTAATTTGAATTGAGTTTAATTTCTGCAAACACTTGCGAAGCAAGTATCTGCTGTAAATATTTCATTTTTTGAACAATATCTACCAATTGGTATGCAATATGAATTATCATTCACGTTTTGAGTATTCTGAATAGCTTCACATCTCCTCTGTTGCCTAAAACAATTTCATTAGAAAAACAATGAATAAATGTTAGGTAATTAAAAATTGTGTGCAAAACTAATTATAGCTTCAAAATGAACTTTTATTTATTTCCAAACATTTCACCAAAGCATATACTAACTGTCAAATGATAAGTAAATATGATAAAAAATGCAATGTCATATATTTCACTATCGTGTGGATAGTGAGCTGCTGTTTGACAAAGAGAATTTATGAAAGCAGCTTAAAATAAAGTAAGATAAGCCGTTTCGCGCAGAGTGATTTATATCAGATATGCTGATCGGCACTTTCTTGCAGTGTGCAGAAAGGGTAGAGCAAGTTATTCGTTGCTAAGTAATAGATGGCTTTAGGGCCTAAATGAACTTTCTGAGACGAAATTAGAAACTGTAGCCATTTATAAATCTTTACTATAAAGGCAGAAGATGCGTTTTTCCCACATTACATAATTTTAATACGCAACATTTACCTATCGTCTGTCTTTGATGACCACCTTACCTGGAGTACTATAGAAACCATTCATATTCAGTCTCAATTACAGATAGTCAGGTCCAGTAAATGTTAATAAGCAATTCCCAAATCGATAGGAACTACCACAAATGTATTAACACAGCGTAGCGAAGGCTGTTCTATGTCAGAATACATGGCTAACACGGTAATAAGAGTTTAAAACGTATTTGCTTGTGACAGGTTTTGTCACACACAGTTTCCCACTGACAAGCAAAAGCGTTTAGAATGTGTGTAACGCAAAGAGCTGGTTTTTAACGCGAGAACATATCTCAGTTGGCAGAAGTTCCAACCTAGTGTGTGGAGAAGAGCTACTAGCTGTACGATGGAATATTATAAAACAGACGGACTTGGCGAGGTTTAATTGAATTTGATATAATACATCTGTCTGTGTGAAAACTTAAAGTGAAATGTTCTTGTATCTCTTTTGACCAACTGACTGTGAACGGAATTTCAGTTATATCTTTGTGGTGGCTACCGTCGGCCGTTCCTAGGGAGCAACTGGATGCAGCGGTTACAGTGTTAGCGTTGTTTGCTTTCTATTCGAGTTGTCCCTAAAAGTATCAGAACTGCTAAAGCATTTGAACTGTTGACACTGCATTAGTGAGATGTTTAATCCTGCCCTGTAGCTCATAGTAAGGCGGACGGCCTATATTGAGAGTGATTTCATTTTGCAGTACTTTAGAGGTTAATTCGGATCCAAATAATATATATATATATATATATATATATATATATATATATATATATATATATATATATATATTTTTTTTTTTTTTTTTTGTGTCGTTGTGGCGACTCATACAAGTTCCTTTGGGAACCCAGGCGAGCTGGTCTCTACACATTCGCTTCAACTGATTCGCAATGACTTAAAGTTTCCTGAAAGTCTGAACATTTATAATAGAATGGAACTTGTGCCACACTTAACGTGATAAATGCTTCCCTCGCGGCGGCGCTGTAATGTCGCTTCACATTACAAATTTATACACAAACTTTCCGCCAGAAGACACTATTTCAATTATTCAGTATAACATTTTCAGAAACAATTGTCGATGTTATAACTCTTCTCCGGCACTTAACATAATGCAATTACTTCACCTTTAATAACAAATTCTAAAAGAAGTGAAATAGCTTGGCCATGGGTAATTGTCTCCCGGGGTTTCTTGCTAATACACTACTGAACTACATCGAGTGTGACTATTTCATCCGGGCCTCAACATTTCCAAGAAAGAAAATTTGATTTTGTAGGTGACATGCCGATGACGAAATAGTTTTTTTGACGGTGAAGGATCGGATATTAGACTTGTGGTCAAACAGTTTAGTAATCTTCATAGCAAAATTATCTCCGTGCATGAAATCATGAATAGCAATGATATTTTCAGCTTGCTTGATTTGTAGCTTTGTCTAGTTCATAATGTCATCAAATTTGTCACTATCGCAAGCCTTCTACAAGCGACCCAGTTTCACAAGCTACTTCGTGTGATCACTGAAATTATAAGACGAGTTACATTAGACCAGTAATACAGTGTATTACTGAAATTCCACTTGGCGTTGAATATGTTACAAACGAAATCGAAAACTTTAAATATGTCGCTTTCTGTAATGGTTACAGCCGTCCATCATCGATAAATTACACGTGCTAAAATCATCGACCGAGAATCCACTCTGAGTTCTGCACTTAATAATTTTAGATTTGATAAGCTTCCATTTTTGGGTACTGTGATAAAAATCTTAGGAGAGTGTATACCAAGTCTAATAAAATCCGATATCAATACATTCACAATTCGCGTATTTTTTTCTTCATATAGAGATCTCCCCAGAAAGTATACAAAGACGGATCCTGAGGGACTGGGACGATCTGAAACCCTTTCAGCCCACGAAAGTGCTGATGATCTGATTCGCAACATCGACAATAAACTGGAATGACATACCACCTGCGGCTAAAGTATAGTTTGTGATAAGATTTAGGCCATCTTGTCTGACCGCTCCAACAGCGAAGAGCAAATTGGTGGGCTTAATGAACACAGAAATACTTTATCTTAACCTCACCAAATCATTTCAAAATGTACGAGAAATTACACATGATAGTAAGAAAAATACGGGAGCTGGAAATTTCGTCATAGGTGTACCCAACTGCCTTACTTCCACCTCGCCCTTTGCAGTCTGTCTGCTCCTTGCTGTTTGTTTTCAAACCTTGTGTATCCTGACTATAGCTCTTCCCTTGCTTCAGCAATATAAATATCATGAATACAAGACATATTCCACTTTGAAACAAATCTAGAATGGAAACCGTGTTCGGAATCGTCATCCAACGACGCAGCCACTTACCAGAGGGCAGTAGGCGTGACTTTGTACGCTAACAGACCATAGGCGGGCGGCCTCGCTGTGTTCTTCGTTACTCAGTGATCTCGACTAACTGCCACGACCGCCAGTGCAGAAGCAGAAGCTACCTGCTGAGTAGAAAGGCATCGTGTCATATGAACGTGATGATCTGTTGCCTTGGTGGATGACGCTTTCACTAGACGTGTTTCCATCCGCAGTTTATTTTCCTTCAGAAAACCTCTAAAATCTCCTATGTTTTTCAGTACGCAAAAGAAAAGATAGAAATCAGTGACCTAAAGTGGCATCCACCAAGGTAAAAGAGCATCGCATTCATTGGCGAGAAGGCCTTTCTATTGAGCAACTAGCTCCCTCTTCTTCACTGGTAATCGTGACCATTAGTGACGATCGCTGCATAATAAACAACGTCGCGAGACGTACTGCCTATGGTCCGGCAGCATAAAGAATTCATGTTTGCTAACGGAGGGGTCGCCTAGTAGAAGGTGCTGGCTACTATATCTTCGAGTTTCTGTAGGGTCGTTGAATGACGTTCCGAGACACTTGTTTCTATCTTCGATTTTTCCCTCGAAACACCCTACACAGCCCGTGTAGAGTCAACAGACACTCCGCACAACACAGACGCAGTCGTAAGAGATTTATCATCCTATTCATTTATATTTGTTACTGCAACACAATCGAAACGAAGCTTTATGTATCGTTTTTCTGTAGCGATACCGTGTATTGTATCTCCCATTTATCGAAGGGAAACCTAAACGGCCTGTTTATAGTGTTTATAGAATCGCCGTTAAGCTACGTAGTCCAGAAATAATCTAGTTCTATGATTGCTTGAGATTCAACAAATGTTATTAAAACTCACATGAGTAATGTACACTCTTTTCTCACGGCACGTTACTCGTCCTTATCGATTTCTCCCATAGATATTGTAATAGATTTCAAGGTAATGTTATGAAATCTCACAAAATTTGGCATCCCTCTTACAGCATCTTATTCTGACCGCCACCCAGGCATGAACTCCTCTCGGACTTACAGCCTCTTGTTTAATTACTCTGCTTACTAACAGACTGGCGACAGAAACTAAGGACATAACAAGGAATCAAACAAAGACTGGAAAGAAAGGTACACATAAGAAAGATCTCAACTAAAAACACGAGAAAGTTGCTGAATCAGTTAATATGATACTTCTGAACTGAGTGATACAGCCTTTTTAAACTATTCAGCAGGAGAAAATCACAGAGAGAACAGAGTGGAATACACAAAAAGATGAAAGGAGGAGGAGAGTGTGTGTGTGTGTGTGTGTGAGAGAGAGAGAGAGAGAGAGGGAGGGGGAGAGAGAGGGAGAGAGGGAGATATGCTGTGAAACGGCAAAGCAACAGACGCAATACGTTTATCGTTGCCTGAGTGGCGACATGGATGACTTTGTGGTTCGACTGCGAGCTTACTATCGAGCTATAATCACTAAATCTTTAACTTCGTTGTCACGACTAGCGGGAAAAACTGCATAAATAATTTTATCCTGGAAAACTTCCATTCACGTCTGATGCTTCAGCAAGCACGGTGCTGTTACAACAGGACGCCTGAAACGTAAGACCGCGTGAAGTGGAGGTTGGGTCAACTACTCGCGGATATGTCTGTTTACCTGGCCACCGTGTGTCAAAGGCATTCAATAAGTGAGAGCACTTGTTGGCGAAATGCAAAAGTCCTGAATTCGAGACTCGGTCCGGCACATACTTTTAATCTGTCAGGAAGTTCCAAGCGAGAGCCATGACTTAGTACGGGTGTCAATGAAACGTCAAGGTAAACATTAGACACACCAAAGTGGTAAAAACTTTTATGGTCGGTCTGAGTTGTAATATTTCGGAAGGACCACTCTGGATAGCTAAACAGCCTGCCAGTGGGGTCTTCTAGCGGTATGTTTCAGCTTTCAGATGTTTTTCTGCCCCAAAAGCCTTCAGTTCCAGGTAAGGCTTGACATTAATTAATTCCTTCTTAACAGGAAGAGATGTCGGCTCATAAAATATAGGAAACCACCAGAACAACATACAATTTTTATCTATTCTATCTTCGACGCTCTCGCATAACGCATAAATATGATATGCAAGTTTTTGACCTCATGTGAAACATTTTCATTAAACAATAAATTTTATTTACATCGTTTTATCGCTGATCTTTGCAGGCGTGGTATCAATAAGACATATTGATTTCGTAAGATATCTGCTTCGAAGTATCAACAAGTTGCATATAGATGAAATTTCAGTGATGCACTACAAAGTTACTAGGCCGGTGGTGTCCCATAGTTCTTAATCACTTTAAAAATCACATTTAAGAAATAACTAGAGCTAAAATAATTCTTTACTTTCTTCAGCCACAATAGTATTCGGGCATGGAGTATATCATGAGCGCCACATACTGTGTGCGACTGTATAGGTTGGTTACAAAAAACAAGTCCATTAATACGTTCTCTAAAAAGCATGCCTTGATAGCCATTTGTTCATCTTCACTATTGTAAAAGACCACTGTTCGTCTGCATGCTCTTTGCGGTTAGGAACGACGCATAGAATGCAATACAGAAATAAGTAATCACGTAAGATCATATTATTCAGTTACTGTGATCTGGATATTTTTCATCTGACAGATTGATTCCATTTGCCAGATGCGAAACTAATGTGAAAAAATTTAATTAAACGAATTTAATGCAGGGCTGTGCTTCTGTGTGTGTAGCGACAGATTTTATTACCTAAAAAGCGCCACTTCAATTTAAAATAAAACTATAGAATTGATACTGACAGCTGGTAAGAATTCTACTAACTGCTAGGTTGAAATATAGCTGCGGGTCTTAAACGACTAACGCAACTACGTGTGAACTAACTTTTCCCAAATCAAATATATTGTACATTTATAAACGTTATAGTTTTCTGCTGATCAACCCAATCTATTGTGCAGCGATAAATGAAATTGCTTAAGCCCGCACTGATGGATAACAGTACACCATAAATTTAACGAAACTAATAAACTAGCTGGAAAACGCCAAACTGTGTTCACAGCCACTAATTACGAAAAAGCATCCATACTCAAAGCTATCTACCAGGAAAAACGCTGTATGGTCCTGTAGGTCAATTAGATATGGAATTCAAATAACATTCCCCACTAAATGTTGTGCCGCAATACAAAATTATGAAGGTCCAAACAGAGCCCGAATAATTCTGTCCCGTGATTGCCAAAAATTGTCTAGATGCAGCACAAGATTTGTCAGAGTGCATACTAAATGCAAAATATTTTCATACACCTAAGACACCAACCGAACCGATAGTCTTTGGACCCAAAAGCCGATCATCGAGCACGACATAGCAATAGACAGGCAGAGCACGCGGAATATAGCTACAGGCTTGCTAAAGCCTGGGTTGCTTCTTCCAGAAACTGACCCCTTCTCCAAATCTGAGCGTCTCCCACTCGCGGGAAATGCAAACCATGACGTCATACAGGTTCCTCATGAGATCACCAGTATAAATTGAAAGCTTTTTGTTGAAATTGTAATGATTGCCCATAAATCAGAGTTTAATTATTCACGTATTGAGCTTCCAACATCGAAAACATTTTTATGCTTCAGGGATCGTTGTTATTTAATTTAAAGCTACATATAGTGTATTATGTTCATCAGATTTTGAGTCCTTTTTTCATTCTCTGATCAGAATTAAAGTATCTTAGATTAAATTCAAACAGTGGTTAACAATATGTAATTTTAATATCAAACAATAAAAATTGTTAGTAAAAAGGTCTACAGTTTAAACGTTCGTTTCAAACACTTGCTAAAGCATGGGGGCCACGACCGCTACAGTTTCAGGCAGAGCTGAAGAAACTCTCGACCAGCGGCCAGAGGCTGTATGCGTTTCCCTTCCTTCGTAAGCTGTATGGGCGAGTAAGTCAGACGCCGTACCCTACCAAAGTGCTTTCCAATAGGCCTACACAGACATGCCTTGACCTCTTACACAGACCTTAACAGAGAAACATGATTGCTGTTCCGTTGTGGAGCAATCGGCCTCGATTATGTTAGCAAGTGCCAAGATGAAACTACAGTGTAAAATAATTTCACAAAATTATGAAAACACAAACATATTCACTTCGAACCAACACATGCTCTGCACTTAACCATCTTACAGGAAGGACACTAACAGATGTTTACTGCATGATGTGGAAAGGCATATACATATATAGAAAAATTTTGTAAGCAAATTTTATATTGAACAAGAGATGGTCAAACGTAGTATCGATTGTGTAGTAGTGACGCTGCTCAACAGCGATCGCAGGTTCAAAGTCATAACATTACTTAATAAGATGTGTTAGTGTAGCTGTAGATAGCAAGATGTATGGAGGACTGTCAAGTGTACATAAGTATTTTATACGATGTGTGCTGGATTAATACCTACTCTCTACGAGCAGTAACGATTTCATATTTGCAAGATACCATATTGCAAGTAATTACGGTAAAGACAATTGTTTGGCTACCAATACAATGCGAGCTTCCTTAGGTGATGATTCAGACAATATATAGCACTCACATCCAAAGATTTTGTAAAGTTAATTTTTAATATACACTCCTGGAAATTGAAATAAGAACACCGTGAATTCATTGTCCCAGGAAGGGGAAACTTTATTGACACATTCCTGGGGTCAGATACATCACATGATCACACTGACAGAACCACAGGTACATAGACACAGGCAACAGAGCATGCACAATGTCGGCACTAGTACAGTGTATATCCACCTTTCGCAGCAATGCAGGCTGCTATTCTCCCATGGAGACGATCGTAGAGATGCTGGATGTAGTCCTGTGGAACGGCTTGCCATGCCATTTCCACCTGGCGCCTCAGTTCGACCAGCGTTCGTGCTGGACGTGCAGACCGCGTGAGACGACGCTTCATCCAGTCCCAAACATGCTCAATGGCGGACAGATCTGGAGATCTTGCTGGCCAGGGTAGTTCACTTACACCTTCTAGAGCACGTTGGGTGGCACGGGATACATGCGGACGTGCACTGTCCTGTTGGAACAGCAAGTTCCCTTGCCGGTCTAGGAATGGTAGAACGATGGGTTCGATGACGGTTTGGATGTACCGTGCACTATTCAGTGTCCCCTCGACGATCACCAGAGGTGTACGGACAATGTAGGAGATCGCTCCCCACACCATGATGCCGGGTGTTGGCCCTGTGTGCCTCGGTCGAATGCAGTCCTGATTGTGGCGCTCACCTCCACGGCGCCAAACACGCATACGACCATCATTGGCACCAAGGCAGTAGCGACTCTCATCGCTGAGGAGCAACAGTGTCCCTAATTTGCTGGGAAGTGGCGGTGCGGTCCCTTACGGCAGTGCGTAGGATCCTACGGTCTTGGAGTGCATCCGTGCGTCGCTGCGGTCCGGTCCCAGGTCGACGGGCACGTGCACCTTCCGCCGACCACTGGCGACAACATCGATGTACTGTGGAGACCTCACGCCCCACGTGTTGAGCAATTCGGCGGTACGTCCACCCGGCCTCCCGCATGCCCAAACTGCACATACGGTTCACGTCCACGCTATCGCGGCATGCTACCAGTGTTAAAGACTGCGATGGAGCTCCGTATGCCACGGCAAACTGGCTGACACTGACGGCGGCGGTGCACAAATGCTGCGCAGCTAGCGCCATTCGACGGCCAACACCGCGGTTCCTGGTGTGTCCGCTGTGCCGTGCATGTGATCATTGCATGTACAGCCCTCTCGCAGTGTCCGGAGCAAGTATGGTGGGTCTGACACACCGGTGTCAATGTGTTCTTTTTCCATTTCCAGGAGTGTATAATCAGTTTGTTGTGTGTTAATTGGCAACATTATTAATTTTCAAAGAGTCAGAATACAAGTTTTTAAGTTAACGCCACATTGCTACTTACCACAATTCAATACCAATTCCCAGATCTATGTCAATTTTGATAATCTATTTTGCTCAGGAAGCTGTTGTCCGTCATACTCGATTTAACTGAAATATATGCTGATCAAGTCTTGCACATTAGATACTTGCTAATTATACAGTTTGAAGTAGTAAGATACATCAGTGCGATGAGCGTTACCATTGCGCAGATAAAGGTAAGAACTTTTTTATTTCACGGGTGGCATTCATTAAGCATAGGTACCATGATTTCCAAATTGATCAAATTTTGAATCTATTCAAACAATTCAGTCAGGCATACGCTCTGCTCTTTGCTCCTTAGTAAGTTCAGTTAATAATTTGGGGTTGCGCATTAATAATCTGTATCGGTTATGCTAACAAGTCTGCCCTGAATTTCTCTTTATTCCCTGTTTATTTATTTGCTGTGTGCATCACGTCGCGTAAAACCATTCATAGTACTACACTTAGCTTAGTCATGGAGAATGCCGAAAATACTCATTTAGCAAATAACTCCGTTGTAATTCTGACAATACTGCGTTGACGACAGTGTATCACCCGACAGTTAGTGAAAGTACATCTTCAAAGCCGAACAGTGAAACCACCTTGAAATTTGCTTCACATACCGATGTCGCAATTAATGAGACGTCACATTCAACAAATGCGTAAGCCGCTGATACACGTGTTTTCTATGTACAAAATTTGCATTCTGATCATTTACCTTTAGAGTCGAATCACTATGGAGAAACGAGACCTCAACAGACATGTCAAATGCTCACACTGTTGAACAGTTTAAGCCAAATACTGCAATCTCTGATGGTTGATTATTCAATAATGGCATTATGATGATGTTTCAACAAATAATGGCTAGCAATAAAAAGTCACAGCAGAAACAAGACCAACGTTTCACTCAAACTAGCGACGAACGTACCCAAGCCTCACAAAAACAAGAGGAACTAACACAAAGTATAGTACAACAAGTAAATGACTGTTTTGAAGCACGGGAAAGGGGACTTTTTTTACCGAACGCTAGAAGCAGCACACTGAGGCAAGTAAGGCTCGGGGATTTACTCTACCTCGCGATGAGGTGGTGTTATGTGGTGTCCTTAGGTTAGTTAGGTTTTAGTAGTTCTAAGTTCTAGGGGACTGATGACCATAGATGTTAAGTCCCGTAATGCTCAGAGCCATTTTTGAGCCATGTAATTGAATTCAAGAGAAAGTTACATAGTAATCCGCCGGTCGGTGTGACCGAGCGATTCTGGGCGCTACAGTCTGGAAGCGCACGACCGCTACGTTCGCAGGTTCGGTCTCGGGCATGGATGTGTTTGGTGTCCTTAGGTTGCTTAGGTTTAAGTGGTTCCAAGTTCTGGGTACTGATGACCTCAGAAATTAAGTCCCATAGTGCTCAGAGCCATTTTTACACTTGTAATCCAGACGCAAAATCAGACCAATAGCAAACAAAGCAAAGGATCGAACAGATACGCGATATTCTCGATCAAGAGCAACAAAAATGTAATAGGTCACGTAACAAAATACGTAGACAACTGCTACAGTGCAGTATTCGCTGATCTTAAAGCCCCACATGACATGAACACACATCTTCAAAGCGATCTTACAGGGCATAAAACACAAATAGAAACTCGTCTGAGACCAAATCACTAAAAACACCAATAAGATATACAAATTATCGAAACTTTCTGATAGATTAAAACGCTGTGCCGGACCGTCACTCGTATTCGAATCGTTTGCGTTTCGCGGGCAAGTGCTCTACCATGTCAGCTACCTAAGCACTGCTCACGACCCCTCCTCACAGCTTCAGTTCCGCCATTACCTTTCTCCTACGTTCCAGACTTCACAGATCCTCTTCTGCGAAACATGTGGAACTAACACTCGTGGAAGAAACGACATTTCGGAGACATGGCTTTGCCACAGCCTAAGGGATGTTTCCAGAATGAGATTTTCACTCTACAGCGGCAAGTACTGGCAGAGTTGAAGCTGTGAGGACGGGTCGTGAGTCGTGCTTGGGTATTTCAGATGGTAGAGCACTTGCTCGCGAAAGCCAATGGTCCCGAGTTCGAGTCTCGTTACAGCAAAAAGTTTTAGTCCGCCATGAAGTTTCATATCAGCGCACACTCCGATGCAGAGTGAAAATCTCTGAACAATTTTAATCTATTAACCATGCTATTAATGAAACGGAACTCACTTAGCGATGCACTGAATCGTTAAATTAACAGTTCGTACCATGAAATTGCCACGTGAAAAGATCAGACACCATACAATCAAGTACATAGTAACCCACAAAAGAATCAGGCAGAACACTTTGACACTTCACTGCTAGAGCGCTAGCTTACCAGATTACGACTTGTGAGTGAATAAGACACGGAACTACGTCCCGCAAAACACACCTTTTAACCGTAATGAAGCGACACAAAATTTCGAAAACAACGGCTTCAAATACAAGGATTTCTTGTAAGTATGTAAGTTCAAAGTACTTCGCATTAGCAAAACAGATTTCAATTTCTTGTCTTGGATTCAAATATTATCATTCTCGTTAGCACCTAATTTGCTCATTACCCATAAATAAGAACTAATTGAAGCTTTTTGGAGGGCTGGTCCGCCATCAGGCTGCGCCCCATTGCAATACAATGCTACTCTCTAGAAGAATTTTAAAATGTCATTTTGTTAGCTTATTGGTCGGAAATTACACAACGAGGAATTAAAGATCAGTTAATCAGTTTACAGTCCTTTGAAAATTCTAACTTCCCAAACATTACGCAATTTTTTGAGCACAAGGTTCAACAAAATCGGTACCTTATCGATCCATATAGTCAGTCAGCATTAATAGAGCTATGTATCTCCAAATTATCGCATTCATTACCATTCCCATTGTTAACTGGACATGAAAAAGCAAGCATTCCAGCATTTCAGGATTCCTTACTACTTCAGGAAATGCAACATTCTGACTATTCCTCTGTCTACAAAAATTTCTTCCAAAACAGTAACAGTAATTACACTTACGGATACAAAAACTCATCCGGAAATTTTAATGAAAGAGTTAATGAGCGGTTTAGAAATGACAACAACTTACTGAATAATTTTCACAGTCATCAAAATTTTAATATTCACTTTTCACGGAATCAGCAACAGTACCAAAAGTTTGGTACCAACAGACATAATTTTCAACAACAAAACCAGCAAGGTGGAAATTACGGACAACAATATTCTCAGCAAAATCAAATCCACCTCAATGGTTCGGCGCCAACTGTTGTGACAACGCTACAGCGTAGCAATAACATGGCATAGACTTTCAGCGTAATTATGGCAGTAAAATTTTTTTCCAGAATCACGGACAACTTCAACCACCTTATTATGAGCGAACCTCTTATTGTGAGTAAACTTACGTTTGTACCCGCCTTAAAACCCTAATGACCACAACAGCAATACCACAAATTATTGGGATTCCACAGTAAGCTTCGACACCTAATTATATTCAGAATAGTTACAAGACAATGGGACAATCCCGTTGCTTTATACGCCAGCCGGGATGGCCGAGCGGTTCTAGGCGCTGCAGTCTGGAACCACGTGACCGCTACTGTCGCAGGTTCGAATCCTACCTCGGGCATGGATGTGTGTGATGTCCTTAGGTTAGTAGGTTTAAGTAATTCTAAGTTCTAGGGGACTGATGACCTCATAAATTAAGTCCCGTTCTGCTCAGAGCCATTTGAACCGTTGCTTTAGCCAGCAACGACGATCAGCTATTAGAACTTCACGAAACAGTAACTGAAAATGTAATCACTTTCGACGACATTAGAGAAATGCTTTTATAAGCACAGAATCAAACTAAGAAAATAGTTTTACACCCCATCATTGTAATACAATCAGGAACACATAAATTTATTTCTGTGGTAGAGTCAGGTTTGCCTGTTAACTGTGATAAGTCATGCACCTTTTAATAGTCACATATTTTATTTTAATTTTTGGAGTGTTCCCTTACTCATCACCAACGTAATGTTGATCGAACATGAAGCTATTTTGGATTCCAAAAACTCGTACCTCATATTAACTGAAGATGATCACCAACTTTCATTGGAATTTCACCAAATTTTATCATCTCAGGAGCAAAATGTCAAGATAACGTAACTTATTTCTGTTACAAAAAGTACGCATTTGCGTACATCCTTTCACACAGACACGTATTTTCATTGCAGTAACGTACCAGACGATATGGAATACGAGATGCAACAAACAATGATCAACAAGGTCAGGGAAAGCCACGCAACAACTGATGACGAAGGGCGACAATTGCGTGATATTTTACTACAGCATTCATGAATCTTTGACATCATTCCGGTTACTATGACAGGTTTCTTATATGTATTTCAGGTCAAACTTCACGATTATTTCGGATTTAAACATTATTGCAGACCATTTATTTATGGTCAACAGGTGAAACCTGAACTTCATGCCATGCTTGACCAAGGAATTATAGAACCAGTTATGAGTCACCACACACTGTTCTTAAAGAGGATGATAAAGAGAGATGTTCTCGATTCACCCCGGATCAACGACATTACAGTAGTGGGTGCTTATCGACCACAGACTCTAGACGAACGGTTCCAGAAATTTCATGATACATTTGTTTATTCAACACTAGATTGAAAATCGAGTATTCGGCAGTTTCAACTTCACCCCTCCCGCCCCCCCCCCCCCCCCCCCCCCAAGCCCCCGCAGCCCATGGCATTTCTCTGTTTTGTTAACTTCTATCACTTTTGTTAACCACCATTTTTTGGACCACATCTTCTGCTCCATTCATGCGAGGTATGAAAACAGTAATGCCGGCGGAATTAAAAGACAGAGTAACCACGTATGTTGGTGATATCTGAACTTCGGAACTAACAATACTCTTCAAGCTTCACTTCAAACATTGATTGAGCAAGGCCTCAAAGTTAATATGAGTAAACCCCACTTTGGTAAAGCCTGTATTAAAGCTCTAGGCCATGTAATGTCTGCTCGCGGCATAGCTCCCAATCCCGAGAAACATCAAACAATTCGAGATTCCTACTTCAAAAATGCATCTTCATAGCTTCCTAGGAATGGTCAATTTTTTTTTCTCGCCTCATTCATTATTCTGCACTTCGATACTCCGAGTTTATATCAATTAACCGGCAAAAGTGCTATCTGGACATTAGATGAACAGGCTCTTCCCGAAATCTTGAAACTTAAACTTGCACTTTTAAATGCACCGATACTCTCACACCCTGAACTCACTAAGAACTTTTCGATCGCCAGTGAATGTTCCAAAACAGCCCTTGGGGTATAACTTTTCCTGGAGATAGAAGAATATGGCATGATTGTTATTAAAAGCTTTGTATTCGAGAGCCGCATTTTGTCTGTTGCAGAACGCAACTATTCGATTAGGAGTTGGAAACCTTATCTGACCAGTGTTCAAACTGAAAAAGTGCAATTTAATTACAGCTTTCCGCAAAATTTTCTCGCTTCCGCTTTGGACGATGGAAGTTTTATTTACAAGAATTTTACTTTACTCTAACTCATATTCCCCATTCTCTAATGCTTTATCCTGTTCTCTTACTAGCAGACAACAAAATATTGCAACGTTTTTTTGCCAAACTAAATACAGTATTTAGTACATACAGCAAGCAGCGTTTGAAATATTTATTTTTTCATCTCCTAAGGACATTTCCAAAGAACGGGATAAGGACAGTATTTGGAAAAAATATTAAGCAAGTTTGGCCTGACAAATGCAATTCAACAATCTGACTTAACTACATAGTATGTATTCTCTTTCAAAATACACATCCGCACATCGACAACTGAGTGTTATGTAGACCTGGAAATATAGTCAACAAACTGGTTTCATACATGCGCTTACGTTATGCACGTTATGGTTCACGAAAGTGTTTCGTCATTCTCAGCCATAATTTTTACCTTGCAAACATGGAAAAAAATTTATAAAATCGTTACTAGCAACATACATACTTTGTAGTAGGCGAAATCATAAACTACTTCTTATTTAGCTCCATTATACCACGTTGTACCAATCAGATTATGTCAAATGATCGCTGTGGGTATTATGGACCAATTCCCAGAAATAAAATAAGATTTTCTTACATTTCTGTAGCAGTAGAACTAACTTACAAATTTCTAACATTCGCACCGGTGTGTAAAGCTATAGCCAAATCTGTTTCAGCAGCTTTTACTAAAAAAAATTTCTTACCTATAGTTGGTCATGTACGAAAAGTTAGTTCTGATAACAGATCACAATTCAGACCAGTCATATAGACACGTACTCTGAAAGCTGAGAAGGTTACATTTGTATACGTTACCTTGCTTTATCAAACCCATCTGAAAGCACTATGAAAGAAAATGGTGAGTTTTGTCGTCTATACTTTCAACAGAAATACACCAATTGGAATTACCATGTCTACCCATTTCAAGAAATTATTAACTCTAGTCCAAATGATTCTACATTGTTTTCTCCTTTAATGGATTAAAGAAGTTTGAGCCGCCGAACAAAATTAAGAAATTCGTAGCACTGCCTGATTGACAACGGCTACGCTACCATGAAGTTATCGACATTGCAACCAACAATATTAAGCGTGCAGCTGAACGAAGAAAGAAACAAAAGAAACAGGTAAGCCCTCTCCGCGAATTTAAAATCGGTCACAAAGTACTAGTACGTACTCATCATCTTTCCTGTAAAGGCAGAAATGGGTGCAACAAGTTCGAGTTGCTATGGAGTAGTCCGCGCAGAATAAGACACATTCCACCTCTAAATGTTGTTAATGTACAAACGTTACGTGCGAAAAGTCACGAGGGAACTCTCATATTTGTAATTTAAAACACTTTATTGAATAAAATAATTCTTTTGCTTATTAAGACTGTGTCTGGTACTACACTGTCACTGCGTGACATTACTTCCTATTACCTTTTCTATAGTTTTAGCACTTTTATTTCAACCATGCACTATGCATTTGTTATTTGTCGTGTAACTCAGAATCATTTCATGCACTACAGTGTTATTACACATAGCACCTTTTAGGCAGAGACAAGGTCCACATGCTTGCTGTATATTGTCATTACTACTTACTCATCCTGCTCATTGGCTATTTCAGAACAAGTTGTCCTCATGTAAAGTAAAATAAAAAGAAGTAAACACATATACATTATGAAGGATAGAGGATATGCAACACGTTAATGGAAAATGAACGAAAGAGGTGTAACAAAGGTCATCCTTCATCATGTAACAACAATTTTTTTTTTCTTGCAGGTTTTACAAGAAACAACAAAGGGAAACTTAAGAGTAACATCCGTATACTAAAAATTCACTTATATGGTTACGCTAATCAATTCATTATAGCAATACCAAAACTTACATGCACTACCGATTTTCCTATATATGCTAGATATCAGTTTTAATTTGATAAAGGTAATATTCTGTGAAGTTATGATAATGAAGATAAAATAATGTTCTACTGATGGTAATAATGATTGTATTTGAATTAAAGGTAAAGGTACCTGGTGACATAGAGAGTGTTTTAGTGAGAAATGTTTTATGATAATTTGAAGTTAAAGAGAACGCAATAATGGATTAATGGAGATACAGATAATATGTTTTTGACTATTGTAGGAGAACATGACGTTACTTGGTACATATAAATATTACTCCTTGTATTACAAAACAAGGGGGGGGGGGGGGTATTTTCTTCTGATTGGTGGAGTAGTCGTGCATTTTCCGGTTGATACACTGCATTTTTCGGAACTAATAATGCATTTACATAATATGTTCACTGAAATTAAGCACCTGCTGCAATTACTTTTGTTTGCAATAACTATGCTATTAACAGTTGCTGCATAATGGTTCATGGTGTGGGTTCCTGTTGTCACGTCCTAGTTCATGAACCACGGGCAACATATGAGTGTCCAAGTAGGTGGTCCTGACAGTCGGGATACAAGTTACTTTGGCATAAGGCTGGGCATCTCGGACATATTGTGAGTCGTGTTCACCTTTGTACTCAGACGGCAAAGACAACCAAATCCACCAGTTAGACCCTCAACTGTTAGGGGTAAAACTCAATGGGACCTGGGGCAAGTAAGGCTACCAATCTGCTTCCCTGGTACTTTAAACATGATGCTGGCAACGATCAGAGCAAAATGCCTCGGACCTTTGGAGGTGACGGAGTCCCACATCTAACTGACAAACCAGGGATTCCTAAGATACGACTCGGCAGACGAATGGTAATGAGGTGGGGCGCTATTAATATCAATCGGGGCTACTCTGGGATGAAGGTAGAGCTGGCAGAGGCTGCAAGTAAGATGGGGCTGGACGTTCTAGCTGTGAATGACATTTGGGTAAGAGGTGAGAAAGAAGAGGAAGTGGGAGAATACAAGGTCTACCTGTCAGGAGTCAAAGCAAAAATTGCACAATGGGGTGTAGGGCTTTACATTAGGAAAGAAATGGAACCCAGCGTAGTTGCAATAAGGTATATAAATGAACGACTGATGTGGATAGATTTGACAGTGGCTAGCAATAAAATTAGGATTGTGTCAGTATATTCGCATTGTGAAGGGGCAGATCGAGATAAGATGGACAGTTTTTATGAGGCACTCAGTGATGTAGCTCTTAGAGTAAAGGACAAGGACAGTGTTCTGCTCATGGGTGATTTTAATGCCAGGACTGGAAATCGAACAGAAGGGTATGAACAGGAACGGGAAACAACTCATGGATTTCTGTGTCAGTATGGGCTTAGTAATCACAAACTACTTTTTTAAACACAAGAACATTCACTGGTGTACTTGGGAAGGCAGGGGAACCAGATCTGTCATTGACTATATAATAACAGATCAGGAATTCAAGAAGGCTGTGAGAGACACACGTGTATTCAGCGAATTCGTTGATGACACTTATCACTCTTTAATCTGCTGTGAAATTGGTATTGTGAGGCCGAAAGTGCAGGAGGTCAGGTCCATATGTAGGAGGATAGGAGTGGAGAAACTTCAGGATAAGGAAATCAGACACAAGTACATAACAGTGATCTCAGAAAGGTACCAGTTAGTTAAATGTAGTCAATTACAGTCATTGGAAAATGGACGGACTAGGTACAGGGACACAGTACTAGAAGTGGCTAACGAATGTCTTGGAACAGTAGTGTGTAAAGGTAGGATTAAGCAAACAGCCTGGTGGAATGACACAGTCAAGGCAGCCTGTTAAAGGAAAAAGAAGGCGTATCAAAAATGGCTACATACTAGAACTCAGGTAGACAGAGTAAGTTGAAGAAAGAAACAAAGCCAAAGAGATAATTGCAGCATCCAAGAAGAAATCTTGGGAAGACTTTGGAATCAGGTTGGAGACTGGGCCAAGCTGCTGGAAAACCATTCTGGAGAGCAATTAGCAGTCTTCGAAAGGGAGGTAAGAAGGAAATGACAAGTATTTTTGACAGGTCATGAAAACTGCTGGTGAATCCTGTTGATGCCTTCGGCAGATGGAGGGAATATTTTGAAGAGTTGCTCAATATAGGTGAAAATACCATCAGTAATGATTCAGATCTCGATGTTCAATGGGATAGGAATGATGATGGAAATAGGATCACATTTGAGGAAGTGGAGAAAGTGACCAATAGATTGCAGTGCAATAAAGTGGCTAGGGTTGATGAAATTTACTCGGAACTCATCAAATACAGTGGAATGTCAGGTCTTAAATGACTACACAGGATAACTGAAATCGCGTGGGCGTCGGGAGAGGTTTCATCAGACTGGACGAAAGCTATAATCACACCAGTCTTTAAACATGGAAACAGAAAAGGTTGTAACAATTACAGAGGTATCTCCTTAATCAGCGTTTTGGGTAAAATCTTCTCAGGTATTGTTGAAGGGAAAGTGCCAGTATTAGTTGAGGACAAATTGAATGAAAATCAGTGTGGATTTAGGCCTCTTAGAGGTTTTCAGTACCAGATCTTTAGCTTACGGCAAATAATGGAGAAGTGTTACGACTGGAACAGGGAAATGTATCTATGCTTTATAGATCTAGAAAAGGCATATGACCGGGTTCCTAGGAGGAAGTTATTGTCTGCTCTACGATATTATTGAATAGGAGGCAAACTTTTGCAAGTAATTAAAGGTCTTTACATAGATAGTAAGGCAGCTTTTGGCGGTAAATTGAGTTCATTGTTTAGAGTAGTTCCAGGGATAAGACAATGCTGCAACCTGTCTCCACTGTTGTTCATATTATTTATGGATCGTATGTTGGAAACTATAGACTGGCTGGGTGAGATTAAGATATGTGAACACAAAATAAGCAGTCTCGCATATGTGGATGACTTACTTGTGATGGCAGATTAGATTGAAAGTTTGCAAAGTACTATTTAAGAACTAGATCAGAGGTGTAAGGACTATGGTATTAAGATTAGCATCTCCAAAACGAATTTCAGTGGGAAAGAGATACACGCGGATTGAGTGCCAAATAGGGGGAGCAAAGTTAGAACAGGTGGACGGTTTGAGGTACTTAGGATGCATGTTCTCACAGGATGGTAACATAGTGAAAGAACAGGAAGCGATATGTAGCAAAGCTAATGCAGAGAGCGCTCAGTTACGATCTACTCTCTTCTGCAAAAAGGAAGTCAGTACCAAGACTAGGTTATCTGTGTACCTTTCAATCTTTCAACTAATTTTGTTGTATGGGAGCGAAAGCTGGATGGATTCAGGTTACCTTATCAATAAGGTTGAGGTTATGGATATGAAAGTAGCTAGGATGATAGCAAGTACTAGTAGATGGGAACAATGGCAGGAGGGCTTCCACAACGAGGAAATCAAATAAAAACTGTGAACGAACTCTATATATGTAGCAGTCAGGACGAACAGGCTTAGATGGTGGGGTCACGTTACATGCATGGGAGAAGCAAGATTACCCAAGAGACTCATGGGTTCAGCAGTAGAGGGTAGGAGGAGTCGCGGTAGACCAAGGAAAAGGTACCCGCATTCGGCTAAGAATGATTTTGAAGTAATAGGCTTAACATCAGAAGAGGCACCAATGTTAGTACTGAATAGGCGATCATGGAGGAATTTTATAAGGGAGACTATGCTCCAGGCTGAACGCTGAAAGGCATAATCAGTCTTCAATGATGATGATGATGATGTTGATGATGATGAGCATAATAATTTTCCCATGTTTTATGGGTACAACGAGCCATTTCTCATCACCCATTTTTTTTCTTGTGTATGCTCTGCAATCTAAGCTTATACTACATGCTTCTGGTTGTTAAGTAACTCTGATTTCTTTAACATTTTCATAACTGTACTTAGAATAATCTTGTGATCACTCATTTTTATCTTGAATTATGTTCAGTGACAAATTTGACAAATATGGACGATAATTATTCGCTTTTGCAACAAAAGTGCACTTTCCTTTATTATTCCTAATTTTCCCAGTACTTATCCGCATTCCTCAAATCTACCATTATTATTTTATTTTAACTTCTGTTTACGAGATACATTACTTATGTTTGGTCAATATCTGCATCAAGTCCCATTTTCAAATGTCATTTACTGTAGAGGTATTCTACTATCCTGATATTTCTTATGAGCTCTCACAGCAAGCAGCCTGATTAATTACGAAACATGTATTTTGACATTTGTTACTGTCAATCTTCACATACTATTATCTAGTATTACTGCCTGTATACATTAAGTTTTGAAGCATATTGGCAAAGCCACCGTTATTCTATATGTAACCACTACTGCTCTGCAGAAAGTCACTACCAGTAAATATATTTATTACTAGCTTACTAGTAGAACAGCTCAACTATCAGTCTAAAACCTACTATGTGTACCATATTGTTAGATACTGATCTTTGAATACAATGTCTCACTTATATATTGTTGGCACTGCCATAAATAATGCAGCTGTTACCAGCATTAAGTTTAGGATTATACATTAATATCCACCACTATCATACTTCGTAATCTTAAAAGCATTTAGCGCCTCAATAAGTCCCATTTTCTCATTATGCTATTGTCGTTTTCTACCTTATCCACTGAGATGGTCATGAAACATACAGTTGTTTACTTGTCTGCAATAATATAAATATATGCTAGGTCACTGATGTCGACGAAAATACACTACAAATGAGAGAGCTGTGATGACACCATTCATTGAGTTCATGACTGCACTAAGCAGCAGTTAAAATACAGTTGTCGGAGCCATTGGGTACCAGATCTACTGTTGCTACCAGTGAATCTGCTCAATGCCGAACCACACTATTTTGAAATACCTAGTGAAATTAAAAAAAATATTAAATACACATGACATAAGAATATTATCCTCTGATGAAGAAGTATGAACCAGTGTCAGTGGATCCTCGATTTGCAGACCATATAGGCTGTAACTTTACCTTACCTTTTTCACTGTTTACTTTGTATTTTATACTCATGATATAGCTACACTATGTTTTGTGTAAAAATGCCTATGATTAGTCATATCAATGGAAATGAATCTTATAAATGGATACTTGATTTTAAATACTAGTGCACAAAGCGTTAAATTTCGTAACAAGTTTGCAAATACTTGTCTTTCTATGATTCTGTATTGAATAACTCAGGTTGTTTTATTTCCATGTACTTTGTAAAGAGGGAGTTGGTCATACTATTGTATTTTTCTTAGATGTTAGTCTTTGTTTCAAAGTTTCATTGAGCACATGAGCACTATCGTACCTGAATGTTTGTACATTAATGATTCCTAACCACTGACCTTCGATGGTTAAAGAAAGTGTTTCACAAATCAACCATGATACCTTTAAGTTATTCAAAAAACCAGATGCTTTATTCTATGTTTCCGACCTATCATCATCCTATACTTATGTAATGTTAAGAATTTGTTGTGTTATTACGACCAAATCCCTTAACCACTCCGACAAACTCTGCAGAAGGAGGCAGTAGGGGAATGAAAGGTATATACATCGGGTAAAAGTCTATAAGATAATTTTATATTGAACCAGAGATGGTCAAATGTGATACCGACTGTGTAGTAGCGTCGCTGCTCAACAGTGATATCTTGTTCAAGGTGTTATGGGTAACGTGTTAGAGTAACTTTAGTTAATGAGATGTTTCAGAGTAACTTTAGATAGAGATATTTATGGAGGACTCTCAAGTGTAAAGTGTAGCTTCTCATGAGTACTGGGTATATACTAACTCGCTACAGGCAGTAATGATTCTGTATTCGCATGATAACAAACTGGAAATAATTAAGATAATGACATTTGTTATGTTACCAATGCAATGAACATTTTCATAGGTTATGACTGAGACAATATATAGCACTCATTTGCAGTGATTATGTAAAGCTAATTTTAATGGATAATCTGTTTATTGTGTATTAATTGTGAGCGTTATTAATTTTCAGAGAGTCAAAATACAACTTTTAAAGTTAGTGCCATATTTTACTAACCACAAGTAAATAGCAGTTCCAAAATCTATGACGTTTTGGATTCATTACTTTTCTGAAGCATTTATTGTCTGTCACTTTCGGTTTTATTAAAATATATGCTAAGCAACTGTCTTGCACAATAGGTGAATGCAATTTAAAGTACGAACACGGAGCAGTGCGAAGAGCTTTATCATTGCGCAGATAAACAAAAGAAATTCTTTAATTACAGAGATAGCATTCATTAAAAGCACAGGGGCCATTATCTTCAAATTTATGAAGTTTGAAACTTCTTGGCAGACTACAAATGTGTGTCGAATCTAGGCTCGAACTCGGAACCTTTGGTTTTCGCGGGCAAGTGCTCTACCATCTGCGCTACCCAAGCACGACTCAAGACCCCTCCTTAATACTTTACTGCCGCCAGTGGCTCGTGTCTTACCTTCCAAACTTCACAGAAGCTCTCCTGCGAAACTAGCAAAATTAGCACTCCTGGGAGGAAGGATATTGGGGAGACATGGCTTCGCCACAGCGCACAGTCTGATGCAGAGTGAAAATCCCATTTCGGAAAAATCCCCCGGGCTGTGGCTAGGCCACGTCTCCGCAATTTCCTTTCTGCCAGGAGTGTAGTTCTGCTAGGTTACATGAGAACTTCTGTGATGTTTGGAAGGTAAGAGACAAGGTACTGGCAGAAGGAAAATTGTGAGGTGCTTGGGTAGCTCAGATGGTAGAGCACTTGCCAATTTAAGGCAAAGGTCCCGAGTTCGAGTCTCCATCCGTCACACAGTTTCAATATACCATCAACTTACATATCAGTGCACACTTCGCTGCAGAGTGAAAATCTCATTCTGTGATCAGGATTAGTAGCAGAGCCAATTTCAAATCAGTAGTGTTGTATTAGATTCAGTTTCTTGTGTTACGCACATTCGAGGGGTTTTAGTTTCTTGTAAAGTTACATTAGCAGGTTACATTAGCACAGTCAGGGAAGTTGAGGGAAGGGAAAGCGCATAAGCGACTAGGTTAAAGTATGTGTTCACACGCCGTTCTCATTCTGACTGATGAGCTGCAGGCTGCTGTCACTTGTTTTACTTCAAAAGTACATGTTCAGTATATCCATGCAGAATGACACGATAATGTGCAATCAGTTGTTTACTGTTTTGCTTACTGCATTTTCTAAGTGGTTCTTAAAGGCTTACTGAGTAAGACATGTTTCTCACAGGTGCTCATTGCTGTTAATGTATGCACTTTAGAGACCATGTTTAGTGGCCTTTTTTGTTTTGGTTCGTGCTACCACCTCTCAAAATACGGAACACTGTTTTTGATAACCCTTTACAGAGGGTGAACATTAATAAAACCGCCTAACTGCAGGGATGGATTTCTGACTGGAAATTTAGGGAAAAAGGTGCTATGAATATGCGCCTGGAAATGCATCGTTGCTACTGTACTTGCCGCTGACGAATGAAAGTTGCGATGACCACGTGCCGTGTATTGTTTGTGCGTGATTGACGCCGCTTCCTGTAAGTAGCAGAATGGCTCGGCATTCATGTTGGAAACCTACCTTAACTAGGAAATGCTGTAATTAACATACATCTATGTCTAACAGACTGTTATTGTCAACAGCAAATGCAATTGGATTTGCGTACAGTCAATCAGATGGCAGAACAGTTATGTCAAAACGAGTACCCTCGAACTCTAACCACATCATACTACATTTCAAGTACTTTTTGTGCGTTTGTGATATCATGGATCCTTTCAGACAGAGGAAAGTACGGACTGAGCGTACGCCAGATTTGGAGAACCGTAATGTACAGGATATTGAGACGACTCCTAGTATCTACTCCAGGCAAGTGGCCCGCCGGCGTGATGTATTCCAATGTAGATTACGTCAATATTGTGATACAGTCGCTACTACTCATGTCACTTCAAACGAGTGCAAGGATTACCATTAGCAGATTTCTCTGTACCGGAAGGACTTAGCCGATGGTTTTTTTACCATAACATAGTTATTATGGGATATCAGCAGTATTCCCTACCGACGAAGCGACCTTCACCGGAACTGGCATCACCAGCCTGCGTAGTAGGCCTCTGTGGGCCACAGACAATCGTCGGGAATGGGTGAGGCGTCTCATCAGCATCGGTTCACCACCAGTGTGTGAATAGGAAGGGATTCTTGGCGACCACGTGCTTGGAGAGATTATTATTCCACGATGCGTCATCGTAGAATCGTAACCGATTACCCGAGGAATGCTCTACCTTGGCTGCTGGGAGTGCTCCTTTGACAATAAGGCAGTTTAGGAAGTTTCTTCGTGACGGAGCACCACTCCACTTCCACATTACAGTTCGCCGACACAACAAGAATATCATCCCCAGATGTATGATACGGCCTTTTTGCGTGGATTTTTACCTCTCCGTGCTTCTGAAAAGCCTGATGTGTTCTTGACGCGTGTGACACTATTCGGAGAGAGGTCAGAACGTGGGAAACAGTGCGGCACTTCATGATGCGACTCGTGAACGCGTGCGCTACATCATACGGAGGCCACTTTGAATATGTCTTGCGAGATGTGTGCGAAGCAGCTCCGTACTTTGTTCCGGGGCGATTTGTTTTCGTTGTTGTCGTTGCACGCACTCCGGCCATTTCCGAACACATCTCCACAGGACTTGTTTTCCTGCATTTCCTATCAGAGATTCGTCCCTATCGTTTTAGGTTTTATTAATATTCATCCTGTGTTTAAAGACGCGTCTGTCGAGTACGAAATCTTTATGACGTTAGAACTGAGTTGGACCTCTGTGATAAACAAGTTTTCATGTGTAGAAGCTATGGCCGTCAAAGTCTAAAGAACCACAGTTCTTGGTAATATAGGACACGACTGCAAGTTCATAAAAATATTTACAACAGTCAGTACAGCGACTGTACGTTGGGCTACGGCCAATCCTTTTTTGTGATACTTGAAAATGATCGGAAATTTGAATCTGGTACCGAAAGACGATTTGTCTCAACGGTGTCCCTCGGCGTTTTTGAAATGTGATTTTTTTTTCAAACAGTACTACATTATCGTGGCATGGGGAAAATACAGCGAGCGAAAGGCTATTTACAATTTGTTCAGTAAGCCCATGGCAGTTATAAGAGTCGAGGGGTATGAAAGGGAAGCAGTGGTTGTGGAGGGAGTGAGACAGGGTTGTAGGCTGTCCCCGATGTTATTTAATCTGTATATTGAGCAAGCAATAAAGGAAACAAAAGAAAAATTCGGAGTAGGAATTAAAATCCATAGAGAAGAAATAAAAGCATTGTGGTTCGCAGATGACATTGTAATTCTGTCAGAGACAGCAAAGTACTTGGAAGAGCACTTGAACGGAATGGACAGTGTCTTGAATGGAGGATATAAGATGAACATGAACAAAAGTAAAACGAGGATAATGGAATGTAGTCGAATTAACCCGGTTGATGCTGAGGGAATTAGATTAGGAAATGAGGCACTTAAAGTATTAAATGAGTTTAGCTATTTGGGGGAGCAAAATAACTGATGATGGTCGAAGTAGAGAGGATATAAAATGTAGAATGGCAATGGCAAGAAAGCGTTTCTGAAGAAGAAAAATTTGTTAACATCAAGTAATGATTTAAGTGTCAGGAAGTCGTTTCTGAAAGTATTCGTATAGAGTGTAGCCATGTATGGAAGTGAAACGTGGACGATAAATAGTTTCGACAAGTAGAGAATAGAAGCTTTCGAAATGTGGTGCTACAGAAGAATGCTGAAGATTAGATGGGTAGATCACATAACTAAGGAGGAAGTATTGAACAGAATTGTGGAGAAGAGGAGCTTGTGGCACAACTTGAGTGGAAGAAGGGATCTGTTGGTAGGACATGTTCTGAGACATCGGGGGATCACAAATTTAGTTTTAGAGGGCAGCGTGGAGGGTAAAAGTCGTAGAGGGAGACCAAGAGACGAATACACTAAGCAGATTCAGAAGGATGTAGGCTGCACTAGGTACTGGGAGATGAAGAAGATTGCACAGGATAGAGTAGCATGGAGAGCCGCATCAAACCAGTCTCAGGACTGAAGACCACAACAACAACACTAGCTTATCAATGTTTTGCAGCAGGTATAGCATACTCAGTCCGGAAGAATAATCCAGAAGGCACTGATGTTGAAACGGACAGAGAGATAGGCTGCATCCGACAGATATGGTGTCAGCAACGAAAACATTCATACTTTCATGGGTGGTGAAATAAAAATTAAAAAAACACGAGAGATATTTATGGGCTCTCGTCGCTGCTAACACGGGACTTCCTTTGCAGCAGGGAGCGGTTTGAATTACGTCCTGACGGAACGTCCGGCGCCAGTGTGTCTGTCCAGTACTGGCGCTGCGTGCGACGCATGCGCAGTCGGCTCCTGCAGTCGCGACTCGGGCGCTGAGCCGGCCGCGGCCTCACAGTAGCGCGCAGCGCGCAGTGACGTTCGCGTGCTGCACGGGTCCGGCAGGGAGCAGCCGCTGCCGCCGCCGCCGCGTCGCCACGTAGACGACTCTGCTCCGCCGTCATACGGGCCGCTCAGTCGGCGACGAAAGAGAGCAGCACGGCGTGACGCCGCACTGGATCACTTCCCATTCGCTGTTAATGGTCTTCTTCCGTGCAGGTAAAATACCTGACCATGTCATACAATTTTTTTTTTCATCCTACAGATGGCACATTTTTTTCTTCGATAATACTGCCAATAATAGCTTCTTCAAACTACACAATATTATTTGACGCCACCTTCGATAACAGAAAATAAAAACTAAGGAACAACGGTATCAAACGCTGGAAGCATTTGGAGGGTGTGCACCCTGATCCCGTAGCGTTTCTACAAGCTGAGGCGTAGGAGATTGTTTCCATGCGATACCTCACGTCATATGGCTGACATTTCATTTCAGATACGCAGTGGTGAAATCCAACCCGTTCCACCTCAATGGGAAGTTGTATGCCCTTCAAACGCGTTGCGCGTGAAATAAGTGTGACTGATGCCGATTACTACTCTACTATATTATATCGCTAAACAGTGACAGGTCTCTAAACGGAACAAAAGTTTGGATAGCGTAAGACACGCTTTGAAGTTGTTTAAGATGCCGTATGCGCATCTTGCATGTTTTTGTCGCTATTCTAGTTTGGAAACTTCGTGATATTATTGAGAATATTGCTGTTTCCTTTAAACACTTTCGTTTTCTTGTATTTTTCGAGTGCACATCCACAGCCTCAGAAACCGTAATGCCTTTTTTAGCCTACCTGATCTCTTTAAACTTATTGTTATATTTTGAAAGCTCGACAGCATTGATAATTTAAACCTTACCTCACATCAAAGCACACCGAAATTCCACTGTGGAAGAAAATTTCTTTTCATTGTGGTTACAGAAGAAGTGACAAGATGTTCTGTCATTTTTTGATGATAGTTTTGCGTGTCAGATAACTCAATCACTTTTATCATTTATATTCTGAGAATAAAATGGCAGTGATTTTCCATAGACATTTCTAACTGTAGTCTTACACTTGCCTGAGTGTAAATTAATCTCACTACAGCATTTTAAGTAATGTTAGTAATGGAAAATTTTTAAATCACCTAACATGCAGTAGTATCCGCCGTTATCGTAGTTTTGCTGTACTCACATTGTTGAGAGACACCTCGAGTGAGCAGCGAAATTAAATGACGCAGTAATTAAGCTGCATGTGAGACATTAATGTTAAATCTGGTTGAGTGGTCTTACGAATGCCGTCTTCTGAAATATAATAATGGAGAATTTTTAACAATGATTATTAAAATTTACTTATCTACTTTTGTTTCAGAAACCGTGTACTATTACAGGAAAGCCAATGGCTCACGCTTCCTCCTGATAAGGCCCCTATCTGCATACTCCAGGCAATTGATCACAGCTGATGACACGGTAATGGCCCCCTAATTGGTGCTCACACCGCAACGGGGACATTGATATTCAAGGCGATGACTTGCTTAAATTACCTTATAATTTTGTCCCACCTGCAAATTTCGTATCCATCTCCTTCCGAATTCGTAGCATGACTCAACGTAAAGTGAAGCAGTTAATGATAATGGAGGTGAAAGTACATTAAATTGAGTTTGTAGTTTAGAAAAGAGCTCTTGAACCAAAATGCCACGTATCCGTCTTTAGGCAAGGGTCTCCTAAGAGATTGTACTACATCGATCAGTATTAGAACTCATTCATATTCTACATCAAGGCGTCACACGCCAGTTAACGAAAACTGCTTCTTACCCCAGTTACCGAAAACTGCTTAGAGATAATGATTACAGACTTCGTAGAAAAACAGGTCGAGTTTTTGTACCATCGATGACGAGGTACTTACAGAGGAAGCACACGCTAATTTTGGAGGATGATACAAAAGGAATTGGATAACGATGTATTCATTTGAATTAGCCACGCCATAAACGTATGGTTTGAAGAGAATCAAGGATAACAATATCTCGCCAGTACAGACACTCCAGTAGATAGGACTTTAGATTACTTGACAAGAATTTGTATCAGTAGGATCGCTATTAAAGGTGGTTAACATGCTGCGAAGTTGGCGAAGTTGGATTTGGAGAGGCAAGTTTCAAACCCTGAGTGCAGAAGATTTGCTCATTCCTGAATGGGACCGGCGGAAAGAGAATAAGAGACGTATGGACGTGAGCTAATTGGCCGTGTTAAACAAATCTTTGGAGAAGTTCTTGCTCGACAGTGTCTCAAGGTACAGCTGACCTGGTCCGTCCGCAGAACCGAGACGTTACATTTACCACGTATCGTGGTTCGCTTTGACATTGGGCAAGTGAGCAGGTCACATGTCTATCCACTTTCGTCGTGACCTTTCCTGACCACGTTCGTTCACTAGTATTTTATTATACTGTACAAGCGCTCATTACTGTATCCCTGCTGCATACATCCACACGAAACACAACCCAGAATACTCTGAGTAACTGAAACTAAAACCACATTCAAGAGGCAATGCACACTAGAGTAGGTTGGTATTCCTACTTTGTTCGAAACACTGAATACTCGAGGTTGACTACACAAGAGCACTTCGGACATGAAGAATTTTTGTAAATTATTTTGTAGAGTGTTAGTATCCACTCTGTGATAGTTATCCACTTCTGGTAAAAAAGAACTGGACTATCGATTCTTGATGTAAATATAGCTGTTTTGAAACCATGAAAACCACATATCGGTTATCCCCAACTGTGAGGGTTTCTGAAACGCACGGCATACTCTTGAGTTTCTGAGTCTCTCTTCGATATCTGTCTCTTACTCAGCATGCACATTTTTCATACGGACACTATTTTGCACGTATTTGTAGTTTATGTAAGTTATAAAAAATGGCTCTGAGCACTATGGGACTTAACTTCTAAGGTCATCAGTTCCCAAGAACTTAAAAATTCTTAACCCTATCTAACCTAAGGGCGTCACACACATCCATGTCCGAGGCAGGATTCGAACCTGCGACCGTAGTGGTCACGCGGCTCCAGAATCTAGCGCCACCCCGGCCGGCTGTATGTTATATTGCAATTATCTGTACCAGTAGTTATTTTCTAAGCAAAATGTATATGGTCAAGGGACACGGGGTTAGAGGACAATAGAGCTTGAGACATGTTTAGGTAGTTTCCGGTCTTTCATTAGTACACAGCGACATGATCCTACAATAGTTTTCAGCTAGGTTAGTGCGCCTGGTTTGCTCTGTGGTGTAATGAAATCTGACATTATGAGCCCGTACATCTCCCGTACTTCTCGAAACCTGCGAACATGCATAATTAATCCTCCAATTCTCATCAACTGAGGGACCTGTTCCTCCTAACGACCTCCACGCGGCAGCTCGAACGGCATTTTGTGCACCGCTCATTCTCCGGATCTCTCACAGCGCACAGACTAATTAAACTTCGGTCCACACGTGTGCGAGAGTGGCCACTGGTCATCTGCCAATGTGGGACTCAGCTCGTAACGCTGTTCCATCCAATAACGGCTGTCAACGTCTACAAAACAATTTTTGATACTGGGAAAACTGTGACGCCATCCCAACGGAGTGCTCAAATTTGAATCACAAACAAGAGAAAACGATTTCGGTGTAACAACAGGGTTCCTGGGCATAGTAATTTACTTATTTAGATGATATGTCTTGATAAGTGGTTAGATTGTTCCGAAGCCGATATACCAAATATATAAGCTATCTTCCGTCGATATGTTGCTCTGAGTGCCACAATACTTTATTGGCCATGGCCTTAATGGCGCAGTATTTACCTTTCTCCTTCTGGCCACTAAACTTACTGAAAAACCCACTTCTAGCCCAGTCTTTCACAAAGAATTCTTGATGGTAGTCGAATTGATGTATCATAGAAATAACCGAGGACTGAGTGCCGACATAATCGTAAACTTTTGTATTTGTGGTCTAATACCTACTTATGTACGGAGACAACGCCGCTAAGTAAGAAGGAAAGAACGGAGAAAGAGACTTTTTTGCATACGTAATTCAACGATTGCAGGATCATTATATGAAGATTGCTAATTTGCACGTGAATCATATTAGGTGTGGACTGGTGCTTTTAAATTCAGCATTAGAGGAAAAGTTTGAGAAAAAGCTTTTCACATTCGATTACTTCTTGACTGCCAACTACTCTATAACCAAAAGACCAAAGGAAAGTTGAGTGTACTTCCTACTCTCCCGCTACTCCAGTCCCTCACAGTACGTCACCTCATTTTCATTTTCTATGCCCCTTTATTCTTCGAATCGTAGAATAAAGAGGCGGTCGGAAGCTCAAAAGTGTGTTCAATTAATTGTTTTAAAATAAAACTTACACGAGCCAGATGGTGCTTTTTAGGAACATTATACACTGTCATTTAGAGTAAGATACTGCAAGGATTACGTCAGCTAGACAACGGAGGTACACATATCGTTCCGTACACCAGCCAGGGATAATATTGAGCCTTGGTACAGTCAACTGTAGAGTACGTATCGGTAAAACTTGTTACTTCAGTCTAGAGCGAGGCCTGTTACTTCTACGGGAATTTAGTTTTCGTAATTTAGTGGGAGATAAAAAGAAACATGCTGCATCGTAATAAACATCTTGTTCTCTCTTTGTGTTGTAGTAGTGGTTTAATGCCAAGTAAGCGAGACACATGATCTATATCAATGCCGCTAACTGACTGTCGTACAGTTTATACGCTCTCTGCATTTGTGCCGGACAAAGTGTGTAATCTTATTCGCCTGAAGGGGGAGCGAGGGTGCCATGCATACGTATTCCGAAGATTTAGGTAGATTATGATTGAAGGTCTAACGTATTATGGTGATAATGTGATAAGAAGAAACAGTGCCGATGCTTACTCAGAAAACCATGTGTTTACATTTTGCTATTGTCGACGGTTTTTTTTAACACGAAATTTATCTAAATCTAGGCACACATTCCTAAATCCACTGGCGAAAATGCTTTGTTTCGAAAACCGTTATATCCTTCCCTATTTTTATTGCGCATTGGTCGGAGGATAAATGACTGCAACTGCCCTAATTGATCACTTCATAATATTCTACGTGCTTTACTAAGGGAACAAAATTATTGGACAGTCTACCATGTATGGTTCTTGGGAATTGTGGCTACACTTCCATTTATGCTATGCCATCTACTATCTCTTATGTACGTCAGCTTCTACTATCAGTGGCCTAGCGGTTCGAGGTGTTTCATTGTGGAACCGCGTGACTGCTACGGTCGCAGGTTCGAATCCTGCCTCGGGCATGGATGTGTGTGATGTCCTTAGGTTAGTTAGGTTTAAGTAGTTCTAAGTTCTAGGGGACTGATGACCTCAGATGTCCCATAGTGCTCAGAGACATTCGAACCAATTGAATTTCTGTTATCAAACTTTCTTGATAAGAACATCAAACGGCATTGCTTCTATAATGCAGATTTCGTGACAGATGTAGTGCTTGTTGAAAATTTTCAACAAAAATACCTTCCTTTGGGACCTCTACTACAGATTCTAATTGTATCATTAATTTTATAGTTTTCGCATTGTCCCTAGCCTGTTAAGTGCTGTGGCAGACTCCAAAATTATACCAGTAATCCTATAATCTGCCACGATCCCTTTCAGTCTCTTGCTTAATGGTATATTTGAAGAAATCTACTATCCAGGAAACGACGTGAAATTATGGCCAGGAAAGCAATGAACGAGTCCTACAACCGTAATTCGGTGCGCGCAGTTCATATAATCAGGAACAAATTATAGCAGCGCTCCTCTCCATCTGTTAGTCAGCCTGCAAAGCTGAGCTGTAATGTGTTTGCCTACCATGCAGCGCGCCCGGGGTTCGATTCCCGGCCTGGTTGGAGACTATCTCCGTTCGTGGACTGAGTGTTGTCCTTATCATTATCTCTTCACCGATACGCAAGTCGCTCAATGGGACTTCACCTGAAATTAGCCTCCAGGGCGTCATTGCCACACGATCGTTTCATTTCTCAATCTGTTATTCCACATAGACTCTACATCAGTTTTCTTATTTAGTTTGCTTATCCTTCTATATGCATTTCACGTTCCTCAATTGAGCGTCTTCAACTGACATTTTCCTGGTCTTCAGCCGCGACATGTACTAGTGGCTAATTAAGAGCGGATAATAAAAGAGGATACCACTCCGACCTATGCCACTTGTGGCTAATTAGTAAGCAGATACTAATGCACTGCTCGCGAGAGGCAAGCTTATGGGTCCAAGTGCCGATCCAGTGAGATTGTTGCAAATGTAGTATACTTTTGCGTCCTTCTCCTGATGCATCTCACTCGTTCTGGAATAGTGTTCACATGTCAGACAACTCCGCTGTTGAGCCAGTTCCTTATTTCTTCTTTTCTCTTAGGTTCATATGATGTGTATGCAGTGAAAACACGAGTTCTTTACAGATCAACGAAGATCATCAACTGCTTTCGGTCATAACTAGACGTACCAAGTTTAGTTGTGAGACAAGATTCTTCTGACCACATTTACTGAGAGGTCAGTTTTGGGTGACAGGTGTCTTGGAGAGTAATTCTCCCTAGAGCCAATATGAACACGTAAACAGGTGAAGCCACCACTTCTAGGAATGTGTAGATGCAAAGATTCAGGGCCATAGTACATAAGTAACTAATTTCAAAGAAGTATATACAGTGTTCAAGTTGGTCAATACCTTCAAGTTTGCCTGGATACATTAAGAAATTAATACTTATTTCCCCCGTAGCACCACGTCAGTTATTCGAGTGTATACAAAACTGTCAATCAGATCAGACAGACGTAGTACACTTAGTGGTTCATTTACGACCATACCATGCGTATATATATATATATATATATATATATATATATATATATATATATATATATATATATATATATATATACGCACATGACTATTTTAGTGGTTTCTTCTCAGTTTAGGTAAGGTTGTAACTGCTCGTGTTTGTCGAAATCTTGTTCAACATGGTCTCGTATTCCTAGTAATTTTGCCACTGATTATCTGGACGACCACTCTTCATAATACCACAATATGTAATGTAAAAAATGGCTTTGAGAACTATGCGACCAAACTTCTGAGGTCATCAGTCGACTAGAACTTAGAAGTAATTAAACCTAACTAACCTAAGGACATCACACACATCCATGCCCGAGGCACGATTCGAACCTACGACCGTAGCAGTCACTTGGTTCCAGACTATAGCGCCTACAACCGGACGGCCACTCCGACCGGCTTAGTAATGTAATTAATGGTAAAGGTCACTATGCCATAACACAACAACGAACTTGAACTTTCATTTACGGTACTTTATGCGCCATTTAAAGCAGAACTGCAGCAAAGGAGATGCATTCTCCACTACAACAGTCCATCGTCAACATGAAAATAGTTATAGACTTAAATAAAACAGATAAATTTACAGTGTAAGTGAAATGTTGGTATCAAATGAATATATTTAACATGTCTGAAGAAATTATTTTAATGGAGAAAAAAATTATAATCATTTTACAGATTGTGGTATTCCGTAATGTGTAGAACATCTCTTCTCAAATAGTTCACTATCTGAACGGAAGATACATCCCCCAGATATCCTTTGGATAATCTTGTTATGTCACTTGCTGGTATATTTTGAAATATGATACTCTCTGCGGAATGTCTTACACAGAAAGCAGTATATTCATTCAAATTTTGTGAGTTAAATTCCTGGCTTCAATAGTAAAATAATTTCCACTGTTTACAGCCCCCAGTGTCATTAATGAATATCTACAACATAATTACAGCTTCACTGCAGTAATATCACTGACTTATCATACTTTACAATGGAAGAATGACAATATGCTTTCTCATTGTGTCCCATCATGTTTACGATCATATATATGTTCTAATGATTCTGGTACCAATGATGGTATCGTGGTTTGTGACACTGATTACTCCTAAGCTGTTTCCTGTAATTTGATGACGGTGATAGAGAAACACATTAACTTATAATCAAGAGTAAAAACGACGCCATAGAGAGAGAAAGAATGTCTGAATGCTCGCATATATCCATAAGACCAGTGAATCCTATTTTATGAGAAAGTAAACGTACAATTTGCAGTTCGAACTGCCATTCTCGACTAGATTTACTGAATCGGTACTAACAGACATAGCCAGCCCAAAGTTTCCCACAAAGGCCATTTCGTGCCTAACCTGACTTTTTCGTGCAACCACCTTCTCATTTGGTTTTACGTGTCTGAGTTGACGCTGTACGAGAGCTGCCTGTAGTCCAGTCAACGACGGAATCATAGAAGAAAAATGTTCGTTTGGTCGAAAATTTTCGTACTGTACATGAGGAACATACTAAAAATCCTGGCAGTGAGGGTGTGAGCATTCAGTTTACAGTGCGTTTGAAGTTACCTTCCTATATTTTCCTTGAATAACTCGGAGACCGCAGTTTGTACCGAAAATACTTCCAGGTACGAAATTAAACTACATCAAATTTCCCAGAAAAAATGTGTGATACATCTTTACTTTGGGCCTAATACTTTCGGCGTTGCACCACTCGGGGTGGTGGAAGTCGCTTTCCCCTTGAAGGACACTAAAACTGCCGTAACGAATGACAATGACTTAATTTTATCTCTAGTAGTATAGAGGAAATCTTTCCATATGCGTCTTTTACGTATGTACTATCAGTAACTCATATCTGTATCACATGCAGTGTCAGCACAGTGGTCATAAAACACCCACAGGCCTGCCTGCACATGGCATCGCTAGTGATTCATAAGACATGTTGCAGAAGTTTAGATATGACAATAGTAGCTTGCTGTGACGTGGTGGGGTCTAAACTCACCTGTCTGCTCTTCAGGTAGCTTACGAAGGAAGAAAGTGCGTGACCACAATGTATCGCGTAATACTGTTCTTCATTTAGATGTTTCATACATATTTCATATTTGCTCTTAACCCACTACATTAAAAAGTCAACGTTAATTTAATAATTAAAAGCATTAGTTTCAATAACCTGCCATTTTCCCATTCCTGAAACGTAAAAATATTTGTCCCTGAGAAAAAAGAATAGGATCTTTTTTCCAGGAAATTTAAAGAAGTGCAGTTTTGTACTGTGAAACAATTTCGCTGGATGTCATGCTTTCCAGTCACACGAGAAAAACATAGAAAGCGAATTTTAAATGTATATCTGATCCCACGATTACACCTCAGCGGTTAGAATTTTTGGTATGGAGAAGTCTCCATTACTTGCTACCTGATGGTCGGTATCAGCAGCCATCATCTCTAATCGTCAGACCATAAAAATGATGTGTCGAAGTGTAATCAACTTTGGATCCATCGTTTCAGTAAAGGGCTAAGACTGCTTGTTCGAACGTTTTTTGAATTTCCATTTCATATTGGGGAGATGATTGAATAACCTGTTAAATCGAAAGTGCAATTTACTTCATACCTAGATTTTTGTCTCCTGTATTTCATCATTCTTCAGCCGCAGGAAATGAGGAGACCCATTAAACGAAACGAAGTAGAGATAAAACGGTTTTTCAATCAAGGGCGCTCAAGATATTTTATTTCATCACAGCTGACGCGTAACCCATAAAACGCTACTAGTGTAGTCGAGTGATAAATATGGATTTAGATTACACTGGCTTCGGAGTATTGTGTGTTACCTTTTAAAACTGACGCCTGTGTTTCACACGGCCAACGCTTCAAAGATGGCGACGAGAATTTTTAACTTTTTTTCTTTTTTCAAAACAGCCTGTAAACAACGTAAAGGCATCTCTTTACTTCATCATTTGTGGATTTAACTAGATTTCGGTGCCCATGATGTGAACCGCATTCTCTGTGAGATTTTAACGCAGCACAAGATCGGTATTCAGAAGCTCGGATGATTAACATGAGGTAACTAACGTGCTCACAACAATCAAGAATCGCATAAAACTGACAACATGAAGAATACCTCACACCTGCTAAAGAAAAATGAGACCGTAAAAGAATCTGTGTTGCACGAAGAGGGAAGGTAATTTTAAGACATAATTGAATGTTACAAATTTATAATGAATTATTAAAGTCTTATAACGGCTTAAACTAATGTTGTAAGTACTTACAATGAAGTGGCACCATACGTTATTTATGTTTGGAAACACTGTTAGCCATGAGCTCCGACACACTTCTGTCTAATGTATTTTATTATTACTTAGATAATTTTGATAGAACTACTACACGATTTCTATCGTTCTAGAACTTATATGTTGACGCACGTAACTGATTTCAGTACAATGTAGTAACTCTAGTTTTATTATTTTCGTCAGTTACTTTGAATGTGAAAGTTTCAAATTCTCATCTACGGACCTTTAGACTTTTATTCAAACCAACAACTTTCGGAGATCAGTTTCTGGAGCGTCTTAATGTATAATTTAGTGTCGAAATAAGTAAATTTGTCGAAATTTTTTAAGTACAATGTAACACTATTTCCGGTAGCAAGAGTGACTTTGCAACAATTACCAATACAGTTGTTAATCATTTCGAGACGAAAGTAACGAATGCACTGAAATCTGGCGCCAAGAGTACCACATGAAAATGTAGTTCTCCGACTCCGTATTACAACACATGGAGATGTCGTGCAATAAGTTACTTGTGAGAGTATTAAATTTTCTTACTCTGACCTGCTATGTACATGGCCCACTAGGTATGCCTTTTCTCTCTAGTGGATCACGGCGATTATAAAAGAAATTAATTAAATGTGCACACCCTCTTGAGATACCCTGTTGATGCCCGTTTCCGTTATTTTGACACTGGAGCACGTGAAAAACCGAATTTTCATTTACATGAGGCAACATAATGAATAGAACAGTGCTGTACCTACAAGATAGTGAACTTAGGAACACAAGGTGTTTTTATAAATGAGACGTATATGCAGTTGCTGATACGGACGACCATAAGCTGCATAATGAAATGACGACGATCAAAATTTGTGCCGGACCGGAACTCGAACCAGGATTTCCCGCTTACCGCGAGCGGCAGCCTTACCATTTTTTCTTTTTTTTTCTTTTGTGATATCATTTTGTCATATATTGTTCGTGGAATTCGTTGCGGACGGTCACAGAAGGTAGGTAACCCTCTGACCGAACACGCTGAGCTCCTGTGCCGGCTCCAATTCTGTTATTCGAGCAGGCCTTACAGCCATACCCAAACTCACAAATGTCATGAACCATGTGTCTACAACCTGTACTCGCACATCTATTATGTATACCCCTGTTCAGGGAGTCCCTTGCCCCGTGTCGAGGGATAAATACGATACTGCAGTACAGGTGTTATTCGGAATTACTATGCCATGTTCCTTGATCTTGATACTTCAAACTAATAAATTTTTTCGAATCGCATGGACGAAATGTGCACCAGCGATCACTGTTTACAGTTTCCGTCTATTTCTAAAAAAAATTTTTGTTGCTAGAAATGAGGTTGTGTTTCGTGCAGTATTAGTTAATATTGCGCGTTCTGCATACAAGCGCTCTATAATACACAAGAAGATAATATAAATAAATAAAAAATTAAAAAAACACGATGCAAGATGAAGATATTATCCGCATGGAACGAAAATCTGTAAATATTAGTTACAGAAAAACAGATGATAAAAATTTCGGAAAAACTAAACGATTTATTAAAGACAAATATTTTTACAAACTGAGGAAGTCAATAAAGCGTTGACTCACCTCTGGCAGTGATGGAAGCAGTAATTCAGCTTGACACTGAGTTGTTGGACCCCTTCTTGAGGAACATCATGCCAAATACTGTCATTTCTTTCTTTCTCTTCCTTCGATTTATCAGTCTTCTTACGGAGATGTTGCGTCCCGCCACAGATTCTGCTCGTGTGTAAAGCTTTTCATCTCAGAGCAACATTTGAAATCATCGTCCTCAATTGTTAGATGATGATTTTTGGTTTGTGGGGTGCTCAACTGCGCGGTCATCAGTGCCCGTACAAAGTCCCAGTTTTTTTAAAGACCAGTTTTTACATAATCCAAATTAGCCACGGTCACGGATGATGATTTTGATGAAGTAGGATAACACACCCTGGGCAGAGTAAAATCCCCAACCCGCCCAGGAATCTAACTAGAGACCCCGTGATCCAGAGACAGCAATGATAGCCAGTAGACCACGAGCTGCGGGCATTATCAGTTATTTGCTGATTGTATTCCATTCTCCGCCCTGCTATATAGCTTTTGCCCTCTACAGCTCCTTATAGTACCATGGAGTCAGTAACGTATTTCCTGTCATCCTGTCTCTTCTTCTTGTCAGTGGTTTCCATATATTCAGTTCCTCGCCGATTCTGCAGAGAACTCCTCATCCCGAACTTTCAGTTCACCTATTTTTCAACATTCGACATTAACACGACAGCTCAAATTATTCGAGTCTGTTCTGTACTGGTTTTCCCACTATCTATTTTTCGATACCATGCAATGCTTTGCTCAAAAAGTGTAGTCTTGGATATTTCTTCCTCACATTAAGACATATGATTGATGGTACTAGAGTGCTCTTCGCCAGCAATGCCCTTTTCACAGTGCTAGTCTGCTTTTGATGTCCTCGTTGTTCCGTCCGTCGTTGGTTGTTTTGCTGCCTAGGTAGCAGAATTCCTTATCTTCATCTGCTTTGTGACCCTCAATCCTGATGATAAGATACTCTCTGATCTCATTTCTGCTACTTCTCATTACTTTCGTCTTTCTTCGATTTACTCTCGATCGTTATTTTGTACTCCTTAGACTATTCACTCCATTCAGCAGATCCTGTAATTCGTCACTTTCACTGAGGGCAGGTATGTTATCAGTGAATGTAATATTTGAAATCCTTACACTTTGAATTTTCATTGCACTCCTCAACCTTTCTCTTTATTTCCATCGTTGCCACTTCAATGATAAATTGCATAAAAGGTGCGAAAGACTACATCCCTCTTACATCTTTTTCCATCTGGGCACTTAGTTCTTTGTGTTCCTATCTTATTGTTACCTCTCTTTCCTTGGGCCTTCCGGGGTGGCCGAGCGGTTCTAGGCGCTGCAGTCTGGAACCGCGCGACCGCTACGGTCGCAAGCTCGAATCCTGTCTCATGCACGGATATGTGTGATGTCCTTAGGTTAGTTAGATTTAAGTAGTTCTAAGTTCTAGGTGACTTATGGCCTCAGAATTTTAGTCGCATAGTGCTCAGACCCATTTGAACTATTCTGTCCTTGCACACACTGTATATTCTTCTCCTTCTACCTATACCTTAACCCTTTTTTTTCTCAGAATATCAAACATCTTGAACTATTTTTCTTTCACGAAAGCTCTTTTCAGGACGACAAATCCTATGAACGTGTCGCGATTTTTTGTTTGTTTCACTTCCATTAACAATCGCAACATCTGAATTGCCTCTCTGCTGCCTTTACCTTTCCGAAAGAAAACTGATCGTCATCAAACATCCTCAGTTTCCTATTCCTTTATTCCGTATATTATACTTGTCAGCAACTTGTATGGATGAGCTGTCAAACTTACTGTGCTGCCATTCTCGCACTTGTCAGTTATGCAAGTGATAGAAATTAGATGAATGATGTTTTTGCGAAAGTCAGATGCTACGTCGCCAGACTCATACATTCCACACAACAACGTGAATAGTCATTTCATCCAATGATTTTTAGAAATTCTGATGGAATTTTATCTATTCCTTCTCCCTTATTTTATCATCAGTCCCCTAAAGCTCGCTTGCATTCAAGTTCTAATACTGGATCCCCTATCTGTACTAAATCGGCTCCGGTTACTACTTCTGTCTCGTCAGACAAATGTCCCCGCCCCCCTCATACTGGCCTTTAAGGTACTCTTTCCATCTCTCCATTCTGTCATCTCCATTTAGCAGTGCAATACCCGTTGCACTCTTAATGTTACCACAGCTGCTATTATTTCACCGAAGGTTATTTTGACTTGCCTATACGCTGTGTCAGTGCTCCCAACAATATTTTTTTCGCTTTCTTCACATTTTTCATGTAGCCACTTTGCCTTAGCGCACTTGCTGTTTCATTCATTCCTCAACGACCTACGTCTCTGTAGTCCTGAATCTCCCCGAACATTTTTGTACTTCCTTCCTTCTTCGATCAACTGAAGTATTTCTTCCGTTACCCATTTTTCTTCGCAGATACTTTGTTTGTGCTTTTTTTTTGCTTTCAAACTTCTGCGATTACCCTTCCTAGTGATGTCCTTCCTTTTCAACTGTGAAGCCTAGTGAGCTATTTCTTGTTGCTGTATCTATAGCCTTAGAGAACTTACAGCGTATCTCGTCGTTATTGAGAATTTTCGTATCCAACTTCGATGCGTATTGATTCCTCCCGACTATTCTTTTAAGCTTTAGGATACTCTTCATCACTACTAAATTGTGATCTAATTCTGCATCTGCCCCTGGGTACGTCTTACAATCTACTGTCTGATTTCGGAATATCTGCCTGAACATTATGTAATCTGATATTTTCACGGATCATCTGGCGTTTCTCAATTGTACCACCTCCTCTTTTGATTCTTGAACAGAGTAGTCGTTGTTACTTAGTCAATCAGTCTTTCTCTTCTCTCATTCGCCTGCCGCCGTGGCCGACGGTTCTAGGCGCCTCACTCCGGAACCGCGCTGCTGCTACGGTCGCAGGTTCGAATCACGCCTCCGGCATAGATGTATGTGATTTCCTTAGGTTAGTCAGGTTATTTCTAAGTCTAGGGGACTGATGACCTCAGATGTTAAGCCCCATAGTTCTTGGAGCCATTTGAATCCTCTCTCATACCTTGTCCCAAGCCCATTCTCTCCTTTAACCTTTTCTCCTACTCCTTCCCCTAAAACTGCATTTCAGTCCCCGAAGGTTATTAGATATTCATCCCCCTTTACATGCTGTATTACCCTTTCAGTTTTCTCATATACGTTCTTTATCTCCTCTTCTTTGGCTTGCGATGTTGGGATGTGTACTTGAACTTTCGTTGTCACTTAACTGTTTGGGTAATAGTCTCTGCCTTACCTTCCTATACATGACGAATCCTACTCCCATTTTTCCATTTCCTGCTTCTGTTTACATTACCCTATACTTGCCTCATCAGAAAACCTTGTGTTCTTTCTATTTCACTTCACTGATCCCTACTATATCTAGATTCAGCCTTCGCTTTTCCTTTTTCAGATTTTCTAGCCTCCCTACCACGTTCAAGCGTCTGACATTCCATGCTCCGGCTCGTACATGATATCGTAACGGTGGTTATTAAAACTTTTGCTCATGGTCACCTTCCCATTGGCAGCCTGCTCCCGGAGAAGCGAATGGTAAACTACTCCGGAATCTTTTGCCAATGGAGAGATCATCATGGCACTTTTTCAGTTAAAGGCCACATGTTCCGTGGATACACGTTATGTGTCTCCGATGCTGTGATTTCCATTGCCTTCTGCATCCTCTTCCCCTTGATCATAGCTGATTCTTCTTCCTTTACGGCAGTTTCCCGCCCCAAGTACAAGAGAGTGTCCTGAACCTCTTTCGTATTGGCTCGTCTAAATCCCGAGGTGGTTGGAGGGCCCAGCCCATAATGCACCAAATATTTTCAATTGGGGAGAGATACGGCGACACTACTGCTCAATGTAGGGTTTGGCAGGCACGAACACAAGCAGTAGAAACTGTCGCCGTGTGTGGGTGTGGGTTATATTGCTGAAATGTCGTAGGATCTCGTCGACGGACCACTGTGCTGTAAGGGTGCCGCGGACGAGTACCAAAGGGGACCTGCTATGAAATGGAATGGAACTCCAGACCATGACTCGTGGCTGCCGGGCAGTCCAACGCGTCTCCAGACACGTCTTCACTGGTCATCGGGAATTAGTTCTAAGCGAGAGTCATTACTGATTTTAGGACGAAGACCTATCTGGAGCCGCCAGAGACATCGGTTATCTCAATTCCGTCGTCCGTGAGAAGTTGCAACATCGTTGGCACCGGGAACGTCGTGTATAATTTATTTATTTATTCCATCTACGACCGCATCGACATGAGTACTCTGAAATCAGCGAACCACTTTCACTACTCTTCTCTACCGCTTCACTCTCGAACACCAAACGGGAAATACGAACACTTGGGTCTCTCAATGCGGGCTCTGATTTCCCGTATTTTAGTACACGATCACTTCTCCTAGTGTAGGTGAGCGAAAACAAAATTCGGAGGAGAAAGTTCGAGTATGAAATATTACGAAAAATCTCGTCACAACGAGGAGCGCATATGTTTTAATCAGTGCCACTCCAACAAATGTAGCTTATGGGTGACACCCTCTCCTATTTCGCGATAGCACAGTACGAGCTGCTCTTCTTTGAACATTGCCAATGTCCTCCATTAGTCCAATATTTTAAGGATGCCATATTGCCGCACAAAATAAACTACAGCGTACCTGATTTTATTACGAGTAATTGAGAGAATATCTCACTAACCAGTTATTCGGTAAGCCAGAATAATTACCTAACCTATTATAAACTTCTCTTCCGACATTTAATAATGGAAATTGCACTTCAAATATATCCATTGCATAAAGTTAAAATATCGTGATGTTAGGAATTATTATTCTGAGATCGTAGATATTTTTTACTGCTACGAAAAATTATTTCAGAAATCGATATTAACTATTTTTTTCGGAATGGAAATAAATTGAAATCTGTTTTAATTCTGAAATATTACTTCGTCAGGTTCAAGCCAAACTTAATAGAATCTTCTGTTAGCGTGGTCTTACGTAAAGATAAATTCTCAATAATCAACGATAACCGTGCTGTGTTAACTGAAAATCGGACTTTGTAAATAATTTTGAAATGCAAGTTGTTCAGAATGAACAGCGCGAGACATTAAAGGGTACCCATTTTAAACTATCTTTTGAATTAAATTGAAATATCGAAAAATCTGCAACCCGTACAAAGCATTAGCAGCATTTACGTACATTTTAAGGAGAGGAAAACACTTGGTATCACATCAAAAACAAATGTTTAATATTCAACACTGATAATTGTTATCTGACGGCAATCCAACGTACAGGAACAGGCATCAAGGTTGTATATATCGAATGGCAAGACAAGAGCTAAGCAATAGGATCAGAAAAGATTAGCTATCAGGAAATGATAACATGGCGTCTTCGACACACTGCTTGTGATATATCTTCTTTGTTAAGCGTATATCACTGTAGTGACTTTTACTACAAATCAGAGGGGTTACAAATGGTACTCTAGCAGAGGTCAGACAAACATAGACGCGGACTTTTAACTGGATTTGTTGCGTCTTCTAGGTGTTCTGCCAATGAATGCAGTCTTTGGTTCACCCACCCAAAATTTAAATTTGTGTGATGTATTGTGTAACCGAAATTTGGCGGTTTCCTTTTAGTACCCATTTGGAAGACTTCACACTTTTCATTAATTAGAGGCAATTGCCACTTTTCCCACCATACACATATTTGGTCTAAATCATTTTGCAATTCGTTTAGAACATCTGATGACTTTACAAGACAATAAATGTTGTAGTCGATGACTTATTTTGATTATTACGAACCGTGAGCTTTCTGACAGCTAGTGAATAAAATCGCATCGACTGAAAAGATACTGTACAGGCTCATAATTTGATTAGTAGCCGCTACTTGGGAACGTCATCGAAGGCATTCTGAAAATCCAGAAACTGGAATCAATTTGAATTCCCCTGTCGATAGCATCCACAAAATCATGAGAATACAGGGTAGTTGTGTTGCAAAAGAATCATATTTTCTCAATCCCTGCTGACTATGTGTGAAATAGATCGCTCTCTTCCAGGTAAATTATAGTCTTCGAATTCATAATTGGTTCCAAAATCCTGTTGCTTATCGATGTCAGTGGCATGCCTTTATAACGTAGCACATTAGTCGTAATCTCTTTCTTGAATATTGGTGTCATCTTTAAGACTTTCCATTCTTTAGGTACGGAACTTTAGTCGAGCGAGAGTTTGTACGAGTATGTGATTGCTAGATATGGAACTATTATATCAGCATACTCTGAAAGGAATCTAATTGGTATACAGTCTGGAGGGACTTGTGATTGGAGTTGCTTCCCTACACCGCGAATATCTACTCCTAAGTTACTCATTTTGGCGGCAATAGTCGATTCGAATTCTGGAATAATTACTTCATCGTCTTTGGTCAAGGAACTTTTGAGAACCGTATGTAGCAACTCCGCTGTAGTGGCACACCTATCGGTTACATTTCCATCGCTACCATGAGAGGTACGTATTGATTGTGCTTTACCGCTAGTGTTTTTCACGCACAACAATAATTTCTTTCCATTTCCTGTCAGATTTAGAGATATATTTTCGCTCAGGGTACTATTACAAACATTTCGCATTGAAGTCCCCACTTAATTTCGAGCTTCTCCAAAATATCCGAATTTTTGGTGGTTCTGTTATTTTGATACTGACTTGGGTTTTAAGTTTCTGCAACAGTGTACTGAACACGTGAGATCGGTTGCGTCTCTTATGAATTTATTTGGTTTAAAGCTCTCAATTGCTATCGATTCTATTTGTCTGAATTTAAGCCAAATGCTCTCTATGCTTATTTAGTATGGAAGGAACGCAGACTCATACATCGAACGAATTTTTACCACCTTTTTTAAAAAGTAGATGCACTTTTTTATTTATTTTTGGTAGATTTGGATGTTACGATATTCAGTCGTGGTACGATAACATGGTCGTAAATCCTTGCAGCGTCGTGAAGCTTGCTATTTGTGTAGGAGTGTTAGTTGGTAGTAGGTACAGTATGTTTTCGCAACCATTTACTCTTCGACTTAGCTCCTGACATAATTACTCAAAATAATTTTCGGAGGGAGAATTTAGTACAATTTCGACCAATGTTTTATACCTGCCACCGTCTTTGAACATGTAATTTACCCAATATATCGAAAGTATAGTTACGTCACTATCAACTGTAACTGTATGAGTCGGTTGCCTATTTGAAATGATACTCAAGTTTCCTTTGAACTTTTAAGCAAATGTATCACCTGAATTTTTCGGTTTGTCGAGTATAGCCCATACCAATACTAACTCAAAGGAACTACCTGTTTCAATTTGGCTGCATGATAAATTACTTAGAACAGCAATAAACACATCTACTTTCATGAACATCGTTAGGCCCTTCTCAAAAGTTTCGGCTGAACTTACATTCGGATTAAGCCAAATTTCAGTATCCACACCGTTTTAAGCTTCACTGCGTTCTGTAAGTGCTTGAAGCTATATTTCTTTCCCAACATAGCTACCAAAACGTTCTAATATGGCTCCTTGTCTACCCTCGTCATTTGTTTCATCCGCTCCCATCGAGAGGAAAATTGTTATTGTACAGCATCTTCATGTTTTCGCCGCGTAAAGACTGTTCCTTTAAATTTCGGGCACGCAGCCTCATAAATTCCGCTTCTTCTTCTAATATTTCGGTAAACCTCTCCTGTGTGTAATGGACCCCGGACATAACTAAGCGTAACTAGATATCTCACCGAGCGAGGTGGCGTAGCGGTTAGCACACTAGACTCGCATACGGAAGGACGACGGTTCAATCCCGTCTCCGGCCATCCTGATTTAGGTTTTCCGTGATTTCCCTAAATCGTTTCAGGCAAATGCCGGGATGGTTCCTTTGAAAGGGCACGGCCGATTTCCTTCCCAATTCTTCCCTAACCCGTGCTCTCCCTCCGTCTCTAATGACCTCGTTGTCGACGGGACGTTAAACACTAACCACCACCACCACTAGATATCACACTGCCAAGTGAGGCAAGCCAGGTGTTTGCAAACCTAAACGGTGAAACAAAAATGTACAGGACACATTTCTCACACATAGACGAAGAAAGTACGTTAAATGAACATGTGTCTGGAATCATTTAGTTACCATGTTACGACTCATTTCCTCAGAGTGTCAACGAGGTCAGATTGTAAATATTCACAATCGGCATGTATGGGCAGGTGTCAAACCTCACTCAGCTTTTAAAACAATATTTTGTCAAAGTTTGAGCTAGCATTTTTGGCGAATGTTTGTTAGGGCTTCACTTCCTCTACCCAATGAACAAAGTTAGCATAATTATGAAGAAAATGTCCTAGCCGAACTATTACCAGATTTTCCTTTAGCTGTGAGAGGAAACGTGTACTTCACCCTCGATGGAGCACTTCCTCATTTTAGTGTGAATGTCTTTGGGCTTCTAAATTACATATTCAGTGACAGATGGATAGGTAGAGCTGAACAATTTCTTGGCTTCCATGCTCTCAAGACCTACACCAACTGGACTTTTATTTGTGGGGGTATTTGAGAGTGTTTGTGTGTGGAACCCCAGTAAAAGGTGTTCAGTCTCCCTGTCCGTGTTACGGAAGGCTGCGAAACCATACTGCAGGGATACGTCAGCGCATCCGAGCTTCAGTATGACTGTCGGTTGATGCACGTATCAATGCCACCTCCTGTGAGAAAGAGTTGCGTGTGACATGCTGGTGCCGTCTGTTAATGTGTGTTTCCCATGGTTAATGAGGTGGACAAAATGAGTTGTAACATGGAAACAAAGCGTTCTCTGACCCATGTTCACATAACATAATTTCTTTGTTTACGTGTGAGGAATGTGTTCTAAAGTTTGTGCCATACATGTTTGTTACACTCTGGATACGGTCGCAGAAGCGTCTGGGCCTCAGATACAAACTCTCCTCGTGATTCTCTAACAACGTTCCACAGTGAGTTCTATCGACAGACTGTGAGCTCTGCCCTCATATTGTAAACAAAGTTTATGCCATTTCAGAAAGCTGCCAGCTAATAGAGAGAATCTCTTCCAAACCAGAGCGACACTCATCATTGCTACCGACATGAGCCACCACCCGCAGATTGCTACACACTGTGTTCTTCGTGGCGTCCAGAAAGACTCGTTCTTCTTCCCCTTCTTGGAAACCATATCTCTAAGGGCCCTATTACACTGCTAACAGTAGAGCTGGCAACTACCAATAATCCCACCAGCCATTCTTAGTGAGTCAGTACTACTATCTGTATAGAACAGGAGCAATATGTAGCTACAATAATAAAAATAATAAAAGGAACTATGTACAGTAATGAATACATTTAATTTACTAAATTATTATTATACTATTAAGTACTTTTCTCGTTAATTTGGTTTCTAATGTAGGCAATGACATCTAATAGAAACGTGAGGCAACAGTGCAGGAGGAGCCAAAGATGGACAAGAAGTTGAGACAGAGAAATAATAAGGTAGGATTAGCAGATGAGATGTAAGGAAGTACTCGTAAACAGAAGAGGATGAAGAAACCCATTTTTCATTGTGACAGTTGTCGTAGAACAGCAAGATAGCTTATGATACATGCTGAGGGTTTAGATATGTCAGTGATAAGAGAAAATACTTAAATCTCCTCTTGGATGGAGAGTGGTTTTGCATAAAACCTAAGTTTAAGGGAAGGAAGTGCCTGAATCCTGTACAGTGTATAGTGACAACTATGTGTCAAACTGCCCCTCGTTCTAAAATTTAGAAGCTTGGGAAGAAATTTTTTTTATTATTATAAATGAGTTATTTTAACAAAATAAGATTATTTTCTATATCACAACTATACAAATTTCTGTGTAGCTAGTAGCTAAATTGTATTTTTTTTTGTTTCATCATTATGTCTAATCCGAAAATTTGTACATCGTTATGAACATGAACAGAATTAGCACAAAACATTAAACACAGTCTGTACTTAATGCGTTTCACAAGCGTTCGGGTGCGCCTGGGAGTAAAAGCAGCAGAGGCGCGAAACTTTCAATGAATAACACAGATCGGAATTGGCAGGCGTCCGGCAGTTGCATATTCCATAAACAGACCTGACTGACATCATTGGAAACGCGCTTCGGGTTACCAACTCCAACGCAAAATAAGCATACAGAGTGTATATAGGTGTAGTTAAAAATCTGACACGGACAACTTGTTATGGGCCAGTGCGATGATCTGACCGGATGCCCTCTGTTTCGTAATTCCCGCATTTGCTGCTGTGTGTGATTGTGAACACCAGCGATGAGAGTTTACACCTGCTGGTAAAATTACACGCAGCTTCCAAAGAGCTTTAGGACTGGATGATTTAACTTTCTCGCTAAAATTTGGATGATTGTATTCGGTAATGAAAGTTTCTCGAAATTCAGAATTAAGTTTAAATTCAACTCAAGCTGTTTCAGTTTGAAACGAGCCAAAAATTGATTTATTCTTTTGCTCCTTCAGAGCTCGCGACCGTAGTTATAAGTATGTTCAGGAGGTTTCGACGGTAAGCCTGCTGCTTTCGTCGTGCTGATAGGATTATACACTGCTGCTCGCAGTGATGATTGGATACATAAGCTCACTACCAACTTAAGTGGGTCAGGTAGGCAGTGTTACCGTGTAAACTATAGGGCACTGTAGACAGTGGATCGAACCCGTTCAATCATCACAGCTCTTGGGGAAATAGTCCAGTTAGGAGTGTGCCTTAATCATTGGAGAAATACTGGTGAGTAACGGTCAAAATGTACACGCAAGTGCATTTAATAGCTTAGCAAGGTCCAAGAAGCACATAGTTAATGTGGTGCAGTAGCTAGGGTAGGAGTGGAGTAAAAGTGAACTGAGCGGTGGCAGCTGTGCTGTATTCAAATATTAACATCGTGAATGCACTACTACCTCTTACCATTAGGACTGAGCTATTTACTGTTAAAAAACGTAGCAGTAAGCGCAAAGGCGTGACAGCTACAAGTCCGTATTGGTTTTAGACATACGGAATTAGGAAGTGGGTCATTCCGCCAGTGGAGGAGATTAAAACAACCGAGTCAGTTGAGAACATACCCCATTTACTGATGGAAACATTCGGCTTTTCGGTTGCACACACATGGAAACATTCACAAGTGGAATCTATTTTCGTGCACACAAGTATAAAACACCTGCTCAAAATTTGACTAGAAGGTTAAATTTTCCTGCTTTGCAACACTTTAAGAATACGAATTAATTAAGAAAGTGGAAAATTTTTTAGCAACACATGCTCCGAATGTTGTATTAAGCTGTATTAAAGTAGAAATATATCGTTGTATATGGTTAACCGCTCGAAGAGATATAATAGTACGCACCTTGTAAATATGTTACTGTATGTTATTAACATACTGAATGGATACCAGCGTTATCGTTTCACCTCGATAGGAGAGCATGCATTAGACATAAGCGCAATATTCACACCCTGTTGGGCCCAAATTATTGAGTTGGGATTGGGTTATTTTGGGGGAGGAGGCCAGACAGCGAGGTCATCGGCCTCATCGCATTAGGAATTGAAGTCGGCCGTGACCTTTTGAAGGAACCATCCCAGCGCTTGCCTGGAGCTATTTAGGGAAATCACGGGAAACCTAAAACAGGATGACCGGCCACGGGATTGAACCGTCGTCTTCCAGAATGCGATTCCAGTGCGCTAGCCACTGCGCCACCTCGCTCGATCCCGAATTATTAATAAACCTTCAGTCACAGTGTCCTGTTTAGTTTGTGTTCTACAGTTGAAATTGCTGGGCTTCTTCAGTCACTTATGGTAACGAGACTATTTCCTTACAGAGATTTAATTCACAACATGGCATACACATTCACTTTATTTGCACTTGTCTGCCTCAATGAATGGTGCAGTGGAACGACAATCTGCATGATTTGAGGCATACTGCATACCTTCTGCTGTCATCTATGTTTCTGAAATATGCTGCGTGCTTAGTTCAACAGGGCTAACGTAAGGCAGCTTATCAATAGTACCAAGCTTAACTCCCCCTGTTGTTCACGATATGATCCCAGGGACAACAGACTAAATCTCAAGGACCGAACGTCTTTTAAGCCCCAGAAATGAAGTAACCGTACTGTTCCAAGGACCAAATTCGAGGATAAAATAATGATGCTTGACTGCAGTTATCTCACATATGGAAGAGATATCCGTTTGCAATGCTATACCCTACTCTGAAGAGCCAAACCTTCATCGCCTCCTAGCGTATTGGTCCACACATGGAACAGAGTATAGCATTCATGGTGAGTGACATGCTTTCGACGAGTCCATGGTAGGGTTGTGGAATTACATGGCACCCGGTGTCTGCACACAGGTAAAGCAATTTCCGTAAATTACTCACCGTTGGTTTCTGCAGCTGGTACCTGTTAGCGTCTCATACGCCTTCAATTGAACTGACATTACAACACCCTTCTTGTGCCAGCCTCTAGCTGTACATACGAGGTTGTCGTTGGAAATTTGTCACATCTCACAGGTTTTCAGAAATCCCCACCTCGGCGTCTTCAGAGATTGCGCTCGGCAGCAATGCAAGATCTTAGTCGTGGGCTGATAAACCAGTGGCTGATTTAACGCTGTAATTGTGATGTACATCCCTTAATTTTTTGGCATTCAGCTTGGAGCACACAGTTTTAATTATTTTGTTTTGTGATTTGTGTGGTTTTAAAGACATGACACTTTTCTATGCACACAGTAAGTTCGACAGTACATCAGCTTTCGACATCATTTCAAATTTGTTAGACATATGACTCTAGTTTCTTCCAGACCCTCTGGCCCTAATGCAATAATTAACGTAACTGGTGACTGTTCACTGTGGCCCTCACTACAAGACGGACTCTGCCAGTTCTGATGTTAGAGTTCATACTGACTAGAGGAAGTTTCATCGTCGCCCGTTCCAGCCAATCTTGGACACGAAAATACACTCCTGGAAATGGAAAAAAGAACACATTGACACCGGTGTGTCAGACCCACCATACTTGCTCCGGACACTGCGAGAGGGCTGTACAAGCAATGATCACACGCACGGCACAGCGGACACAACAGGAACCGCGGTGTTGGCCGTCGAATGGCGCTAGCTGCGCAGCATTTGTGCACCGCCGCCGTCAGTGTCAGCCAGTTTGCCGTGGCATACGGAGCTCCATCGCAGTCTTTAACACTGGTAGCATGCCGCGACAGTGTGGACGTGACCCGTATGTGCAATTGACGGACTTTGAGCGAGAGCGTATAGTGGGCATGCGGGAGGCCGGGTGGACGTACCGCCGAATGGCTCAACACGTGGGGCGTGAGGTCTCCACAGTACATCCATGTTGGCGCCAGTGGTCGGCGGAAGGTGCACGTGCCCGTCGACCTGGGATCGGACCGCAGCGATGCACGGATGCACGCCAAGACCGTAGGATCCTACGCAGTGCCGTAGGGGACCGCACCGCCACTTCCCAGCAAATTAGGGACACTGTTGCTCCTGGGGTATCGGCGAGGACCATTCGCAACCGTCTCCATGAAGCTGGGCTACGGTCCCGCACACCGTTAGGCCGTCTTCCGCTCACGCCCCAACATCGTGCAGCCCGCCTCCAGTGGTGTCGCGACAGGCGTGAATGGAGGGACGAATGGAGACGTGTCGTCTTCAGCGATGAGAGTCGCTTCTGCCTTGGTGCCAATGATGGTCGTATGCGTGTTTGGCGCCATGCAGGTGAGCGCCACAATCAGGACTGCATACAACCGAGGCACACAGGGCCAACACCCGGCATCATGGTGAGAGGAGCGATCTCCTACACTGGCTGTCCACCTCTGGTGATCGTCGGGGGACACTGAACGGTGCACGGTACATCCAAACCGTCATCGAACCCATCGTTCTACCATTCCTAGACCGGCAAGGGAACTTGCTGTTCCAACAGGACAATGCACGTCCGCATGTATCCCGTGCCACCCAACGTGCTCTAGAAGGTGTAAGTCAACTACCCTGGCCAGCAAGATCTCCGGATCTGTCCCCCATTGAGCATGTTTGGGACTGGATGAAGCGTCGTCTCACGCGGTCTGCACGTCCAGCACGAACGCTGGTCCAACTAAGGCGCCAGGTGGAAATGGCATGGCAAGCCGTTCCACAGGACTACATCCAGCATCTCTACGATCGTCTCCATGGGAGAATAGCAGCCTGCATTGCTGTGAAAGGTGGATATACACTGTACTAGTGCCATTGTGCATGCTCTGTTGCCTGTGTCTATGTGCCTGTGGTTCTGTCAGTGTGATCATGTGATGTATCTGACCCCAGGAATGTGTCAATAAAGTTTCCCCTTCCTTTGACAATGAATTCACGGTGTTCTTATTTCAATTTCCAGGAGCGTACATTGTGTTACTACTTATACTGCAGTCTTGCTTAGCCAGTAGCAAGCTCCTTACTTGGGTGATGCCAGGCCATCTCATCAACGAGCCATGCTAAAACCTCCGCGTCTGTCTGACGACGTATTGTCCCTGCATGCAGAGGGGTTCAGTGTTGCACAACCTTCTGAAGTCTTAGATACCTCTTATATGATATAAATGTTATTACACCAGTGCAATTTGGAGGCTAAAACATCAACTTAAATTAACTGTCAGGATCCTCAAACCACTGTAGAACCATCATGCCTTCTGACACTGACCGTTATCCTGCTGGAAAATGCCGTTGCCTTCCGAGAACATACCTACCGTGGAGGAATGAAGGTAGTGTGCCGAAATGTTGATATGCCCCACAACTGTCAAGCTTTCTTCGATTACTACCACTGATACCATAGAACCCAAAATGAATGTCGATCAGAACATAATCCTGCTTCCACCAGCCTGCGTCTGTGGCGAGTTAGATATTTCGACCAAGTATTTACTAAGATGAAGGCGTACGCATACACAGACATCGGCCTAGCTTAGCAGTAAACGTGGTTCATCCATACAAGCTTCGTGTTATCAAAGTCATATGTCAATGATACTGTACCCAATGAAATCGAAATATATGATGCCGTTGCGTCAACGTTGGAATACGTACGGTTAGTCTGTGGCAGAGCGCCTTGTTCCACGATGTGCTCTGATCATTGTCCTCCGAGATGGTTGTGCTTGCACTAGCCGTGTACCTTGTCGCTACATCTGCCATAGATCGCTCTCTCTCTTGTTTTGCAGAGCTGGTAAGCTTCCATTTCTGTGACGAGACGCACGCACATCTTAGGCCTGTCATTCACTTTCCTTGGATGCTCGCGATAATAGCACACGAACAGACCACGAACTTCGCTGTTTCAGAGATCCTCGTTCCTAGATTCGGTGTCACCATCTGCTGTTTGTCGGAGTCACTTATGTTATGGATTTGCTGAATTGCTGGCCGTATTGTCGCTAGAACGACTTCAGTTCCGTTTATCTGCCTGTAAGCTTTCTATACTGCATCAGATGTCCATAATGCCACCAGGCAGCATCCAATCTCAATTTGGGCAGTGACACAATATTTTGGTGTATCATCATACAGGTTGATTCCGAAACTATGTAGCATTTATGATGGATGGCGAAGGGCAAATGTACCAATTTGAGGCAATGGACCCTGGTCCAGAAACTGCAGACACGAAAGCCACAAACAAAATTCACTCTAATACGACTGACAATGAACGTCTACTGCAACCTTTGCTTTCCGTGTTTTGAGACGGGGTAGTATGGACTGAAACAGGAAAAAATTGTCTGCGAAACAAAGGGTTCCAAAATGCCTACGTTAATAGCTATGATCACTTCTTACGTAGAAGAGACATTTTCCACAGGAGCAAAGGTGAACAAATGCTCATGGTTGTCAAGGTTTTCTTCTTCTTTTGATCCATACTACATTCTAACAAAGTATGGAAAGGAAATATGATTGTGTAGAACTGGTTCACACTTAGAAGTATTAGAACGATTTTAGCTTATAAAGTTCGAATCAAATGTTTCGGACCACACAGTTCCGAGATGTCCCCATCCAATTTACACATTTTTCCAATAATTGAGGCACCTGTTCGAGGGCCTCAGTTGAAAGTGATGAAAGGGTGCAGACGTGAGATTGTGGCTCCAAGCCAAATATTCTGCGGTGGTGTTATCAACAAATTGGTCTCTCGCTGGGAGAAATGTGTTCAAGAGGCCGTCTGTACGGAGGAATAAATATGTAGGCAATAAGAACAAAAGTGTAGAATTTTAATACAGTTTTATTTAAAAATCTTCAAACTTTTCAAGATAAATTCGAATCCGTTATTTTTCAGCACGCCCTCGTACCTGTTCCATTCTCCACCACATCCACATTTCAGAAGTCAGCAGGCTTTGCCTGTCTTCCTTCCTCATAGTCAAAATTTCGGCAGCAAGCTATGGGATCCAGACAAAACACTTTAACACTATTTACTTCAATCGTGTTTCCATATAGTTGCGGAAACCTCTACAGTCAATTTATCATATATATATTCGCTTTGGAATAAATGTAGCACCTTCAGCTGTTCACGGTTACACTTCATAGGTCTTTAAAATCTTGCACATATTTAAGTTTATGTATATAATAACGTCGTTTTCATGGCACCTACCCAGGACTGAAGGATTTCCGCCCGTTCTACATTATTGTTACGTTTTTATCTTCCCCCATTGTCGTTAATTTTTTTCCGTTCTTCAGTTTCTTTCCTATTCAAATTTTTTTCAAGAAGGTTTCTACTATTCTACCGTTTCATGAAGTTCTTTCCTATCCGTGACTACAGGATGGCTATTTCTGTAAGAAATTTTTGCAGCCCAGCCTTGTCAGAATTTTCATTCACAGCACACTGGGGTATAAATTGTCTCCAACTTCCATAGTAAGTAATCTCTGTCATAAATATTGTCATAATAGCTTTGCAGATTACCTGTACGAGCTTGGAAACACCCATAAATGAACTATTACGTTCCAAGACTATAAAATAATATCGTTAACTGCTCACTTTAGGTAACAATCGTAATGTTACGTCGTAACGAAGCACAACGGTATCCCTGAACCTTAACGGGGTGAGAGGATCATTACCTCACAATAGCGCTCCGTGCTGCTTCGCCACTCTCCGCGATAACTGAAATATGTGTTACTAAATTTATATCTCAGTTCCGTTTACTATTAAGACGTAACCATCTAAAGCTTTAACTTCGTATATCATGTAACACTTTTATTTTGTATTTACACTTAATGACAACTTTTAGTGAACATGTGACATTGTTTTTTTTCGTGCAGAGAACTTTATTCAAATCAAATGGTATAGTATTTGCATTGTAGAAGATTAATGCAAATGGCGAAATTTGACTGGTGAAAGCAAATAGCGAAATATTATTTATGAAGAATTCATTATAATTTCTTAAGTGATTTTTTGTATACAAGGTGCGAAATTAAGCAGATAAATTTTTCACAAACGTCGGCAAGGATGGCTGTAATCCGTATGAGCATCGAGTCTCAATAAGTTTGGATTGGATCTCCACGTACGTCATTACATGCATGTTGAGCTCTGTTGCTGAGATTACCACTCGTAATGGCTGACAACCTGTGACCAGACGTTTTCAGTAGCTGAGAGTGTTTGATAACACTGTCTGTAACGAGATAGGTTAGGAAGGCGCGGGTGAAGGGTGGTCTTCCGTTGTCTTGTTGTAAGGGTCTCGGATACATCGAAGGTAGTGACTCAATGCTTCAAAAATGTAACAGCTCTCGTCCAAATCAACGGCTGTGTAATCCAGAGGAGACAGTGTTTTGGTCCCAGTGGCACCCCATACCATCATCCCAGGCGATCGGCGTCTACGATGATGACGAACACATTCTGGCCACTTTCGTTCTCAGAGTCTGCACTTACAGGTAGGTTCATCTCGATGCTATAGAAAGAGGCAATTCGACTCCGAAAATATTTTAAACAGAAGCCAGACCCAGCCGAATTTCCACATTTCGAATGAAATGATCCGCGGTGGCAATAAAATGCTTTTATTCGAAGTCATGACCCGTTTCACGTCAACTGAAGACGACTCGTCAGGTGACGGAGAATAGATAGAATCGGTCTCACTTCCGAATGCGTCTTCAGCTGACGCGATACCAGTGGTGACATAGAAAGAAAGTATTTTACAACCACGACAGATCTTTTCATCCAAAAAGAGTCTAAAAAACCCATAATTCCACGCTAGTATCCATTGTCGTCATTCGAGGTACTGCTGTCGGCATGTCCCTCTCTGACGCATGGTCAAGGAAAGCTGCAACAATGATTGTATATGGGGTCTTGCTGCAAAGGCACTCCTTTCTTTACGAAAGCTACGTCAATGGCTGTATAAACACTCCCAGCCGAGGAAATAAAATGGGTTCTCTGACGCTAGTCACTTGGAATGATTAACACTATGTGGTATGAGTCTATCGGCAGTTATCATATAACTGTCGAGCAACAGTGTCGCGGAACGACAAATCGCGATCTCGATAGACAACATTCCTGCCACTGCCGTATTTCGACATATGCTGGTAGAGGTATCTGCTTCTTCCGTTAGGCCTAGTACGACGTGTCAGTATTCAAATACAGCTTGTAAATCAGTAATTCGCTTAATAATCATTCCTTACATCCAGACTGTAAATGGCATTTCTACTATCTGCCACAGGCAACGGCCTTGCCACAGTGGATACACCGGTTACCGTGAGATCACCGAAGTTAAGCGCTGTCGGGCGTGGTCGGCACTTGGATGGGCGACCATCCAGCCGCCATGTGCTGTGGCCATTTTTCGGGGTGCACTCAGCCTCGTGATGCCAAATGAGGAGCTACTCGACCGAATAGTAGCGGCTCCGGCTCCGGTCAAAGAAAACCATCATAACGACCAGGAGAGTGGTGTGCTGACCACATGCCCCTCCTATCCCCATCCTCAACTGAGGATGACACGGCGGTCGGATGGCCCCGATGGGCCACTTGTGGCCTGAAGACGGAGTGCTTTCTATCTGTCACTGCATTGAAAGGCTAATCATTTATGTATCCTAGCATGTAGTATATTTCTTTCTGGTAATAGGACTGTTGGTTGTTGCTTTCATGGCATTGAAGTTTTAGTGATTTAACAGTCTCTAAATGTAAATAGTGACTCTATGCATTCACTTGACGAAGCTTGTGTATCCGACAGAATCCTCCGTCTTTGCATCCACTTTTCTATAGTGGAGGCGTGGAACACGTTTAATGCTGGTTCGTACGAACTGCGTGGTGATAAACTTCAGGTCTTAGTTGAGTAGTTCAAGTGGTGGATATTAACATCGGGAGCTTCATTCCAGTCTCTGCGTTTCAGTTCATTCCACTTCCTCCTGTAATAAACATTTATAATTCGAGTCGCCTTTATCAGATAGGTTTATGCACTTTACAATGTAATAAATTACCATAATACAACCTCCTCTATGAGTAAAGCGTTATCTGCTGAAATTTCCCTTGCCCTGTCTTCTAGTCATGTGAGGAGATGAGCAAAATTATTAGTATTGGGCCTTTAGAATTCGCTAACGAAATGAGCTTAACTTCGCACTATCAACCTTACGCAGTAAGCTAAATCTCAGCTGAGTTCCTATACTGAATGTACAGTAACGCATCCTGATACGTGTATTCGCATTCTCATAGCCATCAGCGAAACCAATGAAGTTACAAGGTTTTTATTCCTTCAGATGACAAAGAATCATTGTTGTAAGGATTGAAATGAAAAATTAAGTGCGGTGCTGGGGCTACCTATAATCAGTGCGATCCCTTTCCCTCCTACATCCTTACTGATCACGCCACAATCTTTATGCTGTCAACATGTCGACAGTTACACACTCTCGCACAGGACTACAATTATCCTTCTAATGACGAACACGTAGAAGTCTCAGCAGGGTACCTGGTGCTTAAACTGAGTAAGGAACCAAAACGTCCATTGTTAACTTCCCGTTCATTAATGTATGGTTTATTAGGAAAACGTATTAAATTCATTCGGTGTGTGCCTTACGAAAGAGTAGCAGCTCCTTAAGTAAGGTTACAACTAATTTACTGATCTACGTTTGTCACCAGACCTCAATAAGTGTATGAGTATCCCCTAACAGAAAAGCTACTGCGAAATAAGGAAGGCAGGAAAGAAGTATTAACAGAAGTGGACCTGTGAGGTCGGGTTGTTAGTATCGCATAGACCGCTTAAAAAGAGCATTTCCGGTGAATAACAGATTCCTGTGTCCTAGTCCCCTAATAGAGGACAGTTTTAATGTGACAGTTGATTCGACAACACAGCAGAGTCCGCACCAGAGATTATTCGTTCTCGAAACAATATTGCGGAACTTCATTTCTCCACTGTATACATTCTGTCAAGAGTGCTTGTCCAGGAACGTATACCTAGGAGAGCACTGTGAATTGTGGAACGTAGGAGAGAACAACTGGCATATGTGAAACTGGGAAACGCCACCATCCTGTTTCCAATCCGAGACCGGTGATAAATACTGCGTTGGGGAGTGAAACATTGATGCTGAAATTTAAAATATTTAAGTTCTGATTCCATTTATCACGTCGTAACTGTTTCCTTACATTAGGTTCGATATTATATGCCCGTCGTATTTAATGACTTGTAAAATGTGGAGGATACCTGGTTAGGTAATTAGGATAAACATCAAAGTAATAATGTTGTTGTTGTCTTCAGTCCTGAGACTGGTTGGGTGCAGCTCTCCATGCTACCCTATCCTGTGCAAGTTTCTTCATCTCCCAGTACCTACTACAACCTACATCCTTCTGAATCTGCTTAGTGTATTCATCTCTTGGTCTCCCTCTACGATTTTTACCCTCCACGCTGCCCTCTAATACTAGATTGGTGATCCCTCGATGTCTCACAACATGTCCTACCAACTGATCCCTACTTCTCGTCAGGTTGTGCCACAAACGTCTCTTCTCCCCAATCGTATTAAACACCTCCTCAATAGTTATGCGATCTTCAGCATTCTTCTGTAGCACCACATTTCGAAAGCTTCTATTCTCTTCCTGTCCAAACTATTAACCGTCCATGTTTCACTTCCATACATGGCTACACTCCATACGAATACTTTCAGAAACGACTTCCTGACCCTTAAATCTATACCCGATGTTAACAAATTTCTCTTCTTCAGAAACGCTTTCCTTGCCATTGCCAGTCTATATTTTACATCCTCTCTACTTCGACCATTATCAGTTATTTTGCTCCCCAAATAGCAAAACTCCTTTACTACTTATGTGTCTCATTTCCTAATCTAATTCCCTCAGAATCACCCGACTTAATTCTACTACATTCCATTATTCTCGTTTTGCTTTGGTTGATGTTCATCTTACATCCTCCTTTCAAGACACTGTCCATTCCGTTCAACTGCTCTTCCAAGTCCTTTGCTTTCTCTGACAGAATGACAATGTCATCGGCGAACCTCAAAGTTTTTATTTCTTCTCCATGGATTTTAATACCTACTCCGAATTTTTCTTTTGTTTCCTTTACTGCTTGCTCAATATACAGATTGAATAACATTGGGGAGAGGCTACAACCCTGTCTCACTCCCTTCCCAACCATTGTTTCCCTTTCATGTAATTCGACTCTTATAACTGCCATCTGGTTTCTGTACAAATTGTAAATAGCCTTTCGCTCCCTGTATTTTATCCCTGTAAACTTAAGAATTTGGAAGAGCGTATTCCAGTCAACATTGTCAAAAGCTTTCTCTAAGTCTACAAACGCTAGAAACGTAAGTTTGTCTTTCCTTAATCTTTCCTGTAAGATAAGTCGTAAGGTCAGTATTGCCTCACGTGTTCCAATATTTCTACGGAATCCAAACTGATCTTTCCCAAGGTCCGCTTCTACCAGTTTTTCCATTCGTCTGTACAGAAATCGCGTTAGTATTTTACAGCTGTGACTTATTAAACTGATAGTTCGATAATTTTCACATCTGTCAACACCTGCTTTCTTTGGGATTGGAATTATTATATTCTTCTTGAAGTCTGAGGTTACTTCGCCTGTCTCATACATCTCCGTCACCAGATTTTAGAGTTTTGTCAGGACTGGCTCTCCCAAGGCCGTCAGTAGTTCTAATGGAATGTTGTCTACTCTTGGGGCCTTTTTTCGGCTCAGGTCTTTCAATGCTCTGTCAAACTCTTCTCGAAGTATCGCATCTCCCATTTCATCTTCATCTACATCCTCTAGCATTTCCATAATATTGTCAAGAACATCGGCCTTGTATACACCCTCTATATACTCCTTCCATTTTTCTGCTTCCCGATTAATTTTAATACTAATAAAAAATTCTCTCTGCAGACATGAAATGTTTGTGTGAAGCCTTTGGATGGTTGTCCGTGTAACGATGGTTCTGTATCTGTTGAACATCCTCCCACAATAATAAAGTAGAATTTTTACTTGCTAAATGTTGTGACGACGAGAGAATTGGGGTCATTTAGCGATACACATTTAAAAGTGTTTAATTACGTAGATGTGTACTCAAGTAGTTAAACGTATTAAAACTAATGCCGCGCATGGTGTCATTACGTTACACGTTCATATAGACCCAGTTAGCGTTTAAGGTGAGACGGAAGGCAATTTTCACCATTGTTCTGCCAATGCTGTTACACCCTTTTAAATAGGTGCACTTTTCAAAAGAACTGTAATTATATCAGTGAAACGTTTGCTGAATGTATATAACATATACGCCTAAAATTGGAAACAAAATGAACAAAATAATACTTATGAATTTAAAGAAAAATATTTTTCTATTCTTTCGTCCAAATGGCAGAATTCACATATTCTTTCCAATTCTGAGTTTTCCCATGAACAGATTTCTTCAGCAATGTATCTTTACAAACACCTCTAAGCACAGCTTGAGTGTCATTCGTTACTGCTGCAGGTAATGAGTGTTTGTGGTAGCTGCGCCAAGTGTCAGGATGTCAGGATCATTTGGACAAAGATATTGCTGAGGATTCCCGACATTTCTTCAGATGACCAAGCAATTATAATATTGTAACCTGTTTGAACAACTGTCACTTGATCTTTACCACGCTCAGAAACAATAACAAACACGGATGGGAACGATAAGCATCGACACTATATACAGGGTGGAAAACCTTCACACGATAAAACAAGAGAAGCAGGAAACAACGTGCAAGGAATAAAAGAAACCTGTAAATTATCTCTCCATGGTGCAAAAACGAAGGCATGTCATTTAAATTTCAGCTCGCACAGAGCATAAGGACCCAAGAAAAAATTATGATATTTATATTGAAAAAAACTCTTTTACGCAGGAAATAACGGTAATTTCAGATACGCAAAGATCTAAAAATAGATTTTTCGAGCCACTTTGCCTTTCCTATCCCCTAAAAGTTAATAAATCATAGTTGGGTCACAAGCAATCTGCGGAATTAAATTTTTATCTGAAACATAGTTAATATTAGCGGGATTTCTACAAATTTCGTAAAGTATTGCGGTAGTAATGAATCTTCTACTCTATTGCTCAAGGATGTGTCGAGCTGAATGATGTCATTACTACGTTACAGGGAAAATTTAATAATATACATATTGTAATGGTTATAATAATTTCTAATAATAATGTAATCATTTTCATTTGTGTAGCCGAGTTAACAGGAAAACAGCAACCTTTTCCGCACATCGAAGTTTGAAGTAGAGTAGTTGCATATAGTGTTAACTACTACAGTCCGTATTACACTTGTCTGTATTTTCGTGTTTCTCGTTATATCAGTATAAATTTCGAGGATGCTTTTTTATTCGTTTTGACATTCCCAAGTAATGAAGATGAAAAACCAACAGCAGCAATGAATACGAAGAGCGAACTTTGGAAACTTAACAAAGGTTCGCTTGGATATTTTCGGAGCACTATTATGTCTGCTATGAGCACAGCTATAAAAAACGCCTAATGATTCTGTAACGTTTAGTTTCGAAATGAAAAAGTCCCCCAGGGAGATTCTAAACTCTCCACAAAATAGTTTCTGTAACCTCCCAACAGTAAGAAATATAATTATTTCTAGCATTCAGCGTAACCTCCCACAGATAAATTCCGTAACCTACCAATAATACAATGCGACTAATCTCTCAATAAAATTGCGACTCACTTACAACCTTTCAATAACTGACTGTCAATTTAATCTGGTAAATTTTGGACGTCAGCAGTGCTGCTTCATGGCCCTGATACATCATTCTGAATAAACTGAAAAATCTTACCTTCATTAGGTCGCCGGATAACCCGTATGTATCTGCTCCTATAAGAAATTTTTCTGGCGCAGCTAAGTGCAATGCTGGCCGATAGATTTGTCTTATATAAAAGGAAAGAACTGATATTTATTTTCAGTAATCGGGATGACCAAGGATCGGAGAAATTAGTAAATTCTTTAAATTGAAATGAATGATTGTCAAAAGTTACTTTTTATGACAAAGATTCTTATCAAGCGATTTTTTTTTAAAACATTTACATGGGACTTGATATAACAATACTACATATGCGCGAGGCTGCTTTCACCTTATACTACAACGCTCAGGCTCCGCGATCGCTGCAGTGCGATGTTCCTACTGCAGGCAATACTGCTGTTTGGTCTCAGATTCTCTTACAACTTACATATCGCAGGCAGCACGTCAGCAATCCATCGAAATTACATCTGTTCGAGTGCGCTAGCAACAAATTATTTAATCATGGACCTCTTACAAGATTACGATAGAGTATTCTCAACTGAAGATCGCGGCCAGCTGGACAGTGGAAATATTGTGTAATCTGGCTGCAAAACAGAGATAAATGTCATCAGACAATACGCCACGACACATTCACGAAAACGGATTTATTTTTGTAGCATTTGAGACATCCTCAGGAAAACATCCCCTCTTTCTTTTTGTGTGTAACTAGATAAACGACCAATTGTATCCGTGAGTCATTTCTACATTTTCTTAGAATTGCTTGCAGTAAAAAGTATTATACAGGATTTTACGATTTTTCAAAGCTTTGGCCGTCGTGATTTTGGTGGGTATTTTATAGTAGTAGGCTCCGGTAAAATCAATAGCACCGTTATAAGCCAGTGGTCGCAACAGCAATACGTGGCCACTGATTCCTGTTCACAACTCATAAACGGATCAGACTTTGTGAGTTCTGCGATAGGAGCTGGATGCTGCGTCAATAAGATAAAATTCTACAACTGTCTCTGATAATTTACGTACTGTGAGACTTTCTTCCTTGAGAACACACACTTAAACTACACGGGACATGATTCAGCGAATGTCGACCAATAACATGGATGTGGCACGTGGGGCCTTAAGAACAGTTGAGGAATACAACAGTTTCTCTGTACCGTGCTATTTCAACAGGCTTACTCAAGATGTGGAGGCAATTCAGCTATAGACTGCAAATCCAAGACCAAGCTGACTAAGTAAGGACAACCGCATGTTATCGCCCAACGTGCTAAACGAATACGTGCTAGACAACGTTAGCTGTAACAATGACGCATGCCTATCTCTACTTTTTATGAAGAAAGAGCTATAGATATTCTTTAAATAAAGAGATATTAAGCCCAAGGAGTGTCAAAGAGATTGATTCACAGAATTATCTGCTGCGAACTTAGATAAAGTAACACCAAACCTGGCGTGGAAAATGTGGATGTAGGTCATCAGGGTGAATAAAATTCCGAAAGACAGTTTCACAACAGTAAAAAAGTACCGTTAATAGTAGCGCAAAGGAATAAGGGGAAATAGTGCGACACATATACGTACATTATGACTGTAGCTATGCCTTGACCCGTTTAAGGACGAGAGCGGAAATCGTCCGACTCTATACAGATTGCAAGGCAAATATTGTGGATCGGGAAAGTACTACCGATGTGCGGATTTCAGTGCAGACGAACGTCTTCTAGCATCCTTGGAACATAATCTGTTAGAAAACCGCGACATTTGTGCGCTATCATTGTTCCGTCTATGGAAAACCGGTCTATGAGTTGATGGTACACTATCCGACACAACACGTTTACACTGTACGGACTCTGGGTTCCACATGACGAAGCTGATGAGGATTGTCAACAGACCAAGAGTGCATGTCTCGGTGGTATACTTCGCCATGATTGGTAAATGTGGGTTCTCCTCTAAACGAGATACATTATACATCTGGAGTATCTCGTCTTAATGCCCAAGCGGATAAGTTAACACCTTTTTCATAATAGTTTCCATTCAGCTGTTGATGGAGATGTGATAGCGATGGAACCTACGTCGGTGGAGAACGTGTACCACACTTGCCTGACAAACGCCACTTCCTGTTACTTCACTGTTACAGCAGCAAGGACGTTATTTTCGCCCTCCTCTGTCTTCAGTAGTTCCTCCTGTCATGTTGTCTAGATACTACACTACCACTTTCATGTAACTGAGACGCTGATAAATATTTGCTGAGATGGCTGTCAACTATTGGGATGAAAGTTGAAACTTCCTGGCAGATTAAAACTGTGTGCCCGACCGAGAATTGAACTAGGGACTTTTGCCTTTCGCGGGCAAGTGGTAGGAGTCTCGGTCGGGCACACAGTTTTAATCTGCCAGGAAGTTTCACATCAGCGCACACTCCGCTGCAGAGTGAAAATCTCATTCTGGAAACTATTGGGATATCTGGCCGCATACACGATACAGGTATCTACTTCATTCTTCCTACACTCTCCATAGACCATAACAATGTCGACTTCTTCTGTATTGGTAAATCCCATTGGACACCCATGACCTATTGCTTGGACTTTCGCGCACCGAGTAGCAAGTCGAAATGCACCCAAGCTACGCACAAGATAACATAGCAACATCGTACCTAGCAACTACGCAGGTTGTGTGTTGATAGGGCAGCTTTTCAGAATACGATATTCCGAAAACGAATGGCGTTAGAATTCTGCAATAAACACAACTGACATTCTAATATATCATTCTTTTAATTGGTTGTTATCAATAGGCACTGTTCCGCTTGAAAAGTGTCCGGTTACTCAAAAAATAAACATTCTAAGTATTATTGCAATCAATTAATCGGCTAGCAATACAAGCCCCTAACTACCAATCAGTTATGTCAACACTGCATATCAATAGCACTTTCCATTTCAGCAATACTTGCGGTGCACGTTTTAGGTAATTCACCTTGTATACCCTGACAATGGCGTTTCTCACACCACCTTTACCACTCTGACAAGGATATTCCATATCGTCATTGGCCTGTGTGTAAATTGTTGTGCGACATAATTTTAAAGTATAATAAATCATTCGGGATTTCGCCTAAAATGCTTTTTACCCACCTAAACATTATATTTAAACTGCTAGTGTACAACAACGAAAATATAGAGAGATAGTGCTCTAAATACTACGCTGCACTGGATCATGTGCGACGTCAAGCTTTTTCGTGAGATTGGGGTCGATTTCTTGGGGTCAGAGTTCTTCTTTTTTTAATGGGAACCACCGCGTATTCCTCCCCTGTGCTAACGAACCGCTTCATCTTAGAGTAGCGCCTGCCCCGAACAATCTCAATTACTCGCTCCAACTCCCACAACATTTTTTTCCCTGTACTGCTCCACGAAGTACCACGTAACTACCTCGCTGTCTTAACACATGTCCTATCAGCCGGTCACATTTTCTTGTCATTGTTTTACAAATGTTTAATTCCTCGCCTAATCTACGAAGAACCCATTCATTTATTAGTTTTGCGGTCCCTTTCAATGCACTTGTGAGCACCACGCCATTGACGCTTTGATTCTGTTCTTTTCTAATTTTCCCACTTTCTGTGAATGAATTACACGAAATATTGTTCTCCAGATTTATGTTTTCAGGAATTTCTCCTCACATTAAGGTCAAGTAGATTCCTCCTCGTCAGGAATAACCTTGTTGGCTGCGCTAAGTAGCTCTGGGTATCCTCCTTGCTTTCAAAGAAGCAAAATTCCTCAGATTAGTCTATTTATTGGTATCGATCACGGAAAATTTGTGACCAATCTCATTTCTGCTATTCCTCTTTAGTTTTGTCTTTTTCGGTGTATTATCAAACTAGATTACAGTCTTCATTCAATTCAATAATTCCTCGCTTCAACTGAGGAAAGCAGTCGTTTCAGGGAATCTCATCATAGATATTCTGTCAACCTGAATTTTGATCAGACTACAGAATGTTTATACAACTTCCGGCACTGCTTGTTCGATAGAGAAATTTCACAGTAGAGGGTGTTAGAAGATAATTTTGCCTTGCACATTTTTGAGTACGAGCAGTTTGCTCTTCGTCTGCTACCTTTGTTCTGTCTTCGCTCTTGTGCCTAGGTCACATTGTATGTCCTCTCCTGTAGCTGATGTCTATTTTCTTGAGAATCGTAAATTTTGCACCGTTTTGCATTGCCTAACGCTGTTAAATGGGTATTTATGTTTCTGATTCTGTTATTAATCGCCACACAAGACCTGTCTTTCTGGGCCCATTACTTTTCAAATACTCTGGCTGATCGCCATCTAACAGATCTTCAGTTTCATTTTCCATTCTTCTGTACATTATTATTGTCAGAATCTTGGATGTTTGAGCTCCTAAACTGATCCTTTTTGAAACTGGCAAAGGCAATGCAGTAAAACTTTGGCAATGAGAATGGTACGATGACCTGAAAGAGGTTGGCGTCGTAAAAGTGGTCGTAGATCAACGACTGATGGATGGAATGGATGCAAGTCAACAGAATTTGTCGCAGTGTTCTTTCACAGAGCTACCTAAACTACTTACAGCCCTTCTGGAACTATCGGTCATTTTAGAATACGGTATCCTTGAAACTCTGCGCTGCATCACTGGTTACATTCTTCACGAATAGTATGCCGTTTCAAAAGGAAAATGAGAATCAAATGTACTAAACTAGACGATAAACGTTTTCTACAATCACTAAACCAGTAAATACACCCATAAAATAAGTTTTTCACCACCCCAGATCCCAGTACTCCTGACGACAGACGTTGACTGTGTATATTGTACCACAGACACAGTCCATTTGACTATTCAGAGATATCACTAAGCCGATCAGTTCCAGTCATTCCACCACGAACGAGGAACTCGGATCATGTAGTCTGTATTTCAACAATGCCTAGACGTTCAATACTGCTGTTAAATCGCGTCTGCCTTGTTACTTTGTGCCAGGAAGGGCTCTCAACAAAGGAAGTGTCCAGGGGTCTCGGAATGAACCAAAGCGATGTTGTTTGGACATGGTGGAGATACAGACAGAGAGACAGGAACTGTCAATGACATGCCTCGATAAGGCCACCCAAGGGATACTATGGCAGTGGACGACCACAACCTACGGATTATGGCTTGGAGAAACTCTGAGAGCAATGCCATCATGTTGAATAATTCTTTTCCTGCAGCCACACGACATCGTTTACGTCTCAAACTGTGCACAAAAGGCTGCATGATGCGCAATTTCACTCCCGATGTCCATGGCGAGGCCCATCTTAGCAACCACGTCACCATGCAGCGCGGCACAGATTGGCTCAACAACATGCCGAATGAACCGCTAAGAATTGGCATCACGTCTTTTCAGGAAGGAGTGTCGCATATGCCTTAAACCAGACAACCGTCAGAGGCGTGTTTGGAATCAGCCTGGTCAGGCTGAACACCTTAGACACAATGTCCAGCGAGTGCAGCAAAGTCGATGTTTCCTGGGCCGACGTACGCAGCTGGTGGTCACGGAAGGCGCCGTAACGGCTGTAATATACGTGAATGCCATCCTCTGAACGACAGTTTCAGCATATCGGCAGCATATTGGCGAGGCATTTCTCTTCATGGGCGAGTGCACATCTTGTGAATGAACCCTATCGAACATGCCTGGGATGGATTGAAACCGGCTGTTTACGGACGACGTGAACGACCAACCACTTTGGGGGATGTACATCGAATCACCGTTGACGAGTTGGACAATCTGGACCAACAGTGCCTTGATGAACTTGTGGATAGTATGTCACGACGAATACAGGCATGCATCAGTACAAGAGCACGTTCTGCTGGGTATTAAAGGTACGGGTGTGTACAGCAATCTACGCCACCACCTCTGAAGGTCTCGCTGTTTGGTGGTGTAACATACAATGTGTGGTTTTCATGAGCAATAAAAAGGGCGGAAATGATGTTTACGTTGATCTCTATTCCAGTTTTCCGTATAGGTTCGGGAACTCTCGGAACCTAGGTGATGCAAACCTTGATTTGATGTGTGCAATTTCGACTGACCATTTATGTCTTCTCAGGCATGTCTTAAAACAACCCTGAGTTAAAGACAGGGTGTGTCGGCAGTTACATAATTTGATACTAACGAATTAATTTTTTGAATCAGTGAAAGCCATCTTTCACGTTGTTTCAGAACTTAACTGAGTAGAAATTTGGTAAGTGTCATAACTACTGTCGGAAACTCCGATTGAAATGGAACCTCATAAAGTTTTGCGTCGATGCCAAAATACGGTTAAAAGACAATGGTAGGTAGCATAGGAAAGTATGTAGCATCTTTCATTTTCCAGTTCCTCTATTGTTCTATCGAAGTCAATATCATTTAGTAATTGTTCATAAGTTGGAGAAAATAGTATATTCATTACAATATAACGATAGGTTTCTAAAAGGTACACACTTCATTTCATGATTCTGAACAATTTGTGAGTTATATTGTTTCACTGCACTAAATTATCAGCTCTCGGTAAGTTAGTACCCCATTGACTCTACATGTAGTTATCGCATGTTGTGAATTCATTCTGTATGCAATTTATACACGACCAAGACAAGAATATTTCCGACTCGCAGCAACAGCAGCGTGATGACCTTCCAGGATTTGCTAACTGAATTAGTTAGTGGCTATTTAAATAGCGGTGTTGGCTTACAGAATTTGCTCCAACTTCGCGGACTACTTGCCTCGGAGTTTCGCTGGTCGAGGGAGTTGCTGCCCACAGCTGCAGATACCAACCCCCTACCTGCCACCGCCCCTTTCCCAACCCCGCACAATTCTTCCAGCACGAAGCACGTTTAGCACAGGCCACCAATCACGTAGCAGGTAGACTCCTACTTACGATTAGGCGCAATGATAATGTGATCAAAAAATGAATAAAGCAAGTGTTTCATTGGTCTGTATTAAGCATCGCATATGTTAGCCCACGTAGGAGAATCTGGTTGTCTAGGCTTCGCTTTCGTTTTCCGTAATATACGCCAATTTATAATAAGTATCTCCTGAACCTTACTGTCCCATAAGCACAAGTCGGTATGAATATACAGTACTGAAGGAAACTGCTATTCATTTTCGAAGATGCTAATTGACTGATTGTAAGATATCGTTCCTTAATTTAGACATAATCTCTTTCTTAATATAGTCATAATCGGTTTCGGCCTTCACCGGCCAGCTGGACGCTATGGGTGAAATTTGGTGAAGAAGTCTTTCATGAACAACTGTTCATCAAATATTACTCATAGCATCTGAAGAAGGCCTCAGAAAGCCGAAAACGGATATGATTGTATCATGAAAAGTGGTTGAGTAAAAAATAAAAAGCTATAATATCTTGTGGAGATTCTTGATACAATTCTTTTTTGGATAAAAGGCATTCGATCAAGTTTCTGTACGTCAAGTGAATGCTTGGTTTCAGCTATTTATTTAAAGAGCAAAAAGTTACTAAGTTATTTGTAATGACTCAGCCAGTTTCGAAAATTTGAAGGTGAAAATGGTGTACACCAAATGCCCATTTTAAAAAAATATATTGCATTGCATTGGACAGCATAAATTAGACTTATAACATACTTAGCGAAACATTTTTTTCTGAGAGTGGACATTTGATGCACATCAGTTTAAACATTAAAATCTTCCAGATGGTGACATAAATATTTGCAATTAATAGCAGCATAATAAATATCTCTGCAGCGTTTTAATGGCTGCATAAAAATTTCTTTTGTCCAAACAGAGGAGCAAAACCTGCAAACAAATGCTATAAATATCCCTTTAGCACAATGACTGCTGATTTCTTCCACGGTCCCTTTATAGCGAGACAGTTCTCCTTTAGTAATGAAAAAAATTTCAACAATAACCTATCCTGTAACAAATGATCCAAATGGCTCTGAGCACAATGGGACTTAACTGCTGAGTAAATCAGTCCTCTAGAACTTAGAACTGCTTAAACCTAACAAACCTATGGACGTCACACACATCCATGCCAGAGGCTGGATTCGAACCAGCGCCCGTAGCGGTCGCGCGGTTCCAGACTGTAGCGCCTAGAACCGCTAGGCCACCCCTGCCGGCCCTATCCAGTAATATTGTAAGTAGGCTGTTTAGTTTTTTATGATGGTAATGCCACGTAGCGCTCTATATGAAAATCTCTGACTGTGCTGTGTGAAAGCCTGTGGCTTGTTTGCATTGTTGGAATTTGCTATTGTAGTGTTGGGCAGTTGGCTGTTAACAGCGCGTAGCATTGCGCAGTTGGAATTGAGCCGCCAGCAGTGATGGATATGGGGAGAGAGATGGCGGAGTTTTGAGAGCGGATGATCTGGTGTGTCCATCAGAGACCGTAAATTTGTAAGACTGGATGTCATGAACTGATATATGTGTTATGACTTTTGAACACTATTAAGGCAAATACCTTGTTTGTTCTCTATCAAAATCATGAAGGGAATAGGTTATTGTTAGTCAGATCCATTGTTTTGTAGGGATTTTTGAAAGACAGATTGCGTTGCGCTAAAAATATTGTGCGTCAGTTTAGTGTTGATTAGAATAAGCAAAGAGCGAAATGTCTGAGTACGTTCAGTTCTGCTCAGCTGTTTTAAATCAAATAACGTAAGGTGTTTACCAGCACACTAATGCTAAGGGGACGTTTCAACAACACACTCAGATTACGCACTTGAGATAAGCCTCAGAATACACTTGCTTCCATCTGGCTATGCATTTGTAACCGGTAACACATGCTTTATGGCATTTACACTAGATCTTGATAGATGGGTATCTTCGAGAATGAAAACTTTGTTCCCATTCGACCTTCATGATATGATACGTTCACTAAATTCAATTGTCAAATTCTAGAAAATGCAACTACTTCTGCGAAATTCGAGAACTCCGCGTCTTCATGAAAAATTACCGAATATGGTAGACTGTAGCGGAGTAACATAACTTGCCTGCTGCTTTTCAGTTCCGCTCGTACACATTGTACCGAAGGTCAATTTTTAACATTTTGGCAAGAAGGCGGCTTGTGTTTTCAGTAAAGGAGAGGCTCTGTTTTATCTATTTTCTCTTACCTTTATTTTTTTTGCTACGCATCGAACGGTGTGTGCTTTTACTTCGGCCGTTCGCGTTGGTTATACGTCGCTGTTATGTCACGAGCCGCGAGCGTTGCCTCAAACAGCATAAAACTGCCGTCTGCGTCAAAGCGGGAGCGTCGCTTGGCAATTTCCCACCGTCCTTCCCTATGGAGACAGCTTCAGCTGCTCCTGGTTTTTCTGGCGCTGTGAACGTGCTTCCATTGTAACTCGACACATGCACCCTCTGGCGTCCGTTTCCAAGCATTCTGGAAACAGTCTAAAAAAGTCAAAACACACGCAAAAACTGGGCACTAAAATTCTCTCATCTGCCATAGTTAGGTTTGACTGACGTAATCACAGCTCCAATTCAAAAAAGAATAGTCGCGACGAACTAATGCGACAGTTTGCAGGAGGTTAAAGCACCTGACGTTTGTCCATCATTATTGAAACGCCATACTACCAGCTATCCTACCGTATGATACACTATCTAATCAAAAGTATCCATACATTTACTAGTGGACATTATAATGAGATTTCGCCACGCTTTGCTTCATGACGGATTGCAGTGCACTGTGGACATTCCCAATGTTTTCCTGAAGAGGCCAAAACCAGAGACTGTAGTTAAATGGGACGACGGGTCTGGAGCGAAGAAGACATTCTGGTGCATCTTAAGTGTGTTCCACTGGGTTCAGGTCGGGACTTCCGCCAAGACAGTACCTTTCAGGAATGTTAATGTCCGCAGTTCAAAAACCATTCCCTCACAGATACCACTTTATCACAGGGTGCATTGTCACGCTGTAGAATTAACCATTATCTCCGAACTGTTCGTCTAGCACACGCAGTTCACAATGCTTTAAAGTGTGTTCACATTCCTTCAAATTTAGAATTTTTTTTTCAAATTTGTCAAGATGGGTAACGTTCTAAAGATATTCGCCAAACCACCGGATTGCCAAAGCGTGAGTCATCACGGCGTAGTACAATAACTTCCTCAATCACTCTGTTCGCAGTGAAAATTTTAAAATTCACGCACAAAGACACACGCACTCACACACACATTCATCTCCAGTTATCCATTGTCCACTAGCATTAGCGTTTCAGCTTGCAACACATCAAGCGTAGCTTAGCACTTACTCCATACATACGTGTGTGTGTCCCATGTGTTTTTTTTTTTTTTTCGTTTTTGTTTTCCGACTACTTTGGTGCGTCCCGCTACAGATTCCTCTCGCGTGCCGATATACTTCCCCAATTATTTGCTTAATGTAATCCAGTCTCTGTCTTCCTCTATGGCTTAAACTCTCTGCTGTTCCCTCTAGACCATGGGAATTGCTCCTTGATGTCAAATGGCTCTGAGCATTATGGGACTTAACTGCTGTGGTCTTCAGTCCCCAGAACTACATAAACCTTACTAACCTAAGAACATCACACACATCCATGCCCGAGGCAGGATTCGAACCTGCGACCCTAGCGGTCGCGCGATTCCAGACTGTAGCGCCTAGCACCGCTCGGCCACTCTAGCTGGCCCTTGATATCTTATCATATGTCGTATAATCCAGGCCCTTCCTCTTGTCGGTGTTTTACACATGTTCCTTTCCTCACCGATTCTGCGAAGACTCTTCTCGTTTCTTACCTTATCAGTCCAATCAAATTTCAACATTATTCTGTAACATCGCATCTCAGGTTCTTCGATTCTCTTCCGTTATGGTTTTCCCACTGTCCATGTTTCATTACCATACAGTGCATTACTCCAAACGTACATTCTCAAGGGTTTCTTCCTCATGTAAGGAATATGTTGTTAACTTTAAACTTTTCTTAGCCCTGACTGCCATTTTGGACTGAGCTAATCGCCTTTTAATATCCCTCGTTTCACAGATGTGACCTATTTTGCTTCCGCGTTAACGCAGTTCCTTACCTAATTCATGTGTTAAGGTTCTCGCTATTCTCATTTCTGCTATTTCTCATTACGTTGCTCTCTTTGCTGGTTATTCTCAATCCATATGTCGTATCCATTAAGCTGTTCATTCCATTCAACAGATGCTGTAGTTCATTTTTATCTTCACTGAGAACAGGGCTGTCACAGGGAAACTTGTCATTGTGGTCCTTTGACCTGTTAAATCCCAGTCTCGAAACTGCTATTTCCGTCATGGCTTCTTCGATATACAGATTGAACAGCGGGCGCGAAAGACTGTATACCTGTCTTACAGTCTTTTTAATCCGAGCAGTTAATTCTTGGTCTTGCAGTCTTATTGTTCTCTCTCGGTACTTTTACATATTGTTTATTATCTATGTTTCCCTGTAAAGTGTTCATAATATTCACAGAATTTCGATGAACACCGAATAGATCACAACTTTGTTTCATATTATTCTGCATATTCTTCTTCTCAGGAAATTGAATGCGTGACCCTTTAAGCTGATGCGATAACTCTGACTTGTCAGCACTTCTGAGGGCGATGTATTTCACCAAGCCTCATGGCATACGTTCAGTCTCATTATTCGACACACCAGTGTGATTAGTCGATTAGTTGCCACGTCGCCCAATGAGATTAGATATTCCGATGGATTGTCGTCAACTCTTTTGCCTTGCATGAGTCAGTCTTCCAAATCTCTTTTAAATTCTGATTCAAATACCGGATTCTCTATCCCTTACCTACCGACTCCTTTTTCTATCATGTCACCGGACAAGATCTCACTCTCATACAGGCGTTCAACATACCCTTGTCACCTATCCGCCCTCAACACTACACTTAACAGTTGATTTACAGTGCCAATCTTAACGTTATAACCCTTGCTTTTAATTTCGCCGACGTCTCTTTCGATTTTTCCGTATGTCGATTCAGTAATAATGACAATTTTTTCTTAGGTTTCTTCACATTTATTATGCAGACATTTCGCCTTAATTTCCTACTCTTCCTATATATTTCACTCCGAAGGGGATTGTATTTCACATTTCGGAATTTTCCAAACAATATTTTTGTACTTCCTTTTTTCGTCGATCAACTGAAATACTTCGTCTGTCACCCATGATTTCTCCGCAGTTACCTTCTTTAAACTTAAGTTTTTACTTCCAACTTCTGCGGCTCCCCTTTCTAGAGATTCTCATTTCTCTTCCACACAGATGCCTTCTCAACTATTCATTATCGCTTTAACTATAGCCACAGAAAACTTCAAGCATATCCCTTCTTTATTTAGACTTCAGCAACTGTTTCTTCCTACATGGTCTCTTAAACTTCAACCTACTCTTCATCATTGCTAAATTGTGATATGGATCTATATCCGCTCCTGGTTACGCCCTACAATCCAAATTCTGATATCGGGATCTCTGCCTGACCGTGATATAGTGTATGTGAAATCTTTGCGTAACTCCCGGCCTTCTAGAGGTATACTTCCTCCTCTTTTGATCCCCGAACAAAGTAATCACTATTACAAGCTGAAACTTACTACAGTTATCAATTAGCCTTTCTCTTCAGTCATTCCTAGAACCTTGACCCTTTCTTCAACTCCTTTCCTTACAACGACCCCCCCCTCTCCCAACCATAACTATTATATTTTCACCTGGCTTTAGGTGTTGAATTACTCGTTCAGTTTACTCAGTATACTTTCTTAATCATCTGCTTCAGACATTGGCATGTATACCAAACCATTATAGTCGATGCTGGTTTGATTTCGATTCTGATGAGAAGAACCATGCACTGAACTGTTCGCAAAAATTCACTCTCTGCCCTACCCTCCTATTCATAGCGAAACCTATTCCCGTTATACTGCTGTTGTTGCTCCCCTATACTCATCTCTCCAAAAATCCATGTCTTCTTGATATTTCTCTTCACTGACGCCCACTGTGTCTAGATTGTGCCTTTGCATGTCCAATTACCCCTTTAGAGACTTTTTAGCTACTTTACCACAACCAAATACACTGATGAGCCAAAACTTTATCTACAGCTGCTTAACAGCTTTTTATTCGTATTTGCAAAGAATTACATCACTGATTCGGCGTATCAGGGATCCGACAATTTGTTGGTATGTTTGTGAAGGTATGTGGTAATAGATGTGTAACACACGTCACGTAATTCGCGTAAATAACGCACCGCTGGCCCTGGGTACGCCATGGCAGTGCCCGACACTAACCCAGATGGGTTCCACACGGTTTACATCAGGCGAATCTGGTCGCCGAGACATCAACATGAGTTCACTGCAGTGCGCATCAAACTACAGTATCATGGTTCGGGCTCCAAGACACGGACATTTATACTGCTGAAAGAAGATATCAAGCATGAAGGGATGCAGGTGATTCGCAGTTGTTAGCGTATAGTCTGTTACTACATCAAGTCCCATGCAAGCGAAGCAGAAGTTCCTCATAGTATAATACTGCAACCACAAGCCTGAGCCTCCAGTGAGCTGCACGTTTTCAGCCGCCGTTGACCTCGATGACAGCTTTTGTGGAGACACTTTCAGTTATCAACGGTCGAAACCCGATGGTCGTGTGCCCACTGCAATCGTTATTCACTATATCGTTGGCTCAACATGCTAACACATAAGGTTGGTCTGCGGCGGAGCTCCATGTTCAACAATGTACGACAAACGACGTTCTGCGAAACACCTGTGCGTGCACTAGCACTATGCTCTTTCGGCAGAGATGCCACGGATCACCATCTGTCCTACTTTATAGAGCAGACAACCCACTACGCCCCACATCTACATCTACATCTACATGACTACTCAGCAATTCACATTTAAGTGCATGGCAGAGGTTTCATCGAACCACAATCATATTATCTCTCTACCATTACACTCCCGAACCGCGCGAGGGAGAAACGAACACCTAAACCTTTCTGTTCGAGCTCTGATTTCTCTTATTTTATTTTGATGATCATTCCTACCTATGTAGGATGGGCTCAACAAAATATTTTCGCATTCGGAAGACAAAGTTGGTGACTGAAACTTCGTAAATAGATCTCGCCGCGACGAAAAACGTCTTTGCTTTAATGACTTCCATCCCAACTGCCACACTCTCTCCCCTATTACGTGGTAATACAAAACGAGCTGCCCGTTTTTACACACTGTCGATGTCCTCCGTCAATCCCACCTGGTAAGGATCCCACACCGCTTATCAATATTCTAACAGAGGACGAACGAGTGTAGTGTAAGCTGTCTCTTTAGTGGACTTGTTGCATCTTCTAAGAGTCCTGCCAATGAAACGTAACCTTTGACTCGCCTTCCCCACAATATTATCTATGTGGTCTTTCCAACTGACGTTTTTCGTAATTTTAATACCCAGGTACTTATTTGAATTGACAACCTTGAGAATTGTACTATTTATCGAGTAATCGAATTCCAACGGATTTCTTTTGGAAGTCATGTGGATCACCTCACACTTTTCGTTAGTTAGCGTCAACTGCCACCAGCCACACCATACAGCAATCTTTTCTAAATCGCTTTGCAACTGATACTGGTCTTCGGATGACCCTAGGCGACGGTAAATTACAGTATCATCTGCGAACAACCTCAGAGAACTGCTCAGATTGTCACCCAGGTCATTTATACAGATCAGGAACAGCAGAAGTCCCAGGACGCTTCCCTGGGGAACACTTGATATCACTTCAGTTTTAATCGATAATTTGCCGTCTATTACCACGAACTGCGACCTTTCTGACAGTAAATCACGAATCCAGTCGCACAGCTGAGATGATACTCCAGAGGCCCGCAGCTTAATTAGAAGTCGCTTGTGAGGAACGGTGCCAAAAGCTTTCCGTAAGTCTAGAAGTACGGAATCAACTTGAGATCCCCTGTCGAAAGCGGCCATTACTTCGTGAAAATAAAGAGCCAGCTGCGTTGCACAAGAACGATGTTTTCTGAAACCATCCTGATTGCTTATCAGTAGATCGTTCCCTTCGAGGTGATACATAATGTTTGAACACAGTATATGCTCCAAAACGCTACTGCAAACCGACGTCAATGATAAAGGTCCGTATTTCGATGGATTACTCCTTCAATCCTTCTTAAACACTGGTGCGACCTGCGCAGTCTTCCAATCTGTAGGGACAAATTTATCGGTAAGCGAGAGGTAGTATTTGATTGCTATGTAGGGGGCGTAATCTGAATGGAACCTAATTGGTTCACTTTCTGTGAAGAGTCGTAATAGGACGTTCTACCATTTAACTCCTAGTGACAGTTTCACTGTCTAACTCTTTCCGTTGATGCTCTCGACAGTAGCACATGAACATTCGACCAGCTTCGACGTTTCCCAGATACCCGTTCACAGGTTCTGCGTAATAATAATTTGTCCTTTGTCAAAGTCGTTTATCTCAGGGATTTTGTCATCTGCAGCCCTAATTTCCGCTAGAGTGATTCCTCGTTCTCCCCTGCTCCTATTACACACTTTTCTTACCGCGTCACGTGCCCGCAACGCCACCAGGTGGTATCCAACGTTGCGGTCAGCAGTGGTCTTAACGTTTGGCTTATCAGTGTACAAATGGTATGCCTAAATGTGCTTGGCCATAATTTGGTACACACAGACAGAGTAAAAAACTATTAGGTTTCAGCCCAAATGTCAGATGTATAGGCTATGCCGATCACGCAATGTAATACTGAAAAAGGTTGAAGATATCAGACGTACTGCCTCAGGACTGAACTTTTGGTCATATGTGGTTTCTCATACATGGGAATAATCTACACGTGGTAAATACTAGAATCAAAAAAATCTGAGATTATTACCACATGGAGCAATTTCTAAATTGGTTAAATCAGAAAAATGTGTCCACTGGTGTCCTCCTGTAAATTTACATTATAATAGAAATGCAGATGCTGCATTTATACTCAATAACACTAATAAATCGATTCGATGAAGTCAGGCGTGGTTGGTGCCAAAGATTTATATATGACGTCTTCTGTTGTTTTCGATACATTGATTGAGATCTTTTTTCTCATGATGGGGCACAATAACGTTAGAATTGTGGATGGGGCCGTTTCTCTCGGTTGTACAACAAATACGTAAACATCATCATTATCATCATTTAAGACTTATTATGCTTTTCAGCGTTCAGTCTGGAGCATAGCCCCCTTATAAAATTACTCCATGATCCCCTATTCAGTGATAACATTAGGGCCTCTTCTGATTTAAACCCATTACCTCAAAATCATTCTTAACCGAATCCAGGTACCTTCTCCTTGGTCTGCCCCGACTCCTCCTACCCTCTACTGCTGAACCGATGAGCCTCTTTGATAACCTTTCTTCTCCCATGCGTGTAACATGACCCCGCCATCTAATCCTGTTCGCCCTGACTGCTACATCTATAGAGTTCATTCCCTGTTATTCTTTGACTTCCTCATTGTGGACACCCTCCTGCCATTGTTCCCATCTACTAGTACCTGCAATCATCCTAGCTACTTTCATATCCGTAACCTCAACCTTGTTGATAAGGTAACCTGAATCCACCCCGCTTTCGCTCCCATACAACAAAGTTGATCGAAAGATTGAACAGTGCACAGATAACTTAGTCTTGGTACTGACTTCCTTCTTGCAGAAGGAAACATTATTTGAAAAATTTAAAATTCTGAAACAATCTCTTAAGGAAACAAAATTGACTATATGAAGGCTGAAGGCATTATTATAAAATAAGTGAAAGGGCTTATTATAAAGTAAGTGAAGTTATTGCTAGGCAGAAGGCCAGTCACAACTTGAAACCACAAAATGCTAAAGCCCTGAATTAGCAGTCATAAAAACAATTCCTAAAAGAACTTTGAAAATAAATCCTTTGCTTTAAAACAAGTTTGCTTAAAAAAAATCTTTGTGTAACACGGTTGAAGGCCTTATCAGAAAAGAAGTGAAATTGTTGCCCGGATGAAGGCTACACCAACAATAACTAGAAAATTACAAATATTCGTAAACCAAACATCACAATCTAAGGAATCAGGACAAGTGGTTCTCAGCAAGTGTTCCAAGGGTCGGCCTGGGAAGGTAACTCAAACATAAGGTAAGATGAGACAGGCAGCCAAGAGTTGCGCTCACGTAACAGGATGGCAACTCAAACTAGGGGCGAATTAAGCGCCGACCAATCGGCCTATCGTCCGATCAGTGGTCCAACGATAGAATATTATTATGCAAGGGCGAAGAGACAGACGGCACTAAGTCTTCAGAAAACATGTCTAACAACATGGCGTGTCGGACAGCAACAACACGACGAGGACAGGTACGGTGCCAGAAAAGTACGCTAACCTCCAGGGCAGGGAACTGGGGCGTTAGCGGCCACAAGGCAGAAAATATCGCTGGTTGCACTTCACTAATAAGAATAATACTAAATTCAGTGATCAATAACAAGTAGAGAAAGACGGCTGCAACATATCACTACTTCAAAACACTTCACTCGTTGCTGCCAGGCTCAGCGGCCCCAGGAGCAACAACCCGCTAACCAAAGGCGATATCTCAGAACAGTCGAGGTTGCATTATTAGTTAACTCCTCACTCAACTGAAACGTCCAGGGCTCGGTGTGCAACGAAGTCATTGTCACGCAGCTAGCCCACCTCGGTCCGGTAGTGGCAGCACGCCGCCAGCGGTCCCGGCTTCCCCCTCACGCTGTGCGGACCTGCTCGCTGCTGCGCCCCCCAACTGACCTGATCACCGTTCGCAACCTCTCTCCAAATCCAGTACGCAGACACCATTAAAATAAGTGCTCAGTCAACAGCACAAGACACACACGAAGCCGGAAGAACAATTCGACGAACAACTCACAGTACTAAAGCCAATCACTGTGAGGCAACAAGTACGAATTGGAACTAACACAGAGGAACCAGAAACGGTCAGAAAACCAAATGCGCGTCGTCCGCTGCTACGACCGACCGAACGACCAACCAACGGTCTTCCCCACTCAAGTCAGGCTCCGGAAAGGTCCCAGTATAAATCGTCGACTGACAACTTATTGCCATGAGGTCACTTTGACGGGCGGACAAACAGAAGTGAAAGTTGCACTACGCGAGTATCACGGTCCATTCAACTAAAACTCGCTGAACCCGGTCCTTGACGTGGCCGTGCACTGTCCCGACCACATCCTTCCGTCGGACAGTGCGCGTATGTCGCCAGCGATCGGGCAAGTACTCGCTGTCCGGACCTCACTGCTGCTCCGTCCTAACTCCACTCGCTCGACCCACGACGACCCGGAAATACTAGAGGCAGCTCCGAAGATGGTACCACAGTACGTGCGATCGATAAGCGCTGCTGCTGCCACACGGGGACAGAGAAGGCAAGCAAACGTAGTGGCGCCAGTGAACACACCACAAAAACGAGACGCCACTATCGCTATTAAAAGATGCCAAGCTATGAACGGCATCAACTAGAGCCGCACACACCTCACTGATCAGCTTCCATTTACTTTGTAGAAGACGTAAATTTTGTATAGGAATACCTTCTATTACCAGTCTTCTTGTAAGCAACGGGTGGTTACTTCTTCACTTACATAAATCTTTCACGAGTGTGTGTGCTGATATTTGTTCCGAGCATACGAGGATGTGGTTATTGGATCCTTGGCAAGTTGTTAAGCACACTGGCAACCCTGCTGCTTGAACATTAAAATTCAGGTTAAACATAATTTTATATCTCCCTTTGGAAAATATCTCCGTGGCGATATATCTCCGTGTGGCGTACAGACTGGGAAACGCCTAGCGCCGTTCTTCGCTACGCAACTGTGTGGGCGTGCAGTATGTACGTGAGCCAAGAGGGAACGGTAAGGGTGGAAGAACAAGAACTAAGTGCTGAGGCTAAAAAGAATGTAAGACAGGTATATAGTTTTGCTCCCTTTACATCTCAGAATCAGTGACGGTAATAAAAAGGAAGTTCATGAGACGAATTAAAATGAAAGGTGAAAGGATTATTATAACACCATTCGCTGAAGACACAGCTATCCCAAGTGTAAGTGAGGAAGAATTACAGGATCTGCAGGATTTTCTGAGAGGGATGAACTGTATAATGAGTGCAGAATTGTTTTGAGAGTATATCGAAGAGAGGCAAAAGTGATGAGAAATATCAGCAACTAGAACTGCGAGCAATGTATCATCAAAATTCGTGACTGAGAAAATTAGAAAATTTTGCCACCCATGGTCTGTGGGTAGAGTCTTTCATTATTTATCAAAAAGTCCTAGGTTCCGTGATTGAACCCAATCGATGATTCAATCTTGGTTAAAAAATCACCGTTGGCAATCGTATATTTGAGCCACATAAAGCAACCATCTTTCTGCCAACGGCATTGAACAAGAGGGCGGAGCAGTGGACTGTCTGGTCCTTGGTGTCGGAAGCTGCCTCTAAAAGTGGAAGAATCAATATTGATCAGCGACATGACGATGCTGAGGGCAATCCACTACATTAAAGAGACGTAACTTGTATTCACAGCTCATTAGTCCTGTACTTGAAAACGTGTCATGTTGATCACTCCACTGCAATAGATTCCGGACTAGTCCCTCATTCAGATCTCCAGGAAGGGACTGCCACGGGGAAGGTGACCATAAAAATAAGACTGAATAACCAACGAAAATATAAAGTGCTACAAGTCGGGGAGTGAAATGATTGGTGCTTAAACATGCTTGGGAAGCTACGGAATCTGAGAAGGGAAAAGCAAAGTCTCAGTGAAGTGGAGAGATGACATGGAGTTCTGGTCAGACCAGTATAGGGTAATATCAACAGAGACAGAAAATAGTATAACGGGAGTGGGATTCGTTATGAATAAGAAGGTAGGACAGAGAGTGTGTTACAGTTCAGTAATAGGGAAGTTCTCATCAGAATCGACACCAAATAAACACCGACAATCATAGTTCAGGTATACACGCCGACATCGCAAGCTGTAGATCAGGATATAAATAACGGATATTAGGAAATTGAACGGGTAATTAAGTACGTAAAGGGAGATGAGAATCAGAAGACGACTGTAGGGGAAGGTATAGAAGAAATCGTTAAGAGGGAATATTTTCTCTGTACTAGGTATAAGAGAGAGTAGAAAGTCTAATTAAGCTCAGCAGTAAATTTCAGCTAGTAATAGCTAATGCTCTGTCAAACACAAGAGGAGGAGGTGTACTTGTAAAACGCCAGGAGATAAGGAAAGATCTGAAGTAGTTTACTTACTATTGGGACAGATATTCGGAAATCAGATACTGGATTATAAGAGGTACCCACGAGCAGAAATAAACTCAGACCACGATGTTGAGGTGATGAAGAGTAATTTGATGTTTAAAAGAATGGTAAGGAACAATCAATATTCAAAGACTTGGGATACAGAAATACCGAGGACTGAAGTTGAATAAGGCTGTAGATACTGCAATAAACAGTAGAGTAGGACTGGAATTAAAACATAGGTACAAAGAAGATAACTGCGAAGCAACCACAGGTAGCACAAGAAACACATTAGTTGATCGACGAAAGAAGAATGTGCGAAACTACTTAGGGATATTCACGAATACAGAAGTAAAAGTCGCTAAAAAATAAAGTAAATAATAAGTGCAGTGAAGCTAAGAAGAAAGTGGTCAACGAAAAGTGTGAAGGAATTAAAAAATAAGTGGTTGTCGGAAGACTAATTCAGCATCTAGAAAAGTCAAAACATCACTCACTGAAATTAATCGCAAATGCGGTAACATCAAGAGTGAAGCTGGAGTTCCACCGATGTATGCAGAGGGAAGAAAAGACTGGAGGAAAGACTACGCTGGAGGTCTCGATGAGGGTCAAGATTTGTGTGATGTGATTGAAAAAGAGACGGGAGTAGATTTATGACAGATAGAGGCTCTAGTATTAGAATCAGAATTTAAAAGTGCTTTGACAACTTAAGATCAAATAAGACTAGAGGGATAGCTAAAATTCCATCAGCTTTTCTAAAATACTTGGGGAAAGTGGCAACAAAACGATGATTCACGTTCGTGTGTAGGATGTATGAGCCTGGCGATATACCAACTGCTTTTCTCAAAAAATATGATCCACACACTACCGAAGATTGGAAGAGCTGAGAAATGAGGGAATTACCTTACAGTAAGTTTCATATTCCATGCATCAGTAATTGAAAAGAACAGTGTGATGGAAAACGATCAGTTAGTCTTGGATGGTGGTGAGGGGGGGGGGGGGTGAGGTAAAGGCACAACAATTGCTATACTTGTGCTTGATCATAGGATTGGTCGATTTGGAAAAAGTGTTCGACAACGTCAAATGGCGCAAAATGTAGGAAATTCTGAGGAAAATAAGGTGAGTAGTAGAGAGAGGCGGGTAATATGCAAGATGTACAAAAGCCAAGACAGACTAGTAAGAGTGGAAGACAAAGGACGAAGCGTGTACGGCAGAAATGAAGTCATTCGCTCCTACTGTTCAATCTACATATCGAAGAAGCAATTGTGGAAATAGAGAAAGGTTGGTGGGTGGAATTAAAACTGAAGGTGTGAGGATATCAATCAAACAATGTGCTGATCACATTGTTATTCTCAGTGAAACTGAAGGAGAATTATGTAATCTGTGAATGAAATGCAGTGTCTATTGAGTGCAGAATATGGACTCAGAGCAAATCAAAAGGAAAGACGGAGGTAGTGAGAAGCGGCAGAATTGTTAACAGCAACAAACTTAACATCAGGATTGATGATTACGAAGTAGATGAAGTTAAGGTTTTCTGTTACCTAGGCAGCAAAATCACCCATGGCAGACGAGGCAAGGACGTAACACGCAGACTATACCTTGCAAATGGTACTTTTATAGCCAAGAGAAATCTACTAGTATCAGACACAGGCACTAATCTCAGGAATAAATACGTGAGGAAAACGTATTGTATTGTACTGAAACAAAGACTGTGGGAAAACCGGAACATAAGAAAATCGAAGCATATGGGACGTTGTGCTACAGACGAATGTTGAAAGTTAGGCAGACAGCTAAGGAAAAGTATGAGGATGTTCTGCGCGGAATCGGTAGGAAAGGGAAACACTGACAATGAAAAGGAACATAATGTGTGCCCTGTTGCAAACCCTCCAGCAAATATGATTTCAAACGGGCTGTAACACATAAGTGGTATGTTTCTGGACATGGGTTCCTATTTAAAAACTTATCTATTCACTCCCGTGTACAAATTACTGACGTTTTTAACCGAAATTGATACTGACAATTCTCCTTTTGTAGAGACAGTTTGGCAGGGCAGAGGAAATTTCTGTATCCATAAAAATGGCGTCTAACGGCAGTTCCTGCCGAAAGACGGTGTTATCACAGCTGACATCAAAGAAGTGTCATGTGGTAATATAGGGACTTGTATCCGCAAACTTTGCAGCTAATCGTTGCAAAGAGGTTGCGGATGAGGCAAGGGGTTAGCTGCTGTCCATTCTGATTTCAATAAGAGTGTGAGTTTATCATTTTTTTTAAATTTTAGTTTTAATAACAAATTTCGAATGAGGTACTCCCATCACACACACACACACACACACACACATATTTTTTAAATTTTAGTTTTAATAACAAATTTCGAATGAGGTACTCCCATCACACACACACACACACACACACATATATATATATATATATATATATATATATATATATATATATATATATACAAAGAATCTGGTATAGGCATACGTATTCAAATACAGGGATATGCAAACAAGTACAATACGGCGATGTGGTCAGCATCGTCTGTATAAGACAAGTGTGTGGTGCAGTTGTTAGATCGGTTACTGCTGCTATAGTGGCAGATTATCAAGACTTAAGTGAGTCTGAACGTGGTGTTATAGTCCGCCCACGAGCGATGAGACAGAACATCTGCTAGGTAGCCATGAAGTGGGGATTTTCCCACACGACTATTTCACGAGTATACCGTGATCGTGCGGAATGCGGTAAAACATCTAATGCCCGACATCGCGGTGGCCGGGAAAACATCATCCAAGAACGCGAACGATGACGACTGAAGAATAGCGTCCAACGTGACTGAAGTGTAACTCTTCCACGAAATGCTGGGACGTCAACAAGTATCACCATCTACCCCTTTCAACGAAACATCATCGATATGGACTTTCGAAGCTGAAACGCCACACGTGAACCCCTGATGCCTGCACGGCACAAGGCCTTATTCCTCGACTGGCCCCGTCAACACCGAAATTTGGAAATTTGTGATAAGTTCTTATGGGATCAAACTGCTGAGGTTATCGCTCCCTAAGCCTACACATTACTTAATCTAACTAAAACTAACTTATGCTATGGACGACACACACACACCCACGCCCGAGGGAGGACTCGAACCACCGTCGGGGGAAGCCGCACGCTCCGTGACAACACGCCCCTGACCGGGCGGCTACCACGCGCGACAACGTCGACACTGACATTGGACTATTGATGACTGGAAACATGTTACCTGATCGAAAGAGACTCGTTTCAAATTGTATCGAGCGGTTGGGCATGTACAGGTATAGAGACGATCTCATGAATCCATGGACACTGCATGTCACGTGAAGCTGGAGTGATATCAGACCCAAATTACGTCTAGATACGACTCCGACAGGTGACACGTACGTAGGCATCCTGTCTGATCACCTGCATCCTTACGTACGTGTTCATTGTGCATTCCGACGGACTTATGCAATTCCAGCAGGACAATTAGACGCCCCCCACGTCCAGTATTGACACGCTCCAGGAACACTCTTCTGGGTTTCAACACTTGCACTGGCCACTAAACTTTCCAGACAAGAAAATTATTGAGCGTAACTGAGGTGTCTTGCAGCGTGCTGTTCGGAAGAGATCCCTCTGCCTCCTACGTTTACTGCTTTGTGGACTGCCCTTCAGGATCCATGTTGTCAGTACCCTTCAGACTTTAATCAGGTCCATTCCACGACGTGTTGCGGCACTTCTGCATGTTGTACCACCACACAGCGAGACCTTCAGAGCTGGTGGAGCAGTTTGCTGTACGCTCCGGTACCTCTAATACCTAGTAGCACGTCCTCTTGCACTGATGCATGCCTGTATTCGTCGTAGCATACTATCCATAAGATCATCAAGGCACTGTTGGTCCAGATTGTCCCTTCCCTCAACGGCGATACGAGGTAGATCCCTCAGTGTGGTTGGTGGGTCACACTGTCCGTAAACAGCCCTATTAAATCTTTCCCAGGCATGTTTGTTAGGGTTCATGCCTGGAGAACATGCTGGCCACTCTAGTCGAGCGATGTCGTTATTCTGGAGGTAGTCATTCAGAAGACGTGCGCGATGGGGGCGATAATTGTCGTTCATGAAGACGAATGCCTGTCCAATATGCTGCTGATATGGTTGGACTAACGGTCGGAGGATAGCAATCACGTATCGTACAGTCGTTAGGGCGCCTTCCATGACCACCAGTCGCCTACGTGAGCCTCACATAATGCCATCCCAAAACCTCAGTATACCTCCACCCTGCCGCACTCGGTGAACAGTGCGTGTGTAAGACGTCTCCGACGATTGTCTCACTCCACAGTGAAAATAACGTGATGCCAATCCTGAGTGGTCCATTCGGCATGTTCTTGGGCCCATCTGTACTGCACTGCATTGTGTCGTGGTTGCAAAGATTGAACTCGCCATGGACGTCGGGAGTGAAGTAGCGCATCATGCAGTCTATTGAAAATAGTTTGAGTAGTAACACGACGTCCTCTGGCTCACGAAAAGCTTTGTTCATCATGGAGGCGTCGCTGTCAGGGTTCCACCGAGCCGTAATCCGTAGGTAGCGGTCATCCACTTCAGTAGTAACCCTTGTGCGGCCTGAGCAAGGCATGTCACCGACAGTTCCTATCTCTCTGTGTCTTCTCCATGTTCGAGCAACATCGCTTTTACTCCTAGAAGCGAGATGCGTGGACACTTCCCTTCCTGGCACAAAGTAACAATGCGGACGCAATCGAAGCGAGGTATTGTTCGTCTAGGCGTGTTTGAAATACAGACCTCGCGAGACGTGTACCTCTTTCCTGGTGGAATGACTGGAACTGATCGGCTGTCGAATCCTCTCCGTCTAGTAGGCGCTTTTCATATATAGTTGTTTACATCTTTGGTCGGGTTTAGTGACATCTCTGAAGAGTCGAAGGTACTCTGCCTGTGATACAATATCCATACCCATCGTCTAACTTCAGTAGTTCTGGGAACGAGGCTGATATATATATATATATATATATATATATATATATATATATATATATATATATATATATACTGGGTGATCAAAAAATCAGTATAAATTTGAAAGCTTTATTAAGCACGGAATGATGTAGATAGAGAGGTACAAAGTCAGACACATGCTTGGAATGACATTGGCTTTTATTACCACAAAAAAGTAAAAACGTTCAAAAAATGTACGACAGACGGCGCTTCATCTGATCAGAATAGCAATAATTAGCTTAACAAAGTAAGACAAAGCAAAGATGAAGTTCTTTACAGGAAATGCTCGATATGTCCACCATCGTTCCTCAACTACAGCTGCAGTCGAGGAATAATGTTGTGAACAGCACTGTAAAGCATGTCCGGTGTTATGGTGAGGCATTGGCGTCGGATGTTGTCTTTCAGCATCCCTAGAGATGTCGATCGATCACGATACACGTGCGACTTCAGGTAACCCCAAAGTCAACAATCGCACGAACTGAGGTCTGGGGAGCTGGGAGGCGAAGCATGACGAAAGTGGCGGCTGGGCACACGATCATCACCGATCGACGCGCGCAAGAGATCTTTCACGCTTATAGCAATATGGGGTGCTTTTTTGGTTCTGATAAAACCCCATGTCATTCCTAGCATGTGTGACAATTTTTACCTCTCTATCTACATTATTCCGTGGTTTATTAAGTTTTCAAATTTATACTGACTTTTTGATCACCCGGAATATGACGGAATTAATCATACTGGGGCCAGACAAAAGTGCCCAGTATTATTAAGCCGACTCTCTAACCAGCAACTTCGTCGACTTTCAATAGTGAACGAACGGGACAAATTTAACACTTCTGTGGAGAAGTAGTACCACGTTGTTTGTCCGTGGAAGACGAAGAGTTTCAGTTGGTGTCTGGATCTGAGGGACATTTCGTCCCAGATTAAACATGGGAATTCCTGCTGACTGAGACGTGGGAAATACTACCGTAAATTTTGAAATACGTTGGCCCAAATTGTTAATATTGTGAGAGATTAGGGCATTTTTCTTCCTCTGAGTGCGCAAAGGAAATAGAAAATAAAACTGACATCAGTGGTACGATGTTCTTACCGTTATGTTGCGTACAGACACATCCAGAGCGCATACGTAGAAGCAGGGCGTGCACTACTTGTCGAGCCTAATAATTTGTTCTCGATTCGTTGATATTCTCTAATGAGTCAGGGAACGAAAATGGCTTCTAGAGTGAGTGGCGCCGGTGTGAATGGTGAAGTAAATAAGACGCTGCGCATCTCCCGGGAAGGGGACGGGCGGAGCTGCTAGGCGCTGCCGTAGAGCGCGTCGCGAAATTGCTCCCAATTAGCGGCACACAGCGCCACCCGGGCGGGTGGCTTACGGCGCTGACAGGCTTGGGGAATCTCCGGCGAGCGCAGGGGACACCTCCTCCTCTCGCCCCGTACATCCACCTCCTACTTTTCCTCTGCCTAAGCCATCTCCTTCCTCTTTTCCTCCTCCATCTCCCGCTCCTCCTCCTCACGCTCCATTTCATTCATCTTCCGCGAATGCTTCTTTCGTCTCTACAGGATCCGCTTGACTAGGCGTACGCCCTTCTCTTTTATTTTAGTATAACAGACTGGTGGGAAATTACTTACTTTATTGTCAGGAAAGCGGGGGACTCAAAGTTAACACGAGATACTATCTAACTACTGGAAAGGAGTGCAAGTTTGTATAAGTCTTCGTGAAGAAGGCGGCATTTTGTTTTCTTTTTCCTGAAAGATCGGTGTCGTGCTTGCTGTCATTGATTTGGATTAAAGTATGTCTTCACGACTATTTTTCAGCGAATGCTACTGTGAAGTTTCAGCTTTGTGGTAGTTTATAAGTGAATCTTAAATTCATACCATGTGTAACACAACAAAAACTCAACATAAAAATTGTAAAAAACCGTTGGTGGTGTAGTCGAAAAGTAATGAAATGAATTACACAATACACCCAACCAGACGGACAGTGAGGTCCCAAAAGTCGTAGACGTTCCAGTATCGCCTCGGGGGTCGTTTCGCCCAGTGTAATGCAGCAACTTGAAGCCACATGGACTCATCATGTCGTTTGAAGTCCCTTGCAACGTTGAGCCATGCAGACTCTGTAGCCGTTCTTAATTGCGTAAGGATTTAGTGCACGAGAATGAGATTTTCACTCTGCAGCGGAGTGTGCGCTCATATGTAACACCGAGACTCGAACTCGGAACACAGTCTCGGTCCGGCACAGAGTTTTAATCTTCCTGGAAGTTTCTTGATTTAGTGCACAAACTGACCTCTACATGTTGTTGTTGTTGTGGTCTTCATTCCAGAGTGGTTTGAAGCAGCTCTCCACGCTATTCTATCCTGTACAAGCTTCTTCATCTCCCAGTACTTACTGCAACCTACATCCTTCTTAATCTGCTTAGTGTATCCATCTCTTGGTCTCCCTCAACGATTTTTACCCCCCACTCTTCCCTCCAATGATAAATTTGTGATCCCTTGATGCCTCAGAACATATCCTACCTACCGGTACCTACTTCTTGTCAAGTTGTGCCACAAACTCCTATTCTCTCCAATTCAATTAAGTACCTGCTCATTAGTTATGTGATCTACCCATCTAATCTTCTGAATTCCTTTGTAGCACCACATTCCGAAAGCTTCTATTCTCTTCTTGTCCAAACTATTTATCGTCCATGTTTCACTTCCATACATGGCTACACTCCATATAAATACTTTCAGAAACGATTTCCTGACACTTAAATCTATGCTACTATATTAATAAATTTCTCTTCTTCAGAAACGCTTTACTTGCCATTGACAGTCTACATTTTATATCCTTTCTACTTCGACCATCAGCAGTTATTTTGCTCCCCAAATACCAAAAATCCTTTATTATTTTAAGTGTCTCATTTCCTAATCTAATTCCCTCAGCATCACCCTACTTAATTCGACTACATTCCATTATCCTTGTTTAGCTTTTGTTGATGTTCATCTCCTTTGCTGTCTCTGACAGAATTACAATGTCATCGACGAACCTCAAAGTTTCTATTTCTCCTCCATGGCTTTAAATACCTACTCCGAATTTTTCTTTTGCTTCTTTTACTGATTGCTCAATATACATATTGAATTTCATCGGGGAGAGGCTACAATCCTGTCTCACTCCCTTCCCAACCACTGCTTCACTTTAATGCCCCTCGACTCCCGAAAAATGTTAGATGGAATTCATGTCGGGTGATCTGGGTTGCCACATCATTCACTCCTCTTGTCTAGTATGTTCTTCAAACCAGGCGCGAACAGTTGTGGCTTAGTGACATGGCGCATCGTTTTCTGCGAGCAGGAAGTCAGTGAATGGATGAAAATGGTCTGTGGTCTCCAGACAGCCGAACGCAACCATTAAGTCAGTGGTCGGTTTAGTATGAAAAAAGTGCCCAGTCCACTGCATGTAAACACTGCCCACACCATTAAGGAGTCACCACTAGCTTGCACATTGCCTTGTTGAGAGTTTTTCCATGACTCCGTCCGACCCGCGCCACACCCGAATCCTGCCGTCACCTCTTAACTTCTGAAATCCGGACTCATGTGGTAAGTCCACGGTTTTCGATTTGTCTAGTGTCCAACTGACATGCTCACGAGGCCAGGAGAGGTGCTAGAGGCGATAACGTGTTTTTATCAAAGGCAGTCGCGTAGGTCGTCAGCTGTCATATACAATTAACGCCTTAACGGATACGTTCGCGTACGTTCCACGTTAATTTCTGATTTTATTCCGCATAGTACTGCTTGTCTGGTAGCACTAACAACTATAAGCACTCTCCGCTGCTCTCGGTTGTTCAATGAAGGCCACCAGCCGTTGTGTCTTCCGTGCTGAGAGGCAATGCCTGAAATCTTGTATTCTCGGCACACTCCTGAAGCTGTTGGATGTCCTAAAACTGAATTTCCTAAAAATTTCCCAAATTCAATTTCCCTTGCGTCCAGCTCTAACTACCACTCCGTGCTCAAAGTCTGTTAATTCACGTCGTGCGGTAAAAGTCACGTAGGAAACCTTTGGAAATTTATCATCTGCGTACAATGGAAAGCTCCACCAGTGCACTGCTGTTATATACCTTGTATACGATATATCACAGTCGACAGTATGTGTGTACGTTGCTGTCCCATCGCTAAGGTCGCAGGTTCAAATCCTGCCTCGGGCACGGATGTGTGTGATGTTCTTAGGTTAGTTAGGTTTAAGTAGTTCTAAGTTCTAGGGGACTGATGACATCAGAAGTTAAAACACAAAGGGCTCTGAGCCACTGTTTTGCTGTCCCATACCTTTGTGCCGCCTTGTTGTACATTGAGTCAAGAACTGTTGCCACCAAGTATAACTCTATAGGTATGATAGGCACTGATACGTTTTTGGGACGAAAGTTGCATGGGACAACGGGGGCCATAATATGACGTTGGTTTTTTCTTCCAAGGTAAGGTCGCGTCAGATATACGGTCAACTTTGATTTTTCTTTTTAATGGGGTGCTATAATTTGGTACTTATGTTCTGACAGCTGCCATCGAGACTCGTCCAGTGATGTGCAACAGTGTGGTCTTTGAAGGTCAATGAAGGTCACAATAAGTGGCATGAATGTCCATTTACAGAAGGTGTTCGAAGGGATGACCACTGGTATCATTGCAGCGCTGCCATCTTCTTATCAGTGATTGAGTTGTATTCCTTGTCACATCGGCATTTATCGAACCACGTGCCTTGACAGTTCCCTCTCGCATATCTTCAGTTGTAGTTAGAACGTCTTTATAACAATGTCTTTTACGAATATCCACAAAAAAATATAATCTAGAGGCATCAAATGTGGCGAACGAGCCGGCCACACCACATGTCCTCCGCTTCCAGCCCAAGGATTTGGGAATTGTCTCCACAACCCATCGCTAGCCATTAGCGAAAAATTTGACGAATACCCATAGTGTTGTTACCACATTCTGTTTCTTGTTCCTAAAGATATTTTTCCAATAACAGATCTAACTAATGTGGTGTATTTCCTAGCAATGATTTTCTTCTACGAAATAAGGGAATATAATTCTGTCCTTCCGAATTCCACGCCATACATTTACCGACCACGGGTTTTGGTGTGCAACTTGCCGCAGCCAACATGGATTTCCAATTGCCCAATAACGCACGTTACGCAAAATTAACATTTCCATTCTTCACAAATGTAACCTCATCAGTAAACAAAATCAAATTAATAAGTGTGTCATCCCTCTGAAGTTGAGCCCAACGGTAGATTCCACTGCTACGTACCAGTTATTCTTGGTGGAGACCGATATGGTAACGATGGTATTTATGGCGATGCAGAACACGAACAACACTACTGTGACCTATGCCAGATTCCCTTGTGATTAAACGCGATCTAACAAAAGGATCTCGATCAAAAATGGTTCAAATGGCTCTGAGCGCTATGGGACTTAACATCTATGATCATCAGTCCCCTAGAACTTAGAACTACTGAAACCTAACTAACCTAAAGACATCACCCAACACCCAGTCACCACGAGGCAGAGAAAATCCCTGACCCAGCCGGGAATCGAACCCGGGAACCCGGGCGTGGGAAGCGAGAACGCTACCGCACGACCACGAAAATTATGTCGATCCACAGTGTTAAGAGTACCAATTTCCGTTTCCTTGGTAGTAACTTTCCTCGGCGGATATGTTTCCGATGCGTTAAACACCCAGTTCTTACTTTGTGATACACATTTTTAAATGTATGACGTGTACATAGGAACAAAATACCAACGTCATTTTACGGCACCAGTTGTCCCAAGCACCATTTGTTCCACAAACGTTTCAGCTACTGTCATACTTTCTGGGTTTTTCTACGTGGAATTTGTTAGTGACATCCTGTATATTACAGAATAACTGTTCGTCAACTCATAAAGTGGGCTATAAACTAACACTACTTGAATTTCAAAACATGGTTGGTATTGAACAAGAGCCGACATCATACGGATAAAAACCTCAGAAAGTATATTAGACTTGTTGTTCCACGCTGAGGCATTTGTGCAGAAAAAGTGGCTTGTAGCAATTAGAGAGTACGCTTTCCGGTTTCCCTGCAAACACTCTTCACTATGGTGTGGTTAGCAGGGGCATTACAGTGTGCGTCTGAAATGGAGCGGCAACTGAAAACAGTCTAGTGGTTATTCACACGGACCGGTGCGATTCTCTCCCGCAAAACGCATAACACACAAACAGATTGGCCATGATATTCTGACGGTATATAATCCAGATGCAATTTCGTGTCCATCAGTTGTGAAATGGTGCCAAGAGTTTGTGATGCTGGTGTTGGTGATGCTGAACTGGAAGTTGTAATTTGGCACCCTGTCGCTTGCTTCTTTTCTATGAGCTTAAAGATCATCCGGGGGGGAGGGGGTGGGCGTGGGGAGGAGGGGGGTACCAGCGTTGAAGACGTCTACAAAATGGTACTCGAAGTGCTCGGAGTCCTATCAGCAGTCTTTTGTCATCGAGGAATTATAAAATCGTTTGAACATTACAACTGTTTTTTACAGAATATTTTTCACTATGTTGAAAATGGGTGTTACGTTTTTGTGCCAGTTTGCACTGTCAAGCAGCATTCATTATAAGTTACTTTTTGTTTCATAATAATATACCACTTACTGTTAGAAGTCCTTTTGTAATAAACTATTTCACAGCGTTATCAGACTTAAAATTGAAGCAAATGATAACGCTTGTTTTCTGAACAGCAGATAGGTATCACACTACAGATAAGTTTAAGAGCGTACTGGACTGTATGCAGTGACATCGGCATCTACATATACGTGATTACGTGATTACTCTGCTATTCACAATAAAGTTCGTGGCAGATGGTTCAATGAACCATGTTCAAGCTGTGTCTCGTCCGCTCCACTCTCGAACGACGCGCGGGAAAAATGATCATTTCACTTTTTGTGTGCGAGCCATGATTTCTCTTATTTCATTGTGATGATGATTTCTCCCTGTGTACGTGGGTACCAACAAAATATTTTCGCAATCGGAGGAGAAAACTGGAGATTGCAATTATATGAGAATATCCCGTCGCAACGAAAAATGCCTTTGTTTCAGTTATTGCCACTCAATTTCACGTATCATGTCTGTGACGCTATCTCCCCTACTTCGCGATGTTACAAAACGAGCTACCCTTGTTTGTACTTTGACGATATCATCGGTCAGTCCCATCCGATGCGGATCCCACACCGCACAGCAATACTCCAGAATAGGGTGGACAAAGGTGGTGTAAGCAGTCTCTGTGGTAGACCTGTTGCTCCTCCCAAGTGTTCTTCCAATGAATCGTACGCAGTCTTTCGTCTGCTCTACTCGCAATATTATCAATGTGATGGTTTCAGTTTAGGGTATTTGTAATTATAATTCCTAAGATTTTCGTTGAAATTACAGCCTTCAGATTTGTGTGACTTATCGCGAAATCAAAATTTAGCTCAGAAATTCAAATGTGTGCGAAATCTTATGGGACTTAACTGCTAAGGTATTTAGCCCCAACGCTTACACACTACTTAACCTAAATTATCCTAAGGACAAACACAAACACCCATGCTCGAGGGAGGACTCGAACCTCTGCCGGGACCAGCCGCACAGTCCATGACTGCAGCGCCCAAGACCGCTCGGCTAATCCCGCGCTGCAAAGTTTATCTAATTTCTTTTAGTACTCATGTGATTAAAGTCACAGTTTTCCTTATTCAGAGTCAACTGCCACTTTTCGCACCATACAGATATCTTATCTAAATAATTTTGCAATTCATTTTGGTCATCTGATCACTTTGCAAGGCGGTAAACAACAGCATCGTCTGAAAACAACCTAAGACGGCTACTGAGATTGTCTCCTGTGTCGTTAATATAAGACATGATCGATAGAGGGCATATAACACTTCTCGATTCTAGGCGATTGAGTCTGGAACCGCGTGACCGTTACGGTCACAGGTTCGAATCCTGCCTCGGGCATGGATGTGTGTGATGTTCTTAGGTTAGTTAGGTTTAAATAGTTCTAAGTTTAGGGGACTGATGACCACTGATGTTAAGTCCCATAGTGCTCAGAGCCATTTGAACCATATAACACTTCCTTGGGAAACGCCGGATACTGCTTTTGTTTCATTCGGTGACTTTCTGTCTATTACTAAGAATTGCGACATTTCTGACAGGAAATCACGAATCCTCACAACTGAGGCGATATTCCACAGGCACACTTTGGTTAGAAGACGCTCGTGAGGAACGGTGTCGAAAGCCTGCTGGAATTCTAAATATATGGAATCAATTTGACATCCCCTGTCGATAGCACTCATTACGTCATGAGAATAAAGAGCTAGTTGTGATTCGGAAGTACGATATTTTCTGTATCCGTGCTGTGTGTCAATAAGTCATCTTCTTCGAGGTACTTCATAATGTTCGAATAAAGTATATGTTCCAAACCCTACTGCAAATTGACATTAGTAATATGGACCTGTAATTTGGCGGATTACTCCCAATTCCCTTTTTGGGTATTCGTGTGACTTGAGCAATTTTCCAGTCTCTTTGTACGGATCTCTCTCTGTGAGCGAGCGGTGGTTTATAATCGCTATTTTATTAGCATACTGGTATACAATTTGGGCCGGAAGCCTTGCTTTCATTAAGTGATTTAAGCTACGTTGTTACACCAAGGATATGTACTTCTGTTTCTCATCTTGGCAGTTGTTCTCGACTGAAATTCAGGAATATTTACTTCGTCGTCTTTGCCGAAGGAGTTTCGGAAAATCGTGTTTAATCACTCTGCTTTAGCTGCTCTGTCATCAATGACGTCACCATTGTTATCGCGCAGTGATGGTACTGATTGCGTCTTGCCACTGGCGTGTTAATGTATTACCAGAATCTCTTTGGGATTTCTGCCAGATTTCGTAAGTGTCGTTGTGGAAATTGTTGAAAGCATCTCCAGAACTTCACCAGTCTTGAGAATTTTACATTCGTTTAAATTTGGCATGCTCTTTTGCTGCTCCTGCAACAGCGATCTGACCAGTTTTGGGTACCATGGGGGATCAGTACCATCACTTATTAATTCGTGTTGTATATATCTCTCAATTGCTGTCGATACTATCTCTTTGAAATCGTTCGACAACGTTTCTACGTTCTCATGATTAGATCGGAAGGTGTGCATACTCTCTGTTATAAAAGCGTTAAGAGCATTTTCATCAGCTTTTTTAAATAGATATACAAGGTGGTCCAAAAGTCCGGAAACACGCTGATAATATCCAAATGGAGTAGCAAACAATGGCATTGATTTTCTGGTGACATTCTCTATCTTTTTGATATGTCACATGACCACATTCCCATTTGAAATTTAGGAGCTGAATCCAATATGGCGGCATTCAAGATGCCCGCCATGTTGGTGGCATAGCCTATTAAGTTTTCCCTTTCCCGTTCCTCGTGTGCAGGGACTTTGTTTCCTTGTTTATTACTCCATTTAAATTTTATGAGAGTGTTTCCGGACTTTTGGACCACGCTGAACTTTGCGTTTATTTTTGATGGTTGTAGGATTTACAGTATTCAGCCTTATGGTCGTAATCGCTGTATTCGTCACGATACTCACTATTTGCCCAGGATTATTTGTTGGTGAGAGGTCAAGTATGCTTTCGCAACTATTTACACTTGGAGTGGGCTCATGAAGTAATTGTTCATAATGGCTTTCTGGGGAAGCATTCAGTGGCCAACTGCTCAGAGGTAAATTGGAACGTGATGGTATGCTCCACACGTCAATAAAATAATGTTATAATAATCTTTGTGCATCTACACAAGTGACACATTGCACGCATAAATGAAATTTTGATTAAATCGTATATTTTTTTTTATTATTATTCTGAGCGCGTCTGCTTGTTTGACCAGTAGTTTGAGACATTTGCGACCTTGTGTTGGGTGCTAAGAAGGTGTGCCATTCCATGTTAGTCAGTCCCAAATACTTAGTCAGAGGGATGAATACCTGGACGACGGAAACGCCGAATGGTGAGATTAGAGATGATGGGTCGCATTTGACGAGTATATGGATTGATTTGAAGTTCCCCCGAGAGATTAAAGTAGCACCTGAAGGAGATACAGGTGAATTACAGAGTGGGCAGAGCATAGCAGGAGGTAGGAGGAGGTGATAGCCAGGGAATGTCTATACTTTACAGGATGCAAAGGAGGCGGGTCAGAATACAGACATGCCTTCAGTGGGGTAAGAAATGTAGGATCATGTGTGGCTGTGACATGCATAGGATAGTGATGAAGATAGAAAGTTACAAGGCAGAAGGCAGACATAATATGGAATACATAGGTTTGTCGTTAGAAAAGCAGTCTACAGCTCCATACCGTTTCAAATGAATATTTTATATCTATGGAGACAAATACGGAGTATTTTCTTTTAGATAGTTAACGCAAGATAAGATAGATAAGGTAAAGGAGTTAGTCACCGAAATGGGACAAACGAAAGCCACGTTAGGTCTTTGGGCTAGCGTGAGGTTACGCGAACCTTGTGCGTTGTGGGTGCAGTACTTTGATTTGAATCTTAATTTAAATATCAAGAGATGATGCTTTTTATCTATCGTAAGTAACAACATCTATCAAAAAGATGAAAAAAGATTTCATCTCACTACGAAATTGGACAAAGGTCTCAAAAGAAATCAGATAATTAAACAAGTACATAAATACATTCTCAGTAACCAAATAGAACTACCGTTAAATGAGTAGGCAAAAGCGTTGAAATAATGGATGTGTGGTCTGGAATCAGATTCCAGTCACATATCTGAGCAAACGATTTACACTCGCAGGAGTCGTAACGTAACTGTCGAAGGTTATTGCCTAACGACAGAAAATACTACAGATCGATATCTGTTTGCAACTATAGCCGTAGCTCAAAACATGTTAAACAGCGGACTGCTTACTAGTCTTCAGAATGAAACTTGAAATTACTGATTTTCGTTAAAACTATTTACTTTTTTCCTCGTTGGTCGCTTCGTTGTTTTAGTAAGATCTGGCCATATTTATAACCTACAAATGGCAGCTGAAACGGCTTCAAAATGAGTCATAGGCTCAGTACCATCATACGGTAACTGTCTTCGTCCATGTTCAACTCGGACTGATGGGGACCTGGCGTGTAGAAGTGAAGTCTGCCAATGGAGTAACTGGCCCATCTATTTAATTTCTGCAGAGCTCTGCCAGGGAAAACAGCTACATGCTTTCAGTTTTATGGCGTTGCATAGTTTGTATTTGCTGAATTATGTCATCTAAAACAATAAGTAAACTAAAACATGAGCGCATCGGGTCAGATGAGGATGTTATCCAATCTATTTCCGGGACTTGTCCAGAAACATATTGCTGGTCATCGAGGCTCAGTTTAAAGGGAGCTTATCACAGAAGACAATTTACTCCACACTTTGAGATTCCAGATCAATCAATCCGGTATGGATGAATTTATTGTGATTAAAATTTACTCCTTATTCTCAGTTTTACGACAGTTACAGGATACTTGGGAGAAAGGCAACATTATATTATACCATCTAGGATTTTTAAAATTTATACATATGCTACTGCGCTGAAATACACGTGCTCTATGCTGGTATTTGGATTGTGTGCTCATCTTTTAAACTGACTGTTTGTTGAAGGGTCAGATTTATCCTAGGGTATACATCGTTATTTCTTAGATTACTTATTAATCTAACAAGCCATCATGCTTTCATTGTTTTTTTCATGTGTAAAAGGGTTATTTTATTTTGTTACTAGCACGATCTTTATTTAGGGACCAGCTTCCAAAATCTTCTTTTTTTTCAAATCTGTAGGGCCATTTCTATTCTTGTCTACACTCACATATGCACTATGATTGAAAATGAGTCATCACTTGTCACACTCATTCACTGACAGATAGCTTATGCTCATTCATACTTCTTGAGACATTAATTAATCAAACACTTTCATTTAAAAACAATTTCAATACTTTAACCCATTCATTCCTTTAGCAGTTGTATGTTTTAAGATACGACAAACATAGTAAAACACTCTTGAAAGTACATCATCGTATAGTTTACATACATAGCTCATGATGTATGGAACTCCAAACACTTTTGCAGTATCATATGTGGTACAAAACATGTGCAAAATCAAGGCATGTACACCTTAAAACATTCAACGTTTCATAAAGATTTCATAGTTGTGTCACTGTGCATCGAAGGAGCGGTACACATCTGTAATCAGTGATACAATTGGAATGTCAAACATTGAGTCAGCAGTGATACAGAATGGCGAAGTCAAACGTTAAACCATACAAGTATTCTCCATATAGAATCATATTTCAAACAACACAGTTGAACAAAATTAGATTTTATATCACACATGGCAGCAATGTTCATATGCCATGACCAAAACCTACAGGTAAGTCTCCATTGCATAGAAAAGGTACACTAAATTTTCCCTGATAATTTGGAGCCCAAAACATGTTCATCATATGTTATTGGCTTGATCATTGTTTTGGCACACAAAAGTATTGAATTATTTTATATGCTCTAGGTTGACTGTAAAGAATATACTTCGTAAGGGCACATTTACATTAGTTTGTCAAAAAGGTAGCGATGGTGCTTAACCTATTGCACACATGAATGAAATCATAAGCACACGTGTTCATAATACTATCAAACATAATCTATCCTCAAAAGATAATGTACTTGTTATGATCAGATCTGTGTTGTTGGCGATCTTTTACTGAAGTTCGAAATTCACCACAGATTCAATGGGACATATTTATAATAGTTTGCACAACCAAACTTTATCGGGAAACCTGGCAAAAATCCAAAGAGATTCTGGTCATATGTAAAGCATGCTAGTGGCAAGACACAGTCAGTGCCTTTTCTTAGAGATAGCAATGGAAGTATCAACGACTACGTGCTGCCAAAGCAGAGTTACTAAACGAAGCACTAGTAAGCGGGTAACATGAGTACACTAGGACATAATTTCCAAAGTAAACACAATCCATCCCCAAAAGTACTATAAAAATCTAACTTATATATGATTTCCAATATCATGAATTCTAAATCATGAAATCCATTATTATTACTTTTAAATGAGTTCTTTGCCTTATATCTTAGCTTAATATTACCATCTCTAAAACCTCGAAAATCCCAACCACATACAAATTTTCTCTCTGTATTAAGTTTCTGACTAATCACACACTGATATATTATATAAAGCATTTACTTGTAACTCACTAATATTTCTAAACAAATTAGTTAAAATGGCTCTGATCACTATGGGACTTAGCATCTAAGTTCATAAGTCCCAAACAAAAATTGGCATTGCTAACATTGTTAAGCGTTTTCAGAAAGGCTTCTATTTGCACAGGATAATTTTTATTAAGGTTAAAAATTATTAATTCAAATAATTATGACTAACATGTGAGACATATATAAATTAGTTTTTTTGTTGAAAAAAATACTAAGCCAAGGGAGAAACAAATTGAATGTAATGTCTGCAAGGAATATTTCAAAACTGTCTTTAATTATAGAACATTTGAAAAATCTGGACCATACTGATACAGAAGTTTGTTAGGAAATAGGAAATTCAAATTCTATTTTTATGTCTGTACTAAAAATATCGAATTATAATTTCCCAATAAATAAGTTACAAACAATAATATAAAATTATACAGAAACTTATTCTTTGATTTTAAAATTTTCTCTCTGAATAATTAGAGATGTAGAATGCAGAGCATACAATAAAATAAACTAATAAATTTACATTAATAAGGTAACAAATGTAGTATCGATTTTATTCTTACATTAGAAGACAGAAAAATTATTTTAACTTATTGAAGTTTATTAAATAATAGATAATTTTAATAGCCATAAGCCATTGTATCATAATTTTCTAGATCTACTCTTCTATCATACTGTAATGAGAATTATTAATTAACTCATTTGTTTATTAGATTTTCAGTATTTACTTTTCTAGTTACCTAATTTTACTCTAATTGTACCTTTTTCTTCACTTCACATTCTATGAATCTTATCATTCATTAACCCTTCAGCTTTTGTACATTTTTAAAGTTTCAAATGAAACACTTCCATAAGCGTGCCTTTATCATTTATATGTGTATGATCTAGTCAGTTATCCAACATTATCTCTTAAAAGCATGTAAATCTATAACCTACTCAGTTTTACTCATATTTTGCCATTCTCAGTATTTATCCATAACTGTTTGAACATATTTTAGCAGTTGCTCCTTTTCCAGGATTTTCCTCATTCCCTTATATATTCTACATAGAATAATTAAATTTTCTTTTGCTGCTTTTATATACTCGCCTTTGCTTTTAAAATCGTCTCTCCAAGGACAGATTTCTTAGTTCATTTTCATAATGTCTTTCACACAATTTTTAGATAACATGTTGCTTTTATTTTCAAAATTCCATACTTCATAGACACCTAAAATTTTATATCCCTTTTCCACAGCTTTCGTTACTTCACCAGCAACTGAAGTTCCAATAAAAGTTCTTTCTCCATTGTTGTGATGGCGTTTACTTATATTGTATTCTACACATTTGACACACAATGGAAACTACAGTATTTGATTTATTCTTACAGGCAAAACTCGATTATAATCGTCTTTGTACCAATACTTTACATTTGTTAAATCTAAACCATTTTTAGTATAATATCCTGGATTATATATTTTTGTTTCACTCCTTTGGTATAGTAATCATAAGTCATAATATTGTACAGTTACATAAAGACAGCACACATCATCAAATCTTGTTTTTGTGCTAACACTATTTGCTCTAGCTTTTAATTTTGTGCCATTTGTGGAGCCACCATGAAATGGACGTGTTGGATCCAATGGTTTTACAACATTGGGAACTGTTTTAATTTCTCAACCAAGTTATATCGAGCATTTCATATTTTCCACTTCTTTGTTTTTATTCTTAATTGTCTTACTTTTAAAACATTTTTTACTATCATGCCAAAAACAGTCCACCTCCACAGTGCAATGGTAGTGTTGCCGCCTACCACACAAGGGTCCCCATGTTTGATTCCTGTCAGTGGACTGAGTGTTTATCCTTCATCATAATTTCATCATCATTGACACAGAAGTCGCCAAAGTGGTGTCAACTAAAAAGACTAGGCCAAACTCTGAAAGGGGATATCCGAGCCCTTAAATGCCATCTGATCATTTCATTTTTTCTTTATCAAATACACCTTCTTATGCTCCAAATATTTTTATGTCATCACAATTAAGAGCAATTGAATATTTTTATTGTTGGAACTGTTTAATTAAGCTATGGCTTATTTGCATAGTTTTGTTTCCCTTCTTTATCGACATTATTAGTAGTATTCCTAGGCATATATTTAGATCTGTGTATAGCCATGGTAACTCCAATATTAACTATTTCTATGAACTGCTTTCTCTATTCTAAACAACCTCATCTCAAAACATCTACATCAAAATTATCATACTAAACAGTTCCTATTTTCTTATTGGACACATAATTTTCTTTGACTCTGGAGCTATGCCATTTAAGAAATATTTCTCTTCCTTTTGGCTTCATAGCGTCAACACAATAATGTTTTAGATCAGGAATCGGAATCGTTTTATCTGCAATAACTGTGTAGGCAGTATATCGTTTCGTTGTATTTTCAACACAGCTCATCAAAACTAATTTTGAAACATATCTTTTAGCATAATGAACTATCAGGTATCATCTGCTTACCATATCCATAATTTATATAAATTAATATTTGTTGTCGTTAAAATTGTGAGCTATTATGAGATGTGGAATATGTATACCAGTTTTTCGCTGAGCTTCATAATCCTACCACATATATCTGCCTATATTGATACAGTTAACTCTCATAATGAATCCATCTTCACAACACTCAAACTTTTTACCAGCATGTCCTTTTCTACATTCCTAGCATTCTTATGTACAATAATCTTGGAATTCTCCATTAATATAACAATTGCAATTTGGACATATTTGAACTATAATCTCCACACCAAATTTTCTCTCACAGATACCAACTTTTCGCAATTTCTATTGCATGTGACATATTTGATAGTTAATGTTTACTACTTGGCTACAGGTTCACAGAATTTAAAACCACATTTCTGTTCTTTAGATCTTAAACACACATTTCCTTGACAGCCTGTCCCTATATGTACGATTTAAGGAAAAACAACGGAACTCTTTATTTTCTTTATAACCAATACATTTATTCCGAACTCATTTTGTTCATTTTTCAGTAGTTTATAATGTTTTTCACTTGGAACTTCTTTAAGTGTCTTTTGTTATAACATATAGAAACGTATTATCCACATACACACATACTTTTTTTAGCTTTCTGCAGTTTGTTATGATTTTCACTATGATACTCCTTATATGATTTCTTATATTTATCTTTTGTATATTTATGTGAGTGAACGTTATTGATTGACTGCCCCCAGCTATACACATTGAGTAAAGTCAGGGTCCTTTCCTTTCCCTTGCTGCCATTTCCCTACATTTCCCCTGCCTGATATTTGAACCGTCGACGATTAAGAGACACCATACCATTTTGTTATGGCCTCCTCTAGACAGCGGACAAAACACGCCTCCCCATAATGGGTGAAGTGCGTCTCACTGACTTTCATTTTCAGTGAAAGACAGCACCTCATACATGTTGGATAGGAGTCTGGTACAACATCCTGAGTCCTCCATGGACTCTGTCCACCATGTACTGGGTGTCTGGGTCTACCACTGACTCGCCATTCGCTGACAAGTAGACGAATAATTAGAGATTCGGTACTTTCTGCAGAGGAGATGGGTTGCAAGAGCTAGATACTTTAGATACTGGTATTACTGGTATATGACTCTCCAGAACTCTCACACCACACCAGTCTGCAACAACTGCCAATCATTTGACAGCAGCTTACGAAAATCAACCAACAGTTTTTGATGTTGCTGAGCGATAGTCATACAATATTTTTATAAACGAACACACCGAGATTGTTTTTTTGTTTTTATTCGTTACTTAAGTAAAACCCAGGTTTCGGCCTTTTCTGCCATTTTCAAGTATTTAATTTTATGTCTTTAACATACATTGCAGGACATTTGACATGCTGCCAACCTCAAAGTTGGCCATAAATTAAGACAAATATTGGCTCCTCGCGAAATTCCCGATGTAAAGTCATCATTTTGTAACAGATATGTAAATAATCGTACACATGGCGTGCTCTCATTCTTATTTGCTGATCTGTTACAAGATGATGATTCTGGCATTTCGTGGCATTTCACGAGGAGCAAATAATTATCTACATTTGTGGCCAACTTTGAGCTTGACACGTTACGCATCCTGCAATATACGCCTTAACGATATAAAATCAAATGCTAGACAGTGGTACAAAATGCCGAAACCTTGCTTGTAGTTAAATGAACAATAAAACAAAGGGATATGTGTTCCTTTATAAAATACAAAATATTTAGATTAGTTTCAATATTAAAAATCAACAGCCTCAGTTGCAAAGATTACCAAGATTTACCTAGGTTTGTCTCGATAACCCAACCTTCTTCAGAACAAGAATTCTGAAGAAGGTTGTGTTATTCCGACTGAAACCTACGATAATCTAGGTAATCTCTGCAACTGAGGGTGTAGATTTTTAAAATTAAAGTTAATATTTGTACAGGTGCTGACAAGGCAGCAAAATGTTGAAAATCTGTAAAATATTTAGAAGTTCACAAGACGAAAGAGGATGGAGGGAAAGTTTGGAAGTTTTTGAGAGGCTGCAAGCGTGGAAGGGTAAGTGAATTCGAAAGGCTACATGAAGTCCTCGCGTACGAGGATCTAGGAGGGAGGATCGGAAGTAGAAGCCACATTTGTATAGCAGAGAATCGATCGGATCAAGGATTTATAGATGTGGAGCATTGTGGAAGGATACAGTCTCCATGTTCCGACCGTTAGTAGATTTAGTAGTTTCTGTCTATCGTGAGCTTTCTGTTGAATAGCCGCGGGAGCGTGCGCCACAACTTATGTATTCCGCGGCGAAGATATCCGCGAGCTGTGCGAGAATCACGTGATCTTCGGGTGCAAAGGAGTCCGTCGTGGCACAGCCGCTGTTATTGCTGCACTGCCTTTGTGTGGCGATAGCGATCCCTAGTGTTGCTTGTTGTCGTTAAGCCTGTGAACTAAATGTCTGCAGCCCGCCGAAACCCAAGCAAACGAACTACAGGCGAGTCGCACAATTCTCTGTGAAGGAGGAGCGTCTGCGTAGTGAGAAACTGCAACCCGCAGGGCGCAGACGTCGGGCTACATTTTAAAAGACCAAGACCCCCGTACACTCCACTTTGAAGTCGGGAGAGCCATAGCTCGACGCGTGATTAAGGAGAGCAAGAAAGGTCATTGAAGGAATTCCTCGTTTCTGTCAACCTGCTCACATGTTGCACAACAGTACGGGAACGAATCACGGAGATTTGCGGTAGATTCAGTCGTTCACGAAGGGCAGCTGTGATAAATCAACGCTATCTTCAAACAACGCCCGGAGACATCGCTGAGGCGATAGCAGAGGGCTATTTGGACTTCAGATCCAACAATCCTGAGTCTTACGGCTCTCTTTTATCCAAGTGGGAGCTGGATCACGTACTGTTATGGCTAGCAGTAATTCAGCCCATCACGACGAAATCCAGAACAACATGCTTCGGCATTTTCACGCAGTGTCAAATGAAATTCTACTCGAACGCCTTATTTCGATATGACAAACATGTCTATTTCCCAACACGTGTAGAGACAGCTAGGATACCTCTCTTCTAACTAGGATAGGCTCAAATGTTTCACAGAATTTTCGGAAGAGTTCTCTTAACGAGCTGTGGTGGGAAGACTCTGGAACGAATAGTTAACCGTCATCTCGTCTGGTTGTTAGAAATCAGGCAACTCCTTAACCGTTCTCAGAGTGGAATCAGGTGATTTCGATTCGCTGGTGACAGCGAGACGCTGATAGATGCGGTTTCCATGATGCTTTGCTGCATAAACACGATTCTATCGGTGTACTCTTAAAACATCAGTAAGCATACGATACTACATGGAGACAAATTAATGTAGGTAATCTCCAAAATCGGGCTTTCGTTGCCAACTAACCATCTTCATTCGGTCCCTCCTCTCAAAGCGCCTGTTTTGGTCACATATTGGTGAAACGCTGTCGGATCGTTTTGAGCAGAAGTGTAATGTTCCGTATGGTAGTGTTTCTGACTGACGGTTTTTTGCCACAGCCATAAAAAGTATAACGTCTACAGTATAGAGTCTTCTAATACGCTCCTTATTTTTGGACTTTTCTACAGTTAGATGTGCATGCTCCATTACTGCCACATCGCGTCGCCATTTACAGCTTACAGTGAAGCTGTTGGAAGAGTGGTCCTCAAAGACTGGTTTTCAATTTTCCTTAAATAAGTGTCTATATTTTAATTTTAGTTATTCGCGTCATCATTTTAATTTAACTGCTTTGCATATGGACACAATTCTACTTTCTAAAGACTTTGTGTGATTCCTATCCCTAATTTTTGATTACTAACTTTTGAGGTTACCACATCAAAATGATATGAAGACAAACGCTCAGACGGCACTTAATATGTTAAGGTGCCTTACCCACAGGCCTTGGGGAGCGGACTGGTTGCGTCGTTTTATAGTGTGTTCGTGAGATAGGGACTGGATTACTGGTGCTCGGTATAAGGCTCGAGAGAGTTTCGTCCTTAAATATCCCTGGTCCTATCTACCATGGGAGTACCAGGCTGGACCCTGAAGCTTACAGAGCCTGCCTCGTACCCAGTATTTGTTCTGATGTTAGGAACTATCGCTTGCCCTCGGAGGCAACTGTTGATGTTGCGTCAAGCATGTGATTCTCATGTGGAACGCCTTTTCTCCAACTTCCCACAGATGAAGCGAGAAATGGAGTCACAGGTGAATTCAAATTCAAATGGCTCTGAGCACTATGGGATTTAACATCTAAGGTCATAAGTCCCCTAGAGCTTAGAACTACTTAAATCTAACTAAGGACATCAAACAAATCCATGCTCGAGGCAGGATTCGAACCTGCGACCGCAGCGGTGGCGCGGTTCCAGACTGAAGCGCCTAGAGCTGCTCGGTTACAGCGGCCGGCCACTGGTGCGTTGCAGGGGCAAGTTCCAATGCAGAGTCTTAACCGTCTACCATCCTGGTTGTGCAGAGGCCAAGAATAATCTTAGATTTAATGCAGTATGGGGGAGATTGCGGTCGTGCTATGTTTTTACCGCGCTGTTTTTCGACATTTTAACCCAACACCAAAAGTATGTAGATATATTCACCGATAGGTGTAAACAGGAGCATTCCCTTGGCTGCCCTGTTGTTTTACATGATGATGTCCTCAACATACGATTGCATTGAGATTCACCTGCCTTCGATGCCGTATTATTCCCTATCTTCAGGATGCTTTGAGAGGTTTTGTAATACGTCTAATTTGTTTCCTAAGACGTTCTTGAAGTGTTAACTGGGTGCCTTACTTACCCATTATTTTTGTAAGTACTTATCCAGTCACATTTCACTATGATGCTATTTCAGCTCTTCTCTCGACTTTATGGTTCTACTCTGTCTTATTATCGTCAGAGTTCTACACACTGGCTCATCGCTGTTTTTGTAAGAGGTCAGACAGACATATTTTCCTCTGCTGTTATTTTAGCTCCTCTGTTGGTTTACTTATGTATGTTCTAATCCCATCTATAGCACCTTTCACACTTTCCTCGATTTCTGGCGGCTTGTAGGATACATTTTGCAAGATCACTTCTCAATGTGTCACAGCACTTTTAGTTATTCTGGCCACATTCGTTTCTTTCAGTATTTGTAAAGGCGCTGATAACCTGGCTTTTATGCACCCGCAACCTCTAAACACAAATTCAGACCTGGGCTCCGTGTCCAATGACCTCGCTGCCCACCTGACGTTAGACATTTCTTAGCTTGTTTCTTGGAGGAGAAGTGTAAAATTATTGTAGGATAATTTCAATTCCATTTATAACATTGTCTTTGTGTGGAGGCTAGTTCAAATGTCACATTACGTTGTTATGGTAATAAAAGATAATAGCCGTATATGACTAGATATACAAAGATAGGAATGATGTTACAGCTGTTTCATCTTAAAGTTTCACTTGCGACACCGTAATATGTACTAAGACTCTTTAATATAGTTTTTAATGATTTACAACAGGTCAGACATTTACAGCTCACAAAGGGAAATTGGCATGGTGACTTTATGCACAGTAACTCGTGTGAACATTTATTAGCAAGTGGGGTCGTGACACTTGGTAGAACATTAGTTCTGAGCTGACATCAGCTGAACTCAAGAGCTACTGTGATAGAATAGTAGCGAGTGAAGAGATAATTTTTAAAGTTATGGTTGAGAAAGGTGGCGGCTGACACATCATTCATACCTACAATATGAAAGAACGGTATTCAAGGGATTAAAGTACCTATGCCTTAGTTGCAGGCGAGATCCCCAGTGCTGTGATGTTACGTTAGTACAGTTTGGGAGCCTCTGCAATGCTCTTCGAGTTTAGGGAGAATAACAAGTGTTGTGGGGCGTGAATGGGAACTTGGGATGAGGAAAGGGGCGTGCTAGGGAAGTCAAAGGAGATGTGCAAAGCCACTGTACGTAAGTGACGTAGTGGTTAGCGCAGCTGCTAGTGATCAGGAGATACTGGTTGGCATCGCACCCTCGGTACAAATTTCCATTCATCGCTTCAGTCTGCATATATCCCTACCAACTTTAGTTGTTGTAGTGAAAGGTAGTTAAACCACGTTTCGACCGCTTTAGGACTTGTGAGATCAGTGACGAGATGGATTGTTCTTTCGTAGATTTAATAAGATAAACATCACCAAAATTGAAAAACTGTTAATAGAAAGCAGTCGAATTAAAGCAGGTGACCCCGAGGGAAATAAGTTAGGAAATGAAACAGTGTACAGAATACAGAGGATTTAGTTTCCGGACAACAGACCGGAAATAGCAGAAAGGTGTTAATGAAAAATATAAGCTACAGTTTTTGGACTGTGAGCTATAATAAAATACGATTTCCTTCGTTGCCTATAAAAAGAATGCTCATCGAAGAGATTCATTTGTTGATTTTCGTAGACGTATTACAAAATATTGACATCTTTTCGCCGTATCCCGCGATGGATAATATAGTGCAATTTCATTCAGTTATAAGCAAACTAATAAACTGCCCTCCAGATAAAATGCAAACAGAGGACCTCAAATGTTTATATGAAGTGTTAGGAACAAAGGATGTCCACCAAACATAATAAGAATGCTGTATAATACTTATGTCTCTAACAATAAAGGGAAAATGCTTCTCGAAATTTTATTTTTAAAGAAACGTAGGAAACGTAAATTTGAATACGCTGTCATACTTTCTCTAGACGGTATCTCGCATGACGGTGGTAGAGTATCTCAAAGTACTGAAGGAAGACTTACTTGATTTTAAATGAATGTGTGGTGACTGTCCTATCGGACACGTCCAAGAAAACAGACACGACACATTCATATATTTTTCCAGGGCTAGATGAGCAATAGATACACCTTCTTCGGCGCGGAAGCACAAACACGTCCCACCTCTTGTGGGAATCTCTTGAAGAGCGAATTTAGAGAGAATGGACAGATGGAGCGGATGTGTGGCGGTCGATGGGAATGTGGATCGGCCTGTTGGTAGCCGAGGTAATCTGTGCAATTGCGATAACACTGTGTCTTGGGTGGCGCAGCAGTTACCGCACCTACGTAGTAAGCAGGAGGTCCAGGGTTCGAATCGTGGTTCGTCACATATTTTACTCGTCACCGCCGATTTCGCGTAATGTCTCGATGCAGCTGACAACAGTGATCCCTCACCTCTCCTTTACTTTCTTCCACTTTCCACCTCCCCTTTACATATTACTTGAATTTCTTACAGCGATTCCCTTGCGTACAAATCTGCTGTAAAATAGAAATTTTACGACAAATATAACTATTTATTCAGTTCTCGAGACAAACTCTTTAGTGGATGGACTAAGTCTTTCCATTAACATTCACATAAAGTTTGTGAATAACAGAGGAACGACGTACTCTCAATATTCAAGCAGCTCGCAATTGAACAACCTAATTCTAAACATGTTTTGCGAAAGAGAAACGCACAACGTTAGTAACGCCAGGCTATATTCTTACTTTCTGTCTGTCAGAAATACAGAGGATGAAATTGGTTTTTGTCGCCAAACTCGCGTATATAACATGTATAACGTATTGTTCCGTTAGGGACTTCCGGCGTCCCACGTTATCGTCATACATAGCTAGTAGTTCGCCTGGTCAGAGCGCCAACACACACTGCCGGAAAAGAAATACAACACCCGCAAGTGGCATCAGGTCATAAGTGTGAAAAGTGAGGGATTACACTGTTAGCAATTCTTTGTCATTATCATTGTCATCGGCGATCGGATGAATCTCATGAGGTCCGTCTGTTTTGTTTCTGCAGGCGGTAACTGTGCTGAGTTCAGAGGTGAACAGTGTTTGCAACATTCATCCTACGGCTCAACCTGGCCCTTCCGACGATTACGTACTCTGTTCAACAACTTCAGCCATTTGCATGGGGTCGAATTTGTGTACTGCACGAATCTGGACTCCCTGTCACAGTAAATGTCAATAAAACGATCTGCTAGTCGGGGGTGCTGCATTTATATTTTCTGGCAGCGTGTGTTAAGAGAGTGACCAAAACAGCCGCGGTGGCCATTTTTCATCAATACTGCGGCCAAGTCCGCTGAAATATCTCTCTTACTGAGGCGAGAAAACACGACATGAAAATTAACAAACTACCCTAGTTAATGTTATTAGAAATATTGGGTAGTTAGAAGACAATAATACATGTCACTAGTGCTTCTTATACGTAAGGTATACGGAGTTCACACAGTTTGTGTAATACCAGTAGGACTCCTGCATATTCCTGCTTTGAAACTCATTCAGGAGACTAATCTCAGCACTGACAAGAAGGTGTACTAGAAACCTAAAGGGAAAAAAGGGAAAAATCAAACAAAATGAAACCGTAAGCCGTCTCCCGTTTCTGACGTGCAGCAAGTGTAACGCAACAAAAAGTTTTCATACACAATTCTTCCAGAATTGTTAATTCACAGACGCCTTTAATGCAGAGCTTCACGAGTAAGAATAACTTCTGAGTTCCCGTAATAATGAGATAAATAAACAAATGTAAGAAGGAAACAGTTTCTCCATTACAGTTAATATTGATGTCTTAGTATAGACAATAAATCTGCAGATTCGGGATGTCGTAGTCAGTAAGGTTCATCGGGACGATGTATACGTTAAAAAACTTTAAAGTGAACGCTTATTTAGAGCGAAAACTGCTTCATGAACCAACTATAAATACGAAAAAAATATGCTAACAATTTAACCGTCCAGCAGAAAGCCTGGTTTTTTTATTTGTAATATGACAGAGTGACTTAAAATATTCGGTAAACTGAGGCAAATAATTTGCTGAAACTTTATATAATCAACTTTGACAGTAAAATACAGGCTTCACAAGACCTGGAGGTGATATCGAAAACATTTTAATTTTATGAAATATATATTTTAACCCGGAGGTGATATCGAAAACATTTTAATTTTATGAAATATATATTTTAACCCGGATGTAAGTGCGAATGACATTTACAGGATTTACCTAAACCAGTTACTTGGAGCTCTCAGAGTTACTCTGGCTAAATTAAGCAAATTTGTTGAGAGGCACAGCTTCAGGACATGATCTATCATTTTTTTGTTGTGTAAAAGGCATAGAGAGGGATTAAGAGTATCTACAGAAGGGTGTATCAGTCAACTCCAATTGCATTTGTGCACTTCTTCTCATCAGCGGTGTATTACAAAAATAGCATACATCTACACAAAAACTCAACAAAAGGTGAAATAGTCCAAGCAGTTACGCTATTGTCAGGAAGATCAGCCATTGAAACTCCATGAATAAAGACCAGTTTCCCCATCTGGTGACCCAGGAAGAGCGGAATGGTAGCAACAAAGTAAACAGCAGCTGTGGAAGAGTTATCACAGCTTCTATGGCGCCAGGAATTAAATCAATTGTCCAGATTCTAAGACAACAACAGCCATTCATAAGCAGCAGCAGCCATTGCAGCAAAAGGAGACAAAGCTTCAGTAGAAGAAACACTGGCAGCAGTCACACGATGAACACTGACGTCAGAGAAAGCGGGACAGCCTGGCATTATTTCTGGCTATCTACAGAATGAATGGCTAATGATCGCATTCATACACTACATCATCATATGTACTACACTCAACTTTCAGCAAAAGTACTTTATTATCTGTACATTGAAAAATGAGGTCTCAGATAGAAGCTGAAGTTTATGGTCATAAGCATGAACTTAGACAGCAAACTGTCAGACCAAGGAGTTAACAAGTGCAGAAAGTAGTTCGTTTTAATTGTAAGCTTTTCCAATACCCCTCAAGTCAATATTGATCTCCAGAAAGCCCTGCGAAAGTATGTACCAAAAGATACCGCTCATTGAAAGGCGATGTGACGCCGAAGCTCGTAACTACAGGTTCACCATCCCAACACAGTAGAAGTAATATTTGTTTCTGCAAGACCGCGCGGGATTAGCTGAGCGGTCAAGGGCGCTGCAGTCATGGACGGTGCGGCTGATTCCGGCGGAGATTCGAGTCCTCCCTGGGGCATGGGTGTATGTTTGTCCTTAGGATAATTTAGGTTAAGTAGTGTGTAAGCTTAGGAACTGATGACCCTAGCAGTTAAGTCCCATACGATTTCACACACATTTCATTTTTCATTTGTTTCTGCAAGGCCATTGACAAGTTACGACTTTGTACTTAGGAAGCATAGGTATACAGTGCACCAATATTGTTTTGTTATTAGAACGCTCGGTTCTGAGCCGTGGGGACCCGCCTGCGGGGCGGTTTTGACGGTGGTGCACATTTTATTGGCCTGTCCGCTTTTAGCTGCGCTCAGGTAGACATTTGCGCTGCCTGATACGCTCCCTGTCCTTTTAACTGATGACCCTGCTATGGCACGCTTAGTTTTGCGTTTTATTCGGGCAGGGGGCTTTTATCAGCTAATCAAGTGCTTGTATTTCTGTGTGATTCTGGCCTATGGCCTCCGATTTTAATCTGATTTTTCAGTGTGCTTCTCGATAGGTGGCTTTTCCTTTTTTGTCTCTATGGTCGACCAACCACTGTCACATTCTGTGTAATTTTCATTCGCTTCGTCTGGTCTCTAAGCCTTTCTTGTCCTGTGTTGTCTGTCGCCTTTTCCATTGTTTTTTTTTCTGTGTAGATGTTTTTAGATTTGGGAAAAAGGGACCGATGACCATAGCAGTCTGGTCCCTTTAATCCCCGCCAAACCAACCGCCTGCTCGATTCTAGGTTTAGGGGGATCAAACATTCCTCCATACCTGTATTTAGTACGGCTACAACAATAAATGCTCCAGTTCTGGTATTAATCGCTGTTTGCGCTGTTTGAATTATCCTTGCAGAATTCATCTTTCAATAACGCGCACGAGATGGACACAGCGTGCAACTACCTAACATACACGGTGTTTATAAACGAATAGAGGGATTTTAACGCTTTATAATATTTATTATATTAAACTTACAGTTGTAAATGATATGTCAAATGAAAGAGTACCTCAAACAGTTTTACCAAGAACCCTATAAATTTTAAATAATAGCGAAGTACGCGATTGGTTGAACTTCACTGTAAGCCAAGCGCTGGATAGGCCGCTAGGGGCCGAATGACAGGGCTTGCTTTGCATGCTGAAGATTTGTACCGAAGTCGAATTTGCTGTTCTTAGCTCTCCCACTCATCTCTTCTTGTGCTATTTTGTGGACCAAACGCATTATTAGTTCGTGATAGTCCTTTCTTCTCTCTTCTGAGTTTTGTGTTGCGCCAATTTCCATTGCTTCTATGACTCGAAAGATAGCTCGCACCTTTTCTCGTCTAACAAGGGTACTCTTTGTTCAGTATGATCTTTATGCATGTTCGCGGTGTCCATATCCCGCTCCGCTTTAGGGAGGCGTTTGTCTGACTACACGTTGTCCCCAGTTTACTCTAGACTGAACAAAGGTGAACAATCACCAGCGAAGAGGCATTGTCTCTGGTGTAAGCGACAGGTAAGCGCGATCGTGCTGCATTACGTTTACATTCAGAGGAACCTGTCCGTACTCTGCTGGTTGTTGATCTTCCAGCTAGCCGTGAAAGGACGTTCGTTTGACCTCCCTTTCGACTCCCTCAGCGCAGAGAGCGTTCCATTATTGAAGTCTAGTGTTTGCGGAAGAATTTCATTTTTCTGTGTTTACCACCATTTCCGTAAGCGATAGTGAGTTGAGATGTGAATGCAATGTTTCTAATTCAGTTACACAGATGTCATAGGTGTTTGCAGGATCCAAGAGATCAACAGCACAGAATACAGAGCAGAATGAGATATACTTGGTGGGAAATTAGCGAAGTATCAAAGGTCATAGCGAAAAAAAGAGGAAGACGATATTATCATAGTTGTTTCCATGATGGAAGATGACTGAAGAGGCATAAACTTTTGTATTTTTAGTTATTAGAATGAACTGCCCATTTTCCCTGATAGTAAATAAATACTAAAATATATCTATAATATTGAGTAATATGAAATCTAGTCCCGTCTCGTGACTTACCTTTTATGTGTAAGTACAAATGCGTTAAAAGTGTCAACCGACATGAGTACTAGGTTGTGGAACTAAGGCTGAAGCATCAGTTAGGTTTTAGTCTTACATAAAAAATCTTGGAACCTACGTTTATACTCCCTTACCCTCCCTTACCCTATTTTACTTTTACGTCGGAAAACCTCATGCTCGAACAGAAAAATTATTTCGTCTTGATAGTACCGTTTTGCATCGTGGGTACTTGTATCGTATTTAAAGACAGTTGTGTGTCAATGACCTTAGCACCAAAGAGAAAAACAGTAACACAGTGCTTAGACGGTTGCCTATCTTTTACGGCTGGTCTCGCGTACATTGCATCCCTTCAGTCTTGAATAAACTTCCATTAACAGAGACAAGTGAACTGAACCCTGGTGAAATGTCTGTGAATGCACGTTGACTAATGTTCGCTTCCCTTCAACACCGTGTAAATGAGACTTAATGCAATTTAACACGCTGCGCTTATGCTAATTCTCACTACATGACCAGCAAACGCTTTCAGCTTCTGAGATTTCCATAATAATGCTATCAGTGACAGCTAAAATCTCTCCAGCGTTGTTGTCGAAAAACGTCATCAACGTTTTACTAATGTTGAACGGTAGTTGCTTTTCAGTATTTGCCGTATGTCTTCTTACGACATTTCTTGATGCTAATATGTACTCTTATTGAGATACTTTCCAAAATAACTTGCACAATCGACCTATATTTCCAGAGTAGGTTCGAGAAAATTTTTCCATACAAGCGACTCCCATTTTTCACCCTCCTCTCTCCCAGCCACGCATATTCCCTCGTGCACCTTAAGCAGTGTCAATTTACGCTACTAAACGTCGTACGCTCTCTATACAAATCTCACTAATCTCGCACCAGAGCGCCAGGGGTGCCGATCACAGCTTTGCGCCCATAACAGTGGCTTGTGTCGCTAGAGCCAAAACGGGCCCTATCTATAGCTTTTTTTTCAGGGTTAATTTTTTTTCATTTCCCCTTTTCACGTGTTCTCCAAAGAGTTTAACCAGAGAATTACCTTCGATCTCTTTGTAAATGTATTATCGTTTGGAGGCTCCTGGTGAGCTTTGTGCAGGGGCTTTTTGCATATATCGAATGAGGTACGTGATCTAGGCAAGACACCTTTCACTCATTTTACAAAAGGAATCAGAAGAACATCATTTATATCTGGTGCTACGTGAGGGTACTTAAAATACCTTATATCATACTGTCTTCTATTAAACAGAGTAAATAAATGAAATATACCAGCACAAATGCATTACGTACTATTTTTAGAACCTCTACTTGCCTTCCAGCGGATTTGATTTAATTCATTCTGCAAATGTGCAGTTGTCTCACTGCCCATCGGCGGTGTCCTGTAGATAGCATGCCACACAATATATTTGATACCATTCTTCTCTTTTCTTCCGGCTTCATTTTTTATTTTTTTTATTTAAGATTGCGCCACAAATGTAAATGATCCCGTCATTCCATAACCTTTCTCGTCACTACATTCAGCCAACTGAACGTGTCGTGTCTCACTCTGTTTACTGAATTTCTCCTCTAACATTCAGAATTGTTTACCTTTTCCTTTCATAATTGTTCCTCTCAGAGTAGAAATTACTCAATTCTGATCACCATATGTCTCATTTAAAATTCATTTTTGCTCTACAGGCGTCGCATTGACTACGCCAAAGAGTGCGAGTGGAAATTGCTTAGCAGAATTGATACGACGATGTTTCAGTTTTTTGGTTTCTGAAATTAATGACAGCATTGCACGAGGTATGATGAACTTTTATTGCCTTAGGAAGTAATTTCCACTGATTCTGTTGTAAATTTTTTCATTTATAATCGACCTGTCTGATATATCATACTCTTCTGAAAGTGTTGATCTAGTGTCAGATAGTACCTGTTCGTGTGAGAATTTGCAATAACTTATTCATTACTCTGTCAAAAAGACGTATAACTGAAAAATATTAGATAACCGTACTTAGCTTTTGGTGTCACATGTGCAATAAATAGGTTTGAACTCACGCTCGGAAATTTTACGTTCACACCATTCACTAACAACGTCGCCAAACTATGTAGTAGCGTTACAACAACATAGCATATGCCAAAAGCTCAAGCCCAACCATTGTCAATAAAGTTCCAATTTATCATTTAATGTGGGAAGCTTAATATATGAACCAAGCCTGTGGAAATGGAAAACATTGAACACAGTGTATCGAGCGGTACCTGTGGTTTTGTATTTTGCACTGGAATATTCGCTGAGCGTCTTCTATGTCAGTCTTCACCGTTTTGAGTTATTTTTTCCGTGGACAGAAGAAAATTTAAAGATTCTTGAAAATTTATTGAATCAACATGTAATACTGAAGTTCATGGTACAAGTAATCTTATTTTTATAAATACTGAGATAAGTACATATCACAGTACCACTCTACGTCCTAGCCCCAATTTGTAACATACCTTACCCCAAAAATTTATTTTGAGCTGGTACTTGTGACTACTTTATCTGATAATCCTTATTCCTAATAACCCGATTCGACATGTGTATGTATGAGGGAATAGCAAAAAGTGAGTCGCACATGGCGTCTTGTACCTTTCCCCTTCCTAACGGCCTAATGCATTGCCATGTATTTAGCCGCGATCGCGTAAGCCTAATGAAATTAGTAGGAGGAACGTGTAAAGCAGACCCTTCAGGTGTACAGCAGACTCTGCTGAAGAAAGCATTTATTCGCAAACCTAATCTAAGCGCTGATGATAATATTGAAATGGGTGGAAATTTAGTGTTATCTCTCACGAACCACACAGGGGAAAAAGAGTACCACATAACACATTGTATACAAAAATTTTTGATAGTACAAAAAACTATTGATTAGCTAGAAAAAAGAGGTAATTAAATGGTCGCCTCTCCAATAGAGCAATGAATCTACAACGTCTTAAGAAAGGTAATGGCAGCGATATTTATGTAAATAATTACTGGCGTGGCAACATGAGGTTCGTCATGCTTTTGCACAACACAGCAGTTCACGAGAAAATAAATGAATGACAAGGCAATGAGTGTACAATTACATATTCTGAAATACTACATTTATGAAAGTAAAGTTGAATGAAGTTAATGTTTAAATAAATTGTAGCTAGAACTTGGTTATGAAAAATTAGACTTTTGATCTCAGCAAAACGTAAAGCAAAATTTGAATAAAAACAAGCAATTTAGTTTTAATTATTGAAATGTTGAATTGAGTATCCTTTAATCAAATAAGCAAATGGTTTTACCTTTAGAATAACTGCAATAAAATACGTAATAAGCCATCAGAAGCTGCTCTCTAAGCTAAATGGAGAGTACATGAAATGGAGCACTCTTAATTTGTGCTGTGTCTTTGGTTATTAGCTTTCCCAGTGAAAGTTTACTTCACTTTAAGTGAATCAAGTTAAGACTCATAACTTTTAAGCATCTGTGAAACAATACAGAAAGGAACAACAACTGAGGCAGAACATTTTGACTAAAACTGGTCATTAGGAAACACACAAAACTAGCAGTAAATAGTTACTTTTCATAGTATTACTACACTGGGTCACTGCATGGAAAAGAAAGGGATCCTGCTTAGAAATAATGTCAGAGGACAATGACCACCCTGATGTCCAACATGTTTTAACTATTGCATGTTATTGTTCAGGTTAGCTACACTTTCTGAAAGTAAGTTGTTGGGTAATTCCTACGTAAATTTATATTTTTTCACTTAATAGTCTTACGATGCTGTAGCTGTGCGGGTGACGAAGACTATAGCCGACGACGATGCTGAGCTGCCGCTGTTTCTGCTGCTGGTTGAGAACCCCTGAGTTGTCCCCAGAGCCAAGGATAATAATGGAACAGACAATAGTTAGAATGGCAGTTCCTCTGCCTGTCTACTACTACAGTGCTCTCAATACACTAGCGTTAACGAATTAATTTCGCCTACACTGTGGCGGTCATAGATCTCCACACAGCCTGTGTGGGAGCACCCAACAAACACTTCCGCACTCTTTCACCACTCAAGCTGCTAAGCGTCCTCTCTGCTGGCAGCGCGACAAAGATTCTCCTTTCGCAAAGATAAACAACGTTGCTGGTACTGACTGTCATTTCGTCGTTGCTATGGATACACTAAAATAAAGTTCCCTTGGCTATTATTCAGCAATTTACAATAGTTGCATTATCAATACAAACAACTATATAAAGTCAGAAATAAATACACTATTACACTCAATTCATAGTAACTATACTTTCTGTAATAAAGCGTACATAATCAGTATAAGAAGTACAGTTCTAGTTATTAACGGTTGTTAAACGAGGAAAAATTGTGGATGGTGCTGAAGGTATTTTATCTGCATTTTTGGTGTCACATGTGCCCCACATTCCATGAGTATTTCCTTATTAATATTATCATTACTTACGATAATTACGTGTGAGCATGTAATTAGGAAGACAGCACTGTGACATTATAACGCAAATCATCATAGCTCACCACAACATATTTTAAACAACAGAATTACATCTTTCGGAAAGTCATTAACTTTGGAAAGCAAATTTCGTGTCAGTATTGTACAAGAAAACATAAGTAACATGGATAAAGGTACTAAAAAAAAAGAGTAAAAGGATAAGAAGCGAGGTAAGAAATCACTAGTTACCGTGTTTACTTTTAATATCTTTTATACATATGATAATCATTAACAGATAACATTTCTCATTATGAGGAATGTGTGTGTTTCAAGCTGGCATCCAGATAAAACTTAAATATTTGCAACATAGCTTTACACTGGTTGCGCTGAAAAGAGAAACGCCACGTTCCACATGCTTATTTACAAAGGACGCAGCAGCATTCTATGAGGAGGCATGGCTCAGTCCTGATATGACGTCGTTGCGTGTGTCACAGTGTCACGCTAGATCTCTCTGCTCATGCAGTGGCATTACAGAACATCCATCTTCCTTGAATTATCAGAAAACTCAGTGTCGGGTAATCTCCAGCAGTCCTTGTATTTCTGTCACAGTGGATAATAGACCTGAAACTAATACATTGTTTGAGTGCATCGGTATTCACTTAAAGCATATAATACATGGAATAAAAGAATTCTAACAAATTATATACCAAATTACAAATGATACATATATCAGAGTGACATTTATTCACTTTGGTCGTGGCTTGTGTTTTTCTTTCATTTTAGTTGCTTTTAGAACATCTACTTTTCATTATACCTCTCGCAAATTAGTTCCCGACCGTTAGACCCAGGAAAAAAATGTGGAGTACATTTAGAAAACTATAATAATAGTTAAGTTTTTATTGGAAATTCTTTCTCAGATTAGTCAGTTCTTGACTGATAACACTAAGGGTTAGTGAAAGGTATACTTACAGTCTTAAATGGTCCTTTATAAGTAAATTTAAACTTTGAAACCTTATTATCAATTTCGCTCGATTTCTTGATCGTCTTAAAGAGAACGATGTCACCAATTGCAAACTTAGCAAACCGTGATTTCGCGTCATGACGCCGCAATCGCACGTCGGCCTTCTTTTTATTACCTCTCGCAAACGTTCTTTTTTATCTCATTGCCAATACTAACTCGGGGAATCAGTTATCTACTCCACCAAACTCTTAGACTTATGGTATAATGAAATATACTCCGGAGTGAACCCTGTACACTCATGTGTAAAAGCATTCATAATCGTCTACATATTTGCTCCACGCCCTGTGCGTGTGGTGTCAACACGTTCCACGAAGTCGCTCAAGCTAAATGTTTCATTCCGCTGGATATCCGGACGATCAATAGGCTGATAGGTGTATCACCTCCACTCCGTTGCTTTTCATACCTCCATTCCACAATCGGGAAGTAATCTGTGCCCCGTTATCGTTCAAAATCGCTTTTGGTTTGCCGATATGCACAAATTAATCGCTTGAGTTGATGCCTTTCTTGTAGGATATAACTTAACGAACTTCGAAACGGCAGCCAGCACTGCCAATACGTAGGCGAAATTGCCTGAGGTCTCCAGGATGGGGCTATATTGGTTCGCACATACTAACTCCAGTATATCGTCAGGTGTTAATGCTCTGCGTAGGATCCAAAACTGTGCAATTTGTTACTTTGACCCTCTGACATTTATCGCAAGTCTTTTCTCCTACCTGTTGTTCTCTTTGATGTGTTGTTAAAACTCACAACATCAGCCATTTTCTCTGCATATTTCTTGGCTCCACCGTTACCGTAGCCTAAATGATAAGTCTACAATTTCGGTGATGTACTTGGTTGACCACCACACTAACCAAGTTTCTCTATTCTCATCTTTGTTTATGTTCAGGATATTGTTGCACATACTTGTAATAAGTTTTCAACTTTTCTCCGTCGTTGTTCTTTTCGTCGTAACTGGTCTTCACTATTTTCGAGCATTGGTCCTCGCTTTATTGACGACGTATATTTTGCCAAGTACTATCAGTACATCCTCGAAGTCTTTTACCCGTATAATGTCTTCATTCACACCAAAGTCATTCCAGAAATATCCGTCCGGCTTTGGTACCAGTAGCGGTTTATCTGATTTTTATTAAATTTTTTGTTCTTGGACATTCTTAATTTCTATCTGCCTCTTCTGTTGTTGTTGAAGCTGTTTTGCTTCCAACAGTGTAACCCTTTCATCGATTTCTTTGATTAACGGAACTTGTTTTACCAACAGTTCGCTACCTGTCGAGCTCCAATGTTGGGCGCGTAATGGGGCCCCTTAGGGATATGGCGGCGAAGGAGGGGAAGAAATCCAGTGTGCACTCCGTGTGCATTCTGGGAGGAGTCATTCCTGATGTGGAAAGGTTCCTTCCGGATGCCATGAAGAGCACAGGGTGCAGCCAGCTGCAGGTGGTGGCACATGTCGGCACTAATGACGTGTGTCGCTTTGGATCTGAGGAAATTTTCTCTGGATTCCAGCGGCTATCTGATTTGGTGAAGGCTGCCGGTCTTGCTTACGAGATGAAGGCACAGCTCACCATCTGCAGGATCGTCGACAGAACCGATTGCGGACCTTTGGTGCAGAGCCGGGTGGAGGGTCTGAATCAGAGGCTAAGACGGTTTTGGACCGTGTTGGCTGCAGATTCCTTGACTTGCACCATAGGGTGGTGGGGTTTCGGGTTCCGCTGAATAGGTCAGGAGTTCACTACACTCAGCTGGCGGCTACACGGGTAGCGGAGGCTGAGTGGCGTGGAATGGGCGGTTTTTTAGGTTAGAAGGCCTCGGGAAAGTACGGGGTGGGCTTCAATGTCAAAGGGTGCGTGGCAAATACAGGACGTGCTTGGATCAAGGAACAGTCGGAATTATAGTTGTAAATTGTTGTAGCTGTGCTGGAAAAGTCCCTGAGCTTGAAGCGCTAATAGAAAATGCAGAAGCTGATATCGTTATAGGTACAAAAAGCTGGCTAAAGCCTGAAATAAGTTCTGCAGAATTTTTTACGAAGTCTCAGACGGTGTTCAGGAAAGACAGATTAGGCAGAATTGGTGGTGGAGTGTTTGAGTCTGTCAGTAGTGGCTTATCTTGTAGGGAAGTCGAAGTAGATACTCCGTGCGAATTGGTATGGGTGGATGTTATACTTAACAGCCGAATTAAGTTAATAATTGGCTCCTTCTACCGACCCCCAGACTTCGATGATACAGTTGCGGAACAGTTCAGAGAAAGTTTGAGTCTCGTAGCAAATAAATACCCCACTCATACGGTTATAGTTGGTGGAGACTTCAACCTTCCCTCGATATGTTGGCAAAAATACTTGTTCAAAACCGGTGGTAGGCAGAAAACATCTTCCGAGATTGTCCTAAATGCTTTCTCCGAAAATTATTTCGAGCAGTTAGTCCACGAACCCACGCGAATTGTAAATGGTTGCGAAAACACACTTGACCTCTAAGCCACAAACAATTCAGAGCTAATAGAGAGCATCATGACAGATACAGGGATTAGTGATCACAAGGTCGTTGTAGCTAGGTTCAATAAGGTTTCTTCCAAACCAATCAGAAACACACGCAAAATAATTTTATTTAAAAAAGCAGATAAAGTGTCACTAGAAGCTTTCCTAAAATACGATCTATTTTCCTTCCGAACTGACTATGCAAATGTAGGCGAGATGTAGCTCAATTTCAAAGATATAGTAGCAACAGCAATTGAGATATTCATACCTCATAAATTGGTAAGAGATGGAACGGATCCCCCGTGGTACACAAAAAAGGTCCGAACGCTGTTGCAGAGGCAACGGAAAAAGGAACGCGCGGAATTTGGTACGGATTTCGATGCGAGATGCCTTTAATATGTTCCACACCGAAACATTGTCTCGAAATTTGGTAGAAAATCCGAAGAAATTCTCGTCGTAAGTAAAGTACAGAAGTGGTAAGACGCAGTCAATACCTTCGCTGCTCAGTGCCGATGGTACTGTTACCGAGGACTGTGCCGCTAAAGCGGAGTTATTGTACGCAGTTTTCCGAAATTCCTTCACCAGGGAAGACGAATTGAATATTTCAGAATTTGAAACACGAACATCTGCTAGCATGAGTTTTTTAGAAGTAGATACCTTAGGGGTTGCGAAGCAACTCACATCGCTTGATATGGGCAGGTACAGATTGTATACCGATTAGGCTCCTTTCAGACTACACTGATACAATAGCTCCCTACTTAGCACTGATATACAACCGCTCGCTCACCGATAGATCTGTACCTACAGATTGGAAAATTGCGCAGGTCGCACCAGTGTTTCAGAAGGGTAGTAGGAGTAATCCATCTAACTACAGACCTATATCATTGACGTCGGTTTGCAGTAGGGTTTCGGAGCATATACTGTATTCAAACATTATGAATCACCTCGAAGGGAACAATCTATTGACACGTAAACTGCATGGCTTCAGAAAACATCTTTCTTGTGCAAAGCAGCTAGCTCTTTATTCGCACGAAGTAATGGCCGCTATCGACAGGGGATCTCAAGTTGATTCCGTATTTCTAGATTTCTGGAAAGCTTTTGACAAGGTTCCTCACAAGCGACTTCTAATCAAGCTGCGGACCTATGGGGTATCGTCTCAGTTGTGTGACTGGATTCGTGATTTCCTGTCAGGAAGGTCGCAGTTCGTAGTAATAGACGGCAAATCATCGAGTAAAACTGAAGTGATATCAGGTGTTCCCCAGGGAAGCGTCCTGGGACCTCTGCTGTTCCTGATCTATATAAATGACCTGGGTGACAATCTGAGCAATTCTCTTACATTGTTCGCAGATGATGCTGTAATTTACCGTCTAGTAAGGTCATCCGAAGACCAGTACCAGTTGCAAAGCGATTTAGAAAAGATTGCTGTATGGTGTGTCAGGTGGCAGTTGACGCTAAATAACGAAAAGTGTGCGATGATCCACATGAGTTCTCAAAGAAATCCGTTGGAATTCGATTACTCGATAAATAGTACAATTCTCAAGGCTGTCAATTCAACTAAGTACCTGGGTGTTAAAATTACGAACAACTTCAGTTGGAAGGACCACATAGATAATATTGTGGGGAAGGCGAGCCAAAGGTTACGTTTCATTGGTAGGACACTTAGAGGATGCAACATGTCCACGAAAGAGACAGATTACACTACACTCGTTCGTCCTCTGTTAGAATATTGCTGCGTGGTGTGGGATCCTTACCAGGTGGGATTGACGGAGGACATCGAAAGGGTGCAAAAAAGGGCAGCTCGTTTTGTATGATCACGTAATAGGGGAGAGAGTGTGGCAGATATGATACGCGAGTTGGGATGGAAGTCATTACAGCAAAGACGTTTTTCGTCGCGGCGAGACCTTTTTACGAAATTTCAGTCACCAACTTTGTCTTCCGAATGCGAAAATATTTTGTTGAGCCCAACCTACATAGGTAGGAATGATCATCAAAATAAAATAAGCGAAATCAGAGTTCGAACAGAAAGGTTTAGGTGTTCGTTTTTCCCGCGCGTTGTTCTTGAGTGGAATAGTAGAGAGATAGTATGATTGTGGTTCGGTGAACCCTCTGCCAAGCACTTAAATGTAAATTGCAGTGTAGTCATGTAGATGTAGATGTAGATGTAGGTAGTATTCTTCGGTAAGATTGCTATCATATTCCAGAGTGCTTGGAGAAACTTGCTGTGTTTCTACTTCTAATTCTCCTGATGCAACCCATACCAATCTCGTCTGACTTTATAACGTCAGCTTTAACCTCACGGGTGCTGTAATATTCATTGCTTTCAGTTAGTTGCATCCGGCCTTTATGGGCAATCTCGTTTTGCCCCTCGTCACAATTTTCTCCTCGTTTTTCTTTAAGATCAGCGTCGTTGGGATTGGCTACTTCAATTACTACAACATTTGGACACGCCTGCCTCTCGCTTTCTGTTTCCTCATAAACGGTAATTTCATGCGGGATTAGAAGCGTCAAATATTGTCCGCTCTCCCTACTGGAACACCTTCCGACCGAACAGAGCTCGTCACAAACCGTCGCGTTCGGCATTGCCCTGCGCGATAACGGAGTTTTTATCCGATATTATCTTCTTTGATTATGCCGGCGAATCACACAGTATTGGAGCCTGCGGGTACCGTTGATGCTTTAACAGCTGCTGCCTCTTTCTCAACGACCGGTAATATATTTTAATTTTTATTATGGACAGTGACTACTTTGTCGATGACCGCTTCAATCGTTATTGCGGATGCATTATTTTCTCTGTCTTCTTGCACTTTCTCCCATTGCCGATTTATCCATTCTGATCTGTCATGAAGACGATGCCTAAACTTTCTTCTTGGCCGTCAATGTTTTCCCATAACCGGTGGGCCCAGAACTGGCGCAGCTAATGATTTCTCGGATTACGTACTACTGGCCTGCTTCCATCCGTCTGTCACAGTCGCTGATTTTGCTACCGCCTATTAACTTTCTGCTGAGAACCAAGTACCATACTCACATGATACTGGCCTCTGTACTTTGTTCTATTATTGTTCTCAAAATGACGGTTATTGTTATAGTGGTGTGAGCTGTTATTGCCAGGTTGCTGGTTGCCGTTATTGCCACTTTTATTGTGATAGTGGTAGGTGGCATTGTGGTAATTGTAGCTGTGGTTATTCTGCCATTTGGCTTCATCTTCGACCTTTTCTAAGAATGCAGTAATTGATTTGTAGCTACTGTCTATGCATCTCTGGGAATCATCTGGAAGCTTCTTCCACAACTCCAAGACAATCTCCGATTCAATCCGTCAATGACGCAATACACTTTACCGATCAAATTTTCGCAAAATCCTTCGAGCGGCGAGAATTTGCGTCGTAGGGTTTTGACACTACGGAATCGCGCCATTCACTCCTCTGCATTTGTTCCGACCAATATTCTTTCAAGAACGCATTTTTAAATATCTGAAAGCTCAAGTTCGCAACATCGAGGTTTAAGCCTCGTTACGTTGGCTCAGCTGCTAGCACGTCGATTACAGTGTTAATTTTTCTCTTATCCGTCGACGATTCAGACAATACCCTTACTCAATTTTTGATAAAGTCTGTAACGTGCAACCCACCCTGCATTTTCAGGGGATCGAAACGATCCCCCTTCACTAAAATTTTAGTATTATGTGCGTGACCTGACACATAGTGCAGCCTTTCGTCTAATCCATTTCCTAGTTCTATTACTTTTGTAACAACTTGGCAAGTGGTCGCCGCTAACGTTTCCCCATCCCTCTTTTCCTCATAAAACGTTGTCAACTGTTTCTTCACTTTAGTGTCTGTGTCTTACACTAAGGTTTGCTAATTAATAAGGTTTCGCTGTCGTCTTTTCGAGATAATTCCTCCTTTTTATTTTATTTTCAATATTGGGATCAACAATCTGTTCAAGTTTCTCTATACGTTTGTCTTCAAAACGACTTCTGTGATTCTTATTTTTGACTATACCGATCTCGGTATTCAGGAAAATTATTTCTTCCTTAATTTCGTCTACCTTCAGTTCACAACTCCAATATCATTGTTAACAATATTGAGTCTTTAGGATTGATCATTAATTTATACGGATTGACATTTTATCTATTCTGATTCAGTTTTTATTGATTCAGGTTGAGCATTAATTTTAGTATTAATAGATTTGAACTGAGCATAAATTGTACTGATCAATATGCCTCACATATCGTTTACATTTTCAGCTATTGATGGTTTTAAGTCTAAATCAAACTCTTTCTTAATGGTTTCCTCGTATCCACCGTCAATGAACAACGGTTGTCGTTTTTTAAATGTGTAGCATCTGCCAATGCATGAAATTCTATTTTCCTCTTTTCCTTTTGTTTCAGTGGTAGCGTCTGTGATGCAAGCCGCCGGTTCCCGAAAGATTTGTTCCGCTGCCAGCATTTCCTTTGTTCTTATTAAAGTCCCCCGTTATGAGAAACCGCATTCTCAGTTTAATGTGTTTCCATCATGTTGCTTGTTTTACTGATTAATGCAAATATAGAAGCTTTGTGGCTTTTTTTCCCTTCTTACTAGTGCTGTGCGTTAGCGACTATATTCGTAGCTAAAGGGTTTAATTCGCTAAGAATCAGCACAATGTAAAATCCATGCTACAAGACCCGTAAGCTTCCCCTTACTATACAGCCAAATGGACTAGGATGTAATTGACCGTCATCGCGCATCCCTTACGAAATTTTACAGTGAGTAAGGTTGTCGCAAGCAAAGGAAAATAATACCGGTTAGTAGGAGGGAAGTGTGCAAGAGGTCCTACTGAAGGAAGAATCTATTCTAAATGTAATCTAACATTGTTGATAATATTGAAATGGATGGGAATTTAGTGCAATGGCTCACGAACCACATAGAAGGAAAAAGGTACCAAGTAATATTTTTAATACGAAATATATTATTTTTAATACTAAGTAAAAGGTATATATAACCGGTCGGTAGCACAGTAGGGCAATGAATCTCCAGTATCTTAAGAAAGGTAATGCAAAAGAAATTTAAGTAAATAATCGCTGGCTTGGCAACACCAGGTTGCACAACACAATAGTCAACAAGAAAATAAATGAATGAGAAGTCTTGAGTTTGCACTTACTCACTGTGAAATACTAAATTTTAAAGGTAAAGATGAATGAAGTTACTGGTTAAATAAATCCAACTGAAATTTGTTTACGTTCAAAATAAGACTATCAGTAACCTGAGCATAACATAATGCAACATTTGGAAAAAGGCAAGCAATTTACTTTTTGTTACTGAAAGACTGAATTGAATTTACTTCAAGCAACTTATTTTACGTTTAGAATAACTACAATAAAATACATAACAAGCCAACAGAATTCAGTCGCTGAGCTAAATAGAGAATACATGAAGTGGAGCACTCCTAATCTGTGCTGTGTCTTTTGTTATTAGCTCGACCATTGAAATGCTACATTACTCTAAGCGAATGTACTCAAAACTGCAAATTATTTAAGCCTGTGTTAACTAATACAGGAATGAACAGATTCTGAGATAAAATATTTACAAACTGTTAAGTCTTTTGTGTCCACTTGTTGACAAAATGCCTATTGACTTCTGTTTCGGGTTCTACGGTCGACGGTCGTCTGATGGTTTTACTGACGTTTCGCCAGCACGAGTGTCTGTCATTGTCAAACCTACACCCTCCATTGCCGTTGGTGATCTGGGGCCGAGCTCGTGGACGCAGACTATATCTACCTGGTGCCAAAACGTCCGAGGGCTTCTCCGCTGTCGTTTCCGGTGCGGTTCTCCTCTTGGTACCTGCGACAGCCGTTCGCTGCAGTACGGGAAGCCAGGATCCGTTTACCTTAAGGCTTTCCTCTTTTTTGTTGAAGCTATTTGCTTGGTTTTGTGTTTCTACAGAAGCACATCGTATCTACGACAGAAGGGAACGAGCTTTTCGGCGTGAGAGAATTCATACAGCACGGAGAGACTTGGCAACAACGGATCACCAACTTTTGGACACATTCTATGAAGTAAGTAGCACAGTGCATCCGACGACTAACACAAAATCGACAGCATCACTCACAGGAGCATGCAGAACTAACTCGAGTGCTGCACTGAGCGACAGAAGAAACAGTTCGTAAGATGATGGAAGCAGATCGACAAGGCGACTCCCGACATGTCACGCACAGTGGCCAACCTCACTGAACGACAATTAACAGAGGAGAAAGTGTCTGTTCTTCAAAAAGGAGGGAATTTCGCTATCGTTCCGAGAGCTATACCTATGGAGGGCATCATTGCTAACACCGAAACAGCCATTCTGACCCTTCCTTGTGAAAATGCAGAGGAAATACGCACTGAAACGGCCAGGATACTACGCAGAGCAAAACCACCAGCTTGCTACCTGAAGAAAGAAGAGGAACAAGCCATTAAAAATCATAATGCCGACAGGAGTATATTGGTACTGCCTGCCGTTAAGGGGAATGCGACCGTCGTAATGAAGATCCAAGCCCTGTTAGATCCGACGACGTACCGAAAACTAAGCGCAGATCCGACGCAGCGTATCACACGGAACACAGATCGGTTAATCAAGGCGTCTTCTCTGCCGGCGGACGTACAGAGAAACCTGCGCAACACAGAGGCCCTACCACCTCGGCTATTTGGATTACCTAAGATCCATAAGAACTACGTTCCACCTTGATTGTTAGCGCTCCTAGTTCACCGACGTATAAACCAGCAAAACATTTGGCCTCTCTGCTCGAGTCGCACGTGGGGAAGACCACTACATACATAAAGCACTCAGGACATTTCATTGAGAAGCTGAAGAAACTGAAATTTGCCCCAAACGACATTCTGATCAGCTTTGATGATGTTCCTTTGTCTACGGAAGTGCCACTCAGTGACGCTCTAAGCACATCGGTTCCATTTTCACGAAATACATCACAAAGCTCTTTCACGCATGTCTCACCAAGAGCTATTTTACGTGGAATGGCAGTTTCTACGAACAGCTGGATGAGTCGCGATGGGTAGTCCTCTTAGTCCAGTGGTGGCCAACTTATTCATGGAACATTTCGAAGCACAGGCACTGGACTTGGCACCATATAAACCTAAAGTGTCGTACAGATACGTCGATGATACTTTCGTTGTGTGGAGCCATGATGAAGAACAGCTCGATGACTTCTTAAGACACTTGAGCCGCTTCCATGGCAACATAAAATTTACCATGGAGGTAGAAAAGAACAATACTGCCATTTCTAGATGTCCTGGTCACAAGATATGGTGAAAACCTGGGACACAGCGTGTATCGAAAACCGACACACGTGGACAGAGACATGCTCAAACCATCAAACCACCACCCGAGTCCGAAAATAGTCATGATTAATTCGCTCGTAACGCGAGCAGGGCGAATATGTGAGTCGCAGCACATCAGACGCGAAGTGCAACACCTGGAAGGTTTTCAGAGGAGCAATGGGTAATCCACAAATTATATTAGAAGTCCAACAGAGCCAAACACTCAGCGAAGTAAGAAATCAGAGAAAGAAATGCCGGGTACGGCCTTTTTGCCATACTTTCCCAGAGGGGCGGACAGAATCGGCCGTATATTGCGTAAACACGGCGTAAAGACGATTTTAAAATCGACAATAAAGATCAAACCGTGTCTTAGATCGGCAAAGGAGAAAACGTACCCACTTGCAATGTCGGGAATATACCGCATACCATGCACATGCGGAAAAGATTATATCGGAATGACTGGACGATCAGTTGGCAACAGTATCAAGGAACAGAAGCTACATTGCAGGTTTGGGCAGGTGGAGAAATCGGCCGTGTCAGAGCACGCAATGAGTGAGACCGACCACGTAATAAAATTCGCCGACACGGACGTTCTGGCTGTAGAGAAGCACTAACACACTCGCGTCTTCAGAGAAGCTGTAGAAATACAAAAACACGCGAATAGCTTCAACAAGAAAGAGGAAAGCCACAAGGTAAAAGGATCGTGAGTTCCCATACCGCAGCGAAAGACCGTCGCAGGTAGCAAGAGGAGAACCGCACCGGAAATGACAGCGGAGAAGCCCTCGGACGTTGGCGCGCCAGCTACATATAGTCTGCGGCCGCGAACTCGGCTCCAGCTCACCACCGGCAATGGAGGGTGAAGCTTTGAGAATACCATCCACTCGTACTGGCGAAACGTCAGTAAAATCATCAGAGGAATGTCAGTTGTAGAACCCAAGACCGAAGCCAATAGGCAGTTTGTCACAGAAAATTTAGACTGAAAGTGGTCATTAGCAAACACACAAAAGTGGCAGTTAATAGTTAATAAGTTTCCATATTCTTACAACACTAGGTGATTGCGCGGAAAGGAAAGGGATCCTGCTCGGTAATAATGTCTGAGGGCAGTGACAAAACAGCTGCCCTACATGTTCTAACTATTGCAGGTTATTACTCAAGTTAGTCATACTTTGTGAAAGAAATATAACTGGGCAATGCTTCGACAATACTATATCTGTTACTTTACGGCCCTACTACATTATAGCTGTGCGGGCGAAAAAGAGTTTATCTGATGCTGTTGCTACTGATGATGGTTGAGAAACTCGAGTCGTCTTCAGAGCCGCGGATTAATATGGAACAGGCAGTAGTTGGAACTGCAGCATCATTCGCCTGTCCACTACCACCGAGCTCTGAATACGAATTAGTGGCCCGTACACTGCACGATCACACCGTGTCTGCGGGACCGCAAAACAAACACTTCCGCGCTCTTACATGACCCATGCCGCTCCGCTGCCTCTCTGCTGGCAGCGTGACGGAGACACTCTACACACAAAAATGAACAATGGCACAGCTACTGACATTTCGAACGTTGCTATCGATACATCATAATAAAGTGCCCCCGGCTATTACCCAGTAACTTACAACATTTACTCTATAATTACAATCGACTGTATACGATCAGAAATAAATAAACTATTACAACCAATACATACTAACTATAGTTTCTATAATAAAGCTTACATATTGTAAATCAAAAGTATATAAATGCCGAAATATTTTAGATGTTGCATAAGGTATAGCGCAGTAATAGTGCTTACTGTCAGAAGAGATTACATGTTCAGCATTTCCTGTAGGCACAGTACTGCTACAGTATGGATAACATGTGTACCACGGTCTGGGAGTGAAATGGCGCGGCATTTACAAACTTAGACCATACCTGAAGTACGCAGGACCATACGATTTTTGTGGACGAAACGTCTAAATTGCACACAAATACAACATGAAATTATGTTGTGTGAAAATGAAGCCCATACAGACGTCATTATTATTTTTTTATTTTAAAATAGCTACTTAGTTTCGGCCCTTCAATGTGCCATCTTCAGGCTGTAGTTGACGCTGAAAGGCTTGACACGATCCCTAATTACATGCCGCAATCAATCATCAACTGCCATGAGTTGGCAGTCATGATTTGGCAGTTGATGGTTGACGTGCTGACAGAAAGCTTTCACATAGTCTGTTGGCCACTGATGCAATGGCACCCCTGCAGCATCAAATACAGTCTGAAGATGGCCCATTGAAGCAACGAAACTAGTAGCTACAAAATAAATAAAATAGTAAGGACGGCTGTAGGCATTTCATTTTCTCACAATAGTAAACGGCCTTCGTCCTCAGGCGGGCCGGAGTGGCCGTGCGTTTCTAGGCGCTGCAGTCTGGAGCCGAGCAACCGCTACGGTTTTAGGTTCGAATCCTGCCACGGGCATGGATGTGTGTGATGTCCTTATGTTAGTTAGGTTCAATTAGTTCTAAGTTCTAGGTGACTGATGACATCAGAAGTTAAGTCGCATAGTGCTCAGAGCCATTTCAACAATTTTAAAACTTCGTCCTCAAGATCTCCTGTCAAATCGACGAACAAACAAAAACTTAAAATTCTAGATGTGTAGGGATCTAATGAGTGTGTGGATCAAATGTGATATCTTGCCCAGCTATACTGAAAGGATATGAACAATTCGACAAAGGCGCACAATCTTGGGTGATGCTGATCAGCAAGAAAGGCCATCGACCTCACCCACAGATGATAATCTCCATGCAACTGATGAATTGATCAGAAGAAATCGTACATTTTCCGACGGTGAAGACGGCGACACAGCGGTTGTCGAATGATTTCGTGATGAGCGGAATTCCATTGTTGAGTAGATGAAGCATTTCAAGAACGTTCCTTCCTTTGTTCTCAGAGATCTGACAACGGTTGTCTCCAAAGAAATACAAAGAAATGTTGCATCTTTCAAAGACTCTGACTGGTAATAGAATGTTTTATGATATAAGCGGTCCATTAAAACGCTGTATTGAGATCCACCGCATAATGCATCAACAGCATTACTCTTGAAAATACACTACTGGAAATTGAAATAAGAACACGGTGAATTCATTGTCCCAGGAAGGGGAAACTTTATTGACACATTCCTGGGGTCAGATACATCACATGATCACACTGACAGAACCACAGGTACATAGACACAGGCAACAGAGCATGCACAATGTCGGCACTAGTACAGTGTATATCCACCTTTCGCAGCAATGCAGGCTGCTATTCTCCCATGGAGACGATCGTAGAGATGCTGGATGTAGTCCTGTGGAACGGCTTGCCATGCCATTTCCACCTGGCGCCTCAGTTGGACCAGCGTTCGTGCTGGACGTGCAGACCGCGTGAGACGACGCTTCATTCATTCACAAACATGCTCAATGGGGGACAGATCCGGAGATCTTGCTGGCCAGGGTAGTTGACTTACACCTTCTAGAGCACGTTGGGTGGCACGGGATACATGCGGACGTGCATTGTCCTGTTGGAACAGCAAGTTCCCTTGCCGGTCTAGGAATGGTAGAATGATGGGTTCGATGACGGTTTGGATGTACCGTGCACTATTCAGTGTCCCCTCGACGATCATCAGAGGTGTACGGCCAGTGTAGGAGATCGCTCCCCACACCATGATGCCGGGTGTTGGCCCTGTGTGCCTCGGTCGTATGCAGTCCTGATTGTGGCGCTCACCTGCACGGCGCCAAACACGCATACGACCATCATTGGCACCAAGGCAGAAGCGACTCTCATCGCTGATGACCGTAGCCCAGCTTCATGGAGACGGTTGCGAATGGTCCTCGCCGATACCCCAGGAGCAACAGTGTCCCTAATTTGCTGGGAAGTGGCGGTGCGGTCCCCTACGGCACTGCGTAGGATCCTACGGTCTTGGCGTGCATCCGTGCGTCGCTGCGGCCCGGTTCCAGGTCGACGGGCACGTGCACCTTCCGCCGACCACTGGCGACAACATCGATGTGCTGTGGAGACCTCACGCCCCACGTGTTGAGCCAATCGGCGGTACGTCCACCCGGCCTCCCGCATGCCCACTATACGCCCTCGCTCGAAGTCCGTCAACTGCACATACGGTTCAAGTTCACGCTGTCGCGGCATGCTACCAGTGTTAAAGACTGCGATGGAGCTCCGTATGCCACGGCAAACTGTCTGACACTGACGGCGGCGGTGCACAAATGCTGCGCAGCTATCGCAATTCGACGGCCAACACCGCGGTTCCTGGTGCGTCCGCTGTGCCGTGCGTGTGATCATTGCTTGTACAGCCCTCTCGCAGTGTCCGGAGCAAGTATGGTGGGTCTGACACACCGGTGTCAATGTGTTCTTTTTTCCATTTCCAGGAGTGTATGTATCGAGTTTCCAGGGATATTTGTACGCTTTCACGCCAAATGAGGATTTTCATAATAGAATCTTCCACTCTCTCTCTCTGTCAACTGTATCGCAAATAAACTAAAATATATGTCTTAATAAAATAGTTTACGACAGTAAAATGTGTGGAAACTTATGAAATGTGACGAGTTATAACTCAGTAAAAATGGCAAAATTTTCATTTCCATTGAACTGTGGGAACTTCGCTTCCACCTCACGATATCCGTCGTAGAGACTCTCAGTAATGTTGACGTGAACAATTACTCCCCAAAGGAAAGTGCATAGATTCGAATAATGCCTTTTTCGACACCTCCCATCCTTAAATTTTCCGAACTTTATATCATTTCGAACCACTCGCAGCTCCGAGGTTTTGATGAGTCTTCCCTTTGACTGGAGTAAGAAATTACGTATGTAAGAATGGCTGACCAAAGCTTTCAGAAAAGAGAAACAATACATTTTCCTGTACAGAAAAGCCATTGCTGTTGTATTCTTTGTGCTGCTCACAGATCACTGCAAAATAGCTGAAAAGACCAAGAATTCCGTAATAACATGGTCTCATTGTTTGAGAATGAGAGATTTTCAGATAAAAACAGTCGCGGAAAACCACCTGACGGAGTGTTCAATATTTTCTGCAAATAATTTGTAGTTTATGCTGGTATACCCAGCTGGCACAGGAGATTTTCTCCGCTCAGGGACTGTATTTTGTGTTCTCTTCATCATTTCATCCCCATCACCGACGCGCAAGTCGCCCAATGTGGCGTCGAATGCAATAGGTACTTGCCCTCGAATCGGGGACTCCCGACCCACAATGCCGTACGCTCTAAATAAAAAATAATAATAAAAAATAGGTTCAAATGCCTCTGAGCATTATTGGACTTAACAGTGGAGGTCCGCAGCTCCCTAGAACTTATAACTACTTAAACCTAATCAACCTAAGGACATCACACACATCCATGCCCCAAGCAGGATTCGAACCTGCGACCGTAGCGGTAACGCGGTTCCAGAATGAAGCGCCTAGAACGGTGCCGTATGCTCATTTCCATGGAAGTCCGAAGAGTGAACTTGAGTTTTTTTGAGTATTTCTTGTTTTCTGTTGAGTCGTATACCGAATTATAGACGTATGTGGCCGTGTGCTTTTCGAAAGAGCCAAAACTGTTTGTTAGTACAAACAATCCTGTTGGAAGAACACCCGCAACTGAGTACTATAGCAGAGGTGGAAAACAGCGCTTCAGTTTACAACTGAAACGGTATTTTCCACCTCTGCTGTTTGTTAGTACTATATAAGCGGCAGCACGATGCTCTCTTCCGTTGAACGGCAGCACCGTTAAGGTAACAACGAAAGACCCCGAAATGCTGTTACGTGAACTCAGGCCGAGTAACCGCCACCCTACGGAAATTTAGTCAAAATAAAAGCTCGGCGACGCTCTATAAAGCGTCAGTCTGCCAACGCCGCGCGTGCTATAGCCATGAGTTCCAATAGGCCATGAAGACCCGGCGAACTTCTGCCATGGCGTCGCCAGCACAGCAGGCGACTTTGCCACCTCGCCCACTGCCACAGCCAAGTTAGTAGGGAATGTGTACCATACTCCAACTATACTGGAACATAACTACTGCATCTTTCGACCATAAATGCTGCACCAGTAGTCAGCGTGAACCATAATCCATGAAATTTCAGAATTTCTAGCTTGATAACACCACAACATTTTGGCAAGGTAAGGACAGCTTTAAGGAAGAAGAACGTGACCACCGACAATATTTTATGAATGGCAAGGTAGTCATGCAGTCACCCACAAAGACTGCTGACGGTTCAGCAAAGGACGATCTGGTATTGCGGAAGGCTGAAATCTATGGTATATATAACCGGTGTGGCAAAGCCTATATTCGTCAGACAAAGCGCATATTTCATGATAGATTTGAACATTATCGCCACATTCGCGTTTCGCAGCAAAGTATGTCAGCCATAGTTGAGCGTCTCCACAGGACATGGAAACTTTGGTCTCGGCGAGATCGTTCTAAGATTCAATCTTCAGCAATCGGTGGAAATAAGTTTATCGTAATATCTTATTAATCGAGACGGCGTATTTCAACATGATAAGCCGTGAGACCCGGTGATTTCATTAATTCCTTGAGAAAGATAGCAATTTATGACCAACGATAGGTCTAGCGACATTTAAATTTATTAATTTTGACATCTGAATCTAATCTCTGCGAGTGCTCATGACGGAAAGGAGCGCGCATGTGGTACCACATTACGTATGTGCCTGAGTGCTGTAGATGGAGCAATATACGAAGACGGTATGAACTCCACAGATACTCCACTCATTTAGCGCCAACGTTATCCCATTGCAATACAGAAACTTCATGGAATACTCCTTACATCGGGGATGCTTCGAGAATCGCAACTTAAATGATCTTTGTGCATGGCTGTCTGCTGGGTTCGTACCACCCTTGCAGCATTGTCGCAATTTTCCATTGACTAACTGATATGTAATGACACAACACCTAATTCGTTGGTTTCATAGCGCTGGAAATTGGGGCCGTTAGTTTTGATTTATTTTGTTGTGCAAAACAAAGGCCCTTCTATTACTACTTTTCTTGCAAATAGCTCTTCTCATATGAAGAATCTTGCACAGGATAGAGTAGCATGGAGAGCTACATCAAACCAGCATCTGCACTGAAGACCACAACAACAACAGCAGCTCTTTTAAATTTACTTCTTGTCTATCGCGCATAAACTATGGTCTTATCATCAGGTATTTTAGCATGAGATCGATCTGATACACCAGAGGTAGTACATCTTGTATCTGTTGATAGTTCCACAGTCCTTACACATTTCATATTAAAAAAAAAAACCGGAACAAGGTGATACGTATAATCCTTAAATTGATATGTGTAGTTGCAGGCAAAAGGAAAAGGAAAAAAATAGCAAAGGAGACCTCTTGCTATCAAACTTTCGAGACCAAACGATAGTCGAACAACCGCCGTGTCGGCCTAAGTCATTCAACAAAGGATGCGGTAAGGAGGCACGTGGGGTCAGCGCAACGCGCTCTTGGCCGTTGTCGACCTTTCAACCTCTGAGCCGATACCTCTGTCATGGTAGCTCTTCAACTGGTATCACGAAGTTGAATGCAACCACTTCACCTTTCCCACGATGGAAAAATCCCTGGCAATACCGGGAATCTAACCCAGATTTCCAGCATGATGGTTTGTCGCGGGCCTTTAGTAGTAGACTATACGAAATTCACAGCTGCCGATATGGGTCGTGAAACAGCAGACTGGAAAACTTTTACGATTGTTAGGATCCATTTGCTTATAATAAAGAGCATAAGAGGAGCGTTCGTCGTGAGAAAGAGTCGGTTCACGGATTTCGTTGTCTCACCTTGACCCTTCAAAGGAGCCATCTAAGCAATATAACGCGTTTCTTGCAATGCAATAAAAAATCCTTTCCTCTGTGTCTATGTAAGCGCTTCTACCATAATGAAGAACTTGTACGTTCTAGAGATTGCGTGAATAGTTACTTAAGCAATTCCCAAGCTATGGATCTAGTATTGCAGTAACGTTTGTTGTCATTACTGGCCTCATCAGTACATACTGTTGTAATATTTGTGTGTGTGTGTGTGTGTGTGTTTGTGTGTGTGTATTTGTGGGTGTTTGTCCAATTGCCTAGAAATGCAAACTACTACCTAAAGTAAAGACGTTAATTTTGTACCCTTTGTATCATGTTAAGCAAGTTTGGTGAACTGTGTATTTGTCATCCTGCACGGTACATAGCAAATGGATGTTAATAGTTCAGGAAGATTGCACTAGATAAGGGAGTGAAAGCCGAAATCTAGATAGTACACAAGAAATATACAAATGATACAGTGTTCTTTCAGAAAAATAAATAAATTATATAAACAAAAATAAAACTAAAATAGGAAAGATTAAAACTCGTTACCCTCGTTAGTAGTATGCTTCCTCGAAAATTAAAACTAAATAAGGAGCCCTATTTAAAGTAAACTGCAAATTAAATTTGGTCGTTATCTCTGTAATTCTTTTTGAGAAGATATCAACACTTTTTTTCAGTTTCAACATTGTAGATACAGGACCGGCAACCTACTTTTTAATATCTCATGAAGCGTCAATTATTTTTTGGTGAAAGGAGGAACAGCAGTAAGTCCTAACTTTGGTTTGTTGTAGAAGGTCTAGATTTCGGTCACTGCATGACCATCTTCAATCCAGGGGATAAAGTTAACACATATTATACTTGATTTGACATGGACCCTGTTGGAGTAGACAGTCAGAAGTTCAAATTGCACTGCGTGTGTTAACATTACCGACTACTTTGAAGATAGTCCCTCAGTAACCGAAGTCTAGAGTAAACAAAAGCTGCGATTGTGCCTTTCTTAAACAGTTAAAATAAGTAGAGTCGCTGAGCACTTGCAGATTCCAGATGCAGTCAAATCTTAAGAGTTTATTAATGAATATGTCACTGTTGCTGCACATGTATTTGGCAACTAGTTTCGAGCCAACTGGTTCTCTCTCAAGTCAGAACTACTGTGGCTCCACTGATTTTAATAGCGAACATCACAGTGGCCGTATACGCTTTACACAGTAATCGTAGATATCTATCACATCAACATGGCTCTACTCACAAAGTCCGCAAGTAAACTAACTTATGTTCCGCATCTTTGACAGATTTGTAAATGAACGTTTCACGATACATTAATCCCCTCATCATTAGATTATCAGGACACTTAAGGGAATTTGTCTGCTCTATTCCAGTCATAATGTGGAGAAAGTACAGTTTCGCCTCTTCACTGTATTTACTTTATTATATCATTTTGCGTCCATTAGGACTTCTGTCATTATTTGTACAGTAGTTCGTGTTCTCAATATTTTTTGAAGTTATTGTAATACTGATTGAAAAGTGTGCCTCCGGATAGGAATAATAGTAATAATAATAATTATTATTATTATTTTGTAATGGTTAAAAAAGAAATCGATGTATTAGGTATCAGTAAAAGTGTTAAATGATGATGTTTGGTTTGCGGGGCGCTCAACTAAGCGGCAATATGCGTCTGTACGAAGTCTTAAATTTTTTCACACTCCTAACCTTTTTTCACAGTTCAGTCTAGCTACTGTCACAAATGATGAGGGTGATGATGAAATGATGAGGAAATCAGAAACACCCAGTCCCCGGGCAGAGAAAATCCCCAACCCGTCTGGGAATCTAACGCTGGACCCCGTGATCCAGAGATAGCAACGCTTGCCTCTAGACCACTAGCCACCGAGCGAGGTGGCGCAGTGGTTAGCACACTGGACTCGCATTCGGGAGGAGGACGGTTCAATCCCGTCTCCGGCCATCCTGATTTAGGTTTTCCGTGATTTCCCTAAATCGTTTGAGGCAAATGCTGGGATGGTTTCTTTGAAAGGGCACGGCCGATTTCCTTCCCAATCCTTCCCCAACCCGAGCTTGCGCTCCGTCTCTAATGACCTCGTTGTCAACGGTACGTTACACACTAACCACCACCACTAGACCACTAGCTGCGGCCATATTGTTAAATGAGAGACTATGTGCAACCACAGCACGTGCGACGTGTTTCTGGCGTGTAAGCGACATCACTCCGGTGGCAGCTTAAACGAACAACAATTAACAGCAGAAGTGTATTCGACCAGTCACTTGTGACGACTCAGTGTTAAGAAGTGGACGGGCGGCCGAAGTGTGTCTAAGTCGTTGTTACAGAAATCGCAGTGGGACAACGAACAGAACATCTCTTACTTATGCGTTCAGGAATTTCTCCAGAATATCTCAAAGCGTTTCGAAGAACAGATAAGTGTGTACAAAGGCGTGTGAGTGGCTCCCGCGACTTGGCTGAAATGAAAGAAATGTACGAGACTTAGTGACATCAGTACGAAGCTACTAAGAAACAACAAAGTACAGAATGAATCTCCAAAAGTTCCCCGAGACCGAAAAAAATGCGAATGTGACTCATGAGTTGATCATTATTTTGAGTAAGGATATTTCTAAGAGTTTCAAGTGGTTAAATGAACCTTCTGTCGCTTCTGCTTAAGTGTGAGAAGACTATAAAGAGCACACAAAGCCTTAAAACTGCCACCATCACTTTTCTACATTTTTTGTTGATGTAACATCGAGACATATTGGACTGACCGGGGTATCGGTTGGTAAAAGCGGAGAAAATTCAAATGAAAGAGAAAGAAGATGTACATAAATTAAACGTATGCTAAATCGTACAAATTCAAAGAAGAACATGATTCCTTAGGCCGAAAGGTAGAGGAATGCATTGCCTAGGATGAGCGCCACGTTGATGAACAAGTGTTCATATTTCGGAAACTGTGTTATCCCGGACCAAGACTGGATATTATTTTATTCGATGAGTGCCCACATTTCTCAACATATTCGATAATTATTCTAAATTCTTCATAAATTCTAGCATTTCTGTAGAGAGAATAGCGTGTATATGCTGGAAATGTTGAGAGCTATACATGTTAAACTAAGAAGTAAACCAATTAATAAGCGATATGTTGTATAATGTACACTGCTTCCATTCATTGTGGAATCTTTCACATTTAGCAAGATAGTTTCTTTTTTTTTCAGTCATTGGTCTTCTGACTGTTTTAATTCGGCCCGTCAACTCTTTCTCTGATAGTAGCATTTGCAACCTCCGTCCTCAATTATTTGCTGGATGTGTTGCAATCTCTGTCTTCCTCTACAGTTTGTGCCCTCTACAGCCCCCTCTAGTACCATGGAAGTCACTCCCTGAAGTCTTAACAGATGTCCTGTCATGCTGTCCCTTGTTCTCGTCAGTGTTTTCCACATATTTCTTTCCTCCCCGATTGTGCGAACAACCTCCTACTTCCTTACCTTATCTGTGCATCTAATTTGCAACATTCGTTTCTTTATTAATCATGCCTAAGGTTTAGACATGCATCGTTAGCTATTTCTGACGAAGTTTGTATATTTTGTTTGCTGTATTCTGTTTGACCGCAACGCTTCCTGTTATTTCAGTTCACTGCGTTTTCCATGTAAACACTGTATTAATCATGCTATTTGTGGAAATATGCATGATCAGTAGGCGAAGTGGTAATGTTTGATGGAAAGGGAACTGTTATCGTTACTGCGAAAATAAATACTGAATTAATTTCAGTGAGAAACTTCACACTGATTTATGAACTTAGAATATACAGCAAAGCACTGCAGCAGGTTAAACGGTAAAAATACGGGGATTATCTGCTGTACTTGGACTCTGACCAGCGACGGTAGTGTTAATGTCATAGATTTCGTTCCCCTTATACATACTGTATTTGGTCCCAATTTATTAAATTGCTCCCAAACTTTGTAATAATATTCATTGTATGGAACAAAATCACACACTCAGATAGCTCAACGCAGTACCCATTACACAGGCCAGGATTGAATCTTCGTTTCCCCTTTATGTGTTCTTCTGGCATATAATCCGATTTTCACTTGCTGGTAGTACTTTCAACGTATCAAACAATTAAGCTCTATTATATGTAACGTTTCGTTGACAGTTGTAGGGTACACGAGAAATTTCATTATCTGTTCGCTAGCTCACTTGCTTTTTCCTGATTAATAAATAAAATGAAGTTTCATCGTGTGTCAAAATCTGGGGTATAATGTAAATCATTTCATCACTGACTCCATGAGGTTTTTTTTTTGATTGTATCCATTCCATCTCCAATAGGACCATGTCTAGTAAAGTAAACTGCCGTTCAAACGTACCTTTGGTCTAATACCTTGAAATGTATATTAGCGAATAAGCGTAAATGAATAGTATCGCAGCGGCACACTACCGTTTAACTATGCTGTATCGATTAACACTGTTAGCTAGAGTGTATAGCATCCATTAAGCACTACTTCTATGGCTCAAGAATATATGAAAAGTAAACTATAGTCCGATATACAAAAATTCGTTGTGTGCCTAATATTCCCATTCATTACTAATTACTTTCTCAGTACTTGTAGACAGCGTATTTATAGATGTCAACATAACGTATTTAAAACTGTAGCCTCAACTTTAGAAATATGAAAGTGAGTTGTTGCTTAAAAAGGGGTTAGAAAAAATGGTCTATCAACCAGCTTTAATTTTTACATCATGGTGCTAGGGCAGATACAAATGAAGCGTTTCCATTGAATCCTGTGCATTTAACTGTGGCAATCGTGTCATTGCAGATATTAATTTTTTTACGTTCTGTGTGGTGTGTAACACTGCTCCTACTAAAACGTCACTACGCTGAAATTTCAGTTGAAATTTTTAACTTTTTTCCAAAGTTGAAGTAGTCTGGCTATTTGAGTCAGCGTCCCTGTGCTAGTATCCGCAGAAAATATTTCCGATATTCACTCTACGAGCGGCTAATTAAAGCTGCTGCACGGTAGAGTCCCCGTGCTTCTCTGACAATTAGAACCGAGAAACACATCGGCAGAACCTGTCACGAGATCACGTAAACAGCTCAGATCACTCCAATGGCGAAATGTTCGTCGCTAAGGGTGAATATCCGACTTTTAACGCACTACCTGGCTAATTTCACACTGTCAGAAATCCTTATTTCAGCGAACACACTGTTTCTAAGGGGAAGTTTAATATTCCATCCAATCCGTACGAGGTGATATTTTATTTTCATTCGTCGTGTTCGTAAGTCGGAGTATGTTTTTGAAAGTACAGTTTTCATAATATCAAAGTTCCACTTCTTTTTATTTAGACAGACATATTTTTAGTTTCGTCCTTGATCATACGATAACCTGATAAGAGAAAGCAAATAACAAATGGATGGCAAAATATAATTGCAAAATGGTGTCATAAAAATACGTATTTCAAGACCTTAGTCGTTTGGAAAGGATGAAATTTGGGCAGACGTCCTACACGTCCTTAATGACCTTTCAGAAATATATACTCCAAAAATGTTTAAGATTAAAATTTTCATCGAAATACGTAGTATACACTTGTAATCGCACTCATTCGCACATTGACCTGCACCAAAGAGGTTAAATATCTACGTCATTTGTTGCAACAACCTATGCTAAAAAAATGGATAAGTACGAAAAGATTAAACAATCTCGATAGGAAAGTTTGGCAGGCAGCCTGTCGGTTATACACAGATAACTCCTATATAAACCTCAGACTGTACTCACACTGCTGTATTACATTTCATTTCCAAGCTATATTATGACTTCTAGGGCCTGTCATTAAAATTACTACACCACGAAGATGACGTGCTACAGGAAGAAGATGCTGTGATTTGCAAATTATTAGCTCTTCAGAGCATTTACAAAAAGGGCCGCGCCGGTGGCGACTCCTACAACGCGCTGACATGAGGAAAGTTTCCAATCAATTTCTCATACAGAAACAGCAGTTGAGCGTCTCGGGCCTGGTGAAACGTTGTTGTGATGCCTCGTGTAAGGAGGAGAAATGCGTACCATCACTTTTCCGACTTTGATAAAGGTCGGATTGTAGCCTATCGCGATTGCGGTTTATCGTATCGCTACATTGCTGAAGGCGTTGGTCGAGATCCAATGACTATTAGCAGAATATGGAATCGGTGGGTTCAAGAGGGTAATACGGAACACCGTGCTGGATCCCAACGGCCTCGTATCACTAGTAGTCGAGATGACAGGCATCTTATCCGCATGGCTGTAACGGATCGTGTAGGCACGTCTCGATCCCCGAGTCAACAGATGGGGACGTTTGGAAGACAACAACCATTTGCACGAACAGTTCGACGACGTTTGCACCAACATGAACTATCAGCTGGGTGACCATGGCTGCCGCTACCCTTGACGCTACATCACAGACAAGTGCGCATGCGATGGTGTACTCAACGACGAACATGGGTGCACCAATGGCAAAACGTCATTTTTTCGGATGAATCCAGGTTCTGTGTACAACATCATTATGCTGTGACATCGCGGTGAACGCACATTGGAAGCGTGTATCCGTTATCGCCATACTGGTATATCACCCGACGTGATGGTATGGGGTGCCATTGGTTACACGTCTCGGTCACCTCTTGTTCACATTCGCAGCACTTCGAACAGTGGACGTTACATTTCAGATGTGCTACGACCCGTGGCTTTACCCTTTATTCGATCTCTGCGAAACCTTATATTTCAGCAGGATAATCGACGACCGCATCTTGCAGGTCCTGTAAGGGCTTTTAAGGATACAGAATATGTTCGACTGCTGCCCTGGCCAGCACATTCTCCAGATCTCTCACCAACTGAAAATGTCTGGTCAATGGTGGCCGAGCAACTTTCTTGTCACAATACGCCAGTCACTATTCTCGTTGAACTGTGGTATCGTGTTGAAGCTGCATGGGTAGCTGTACCTGTACACGCCATCCAAGCTCTGTTAGATTCAATGCCCAGGCGTATCAAGGCCGTTATTACGGCCAGAGGTGGTTGCTCTTGATAGTGATTCCTGAGGATCTATGGACAAAACTTGCGTGAAAATGTAATCACATGTCAGTTCTAGTATAATACACACTCCTGGAAATTGAAATAAGAACACCGTGAATTCATTGTCCCAGGAAGGGGAAACTTTATTGACACATTCCTGGGGTCAGATACATCACATGATCACACTGACAGAACCACAGGCACATAGACACAGGCAACAGAGCATGCACAATGTCGGCACTAGTACAGTGTATATCCACCTTTCGCAGCAATGCAGGCTGCTATTCTCCCATGGAGACGATCGTAGAGATACTGGATGTAGTCCTATGGAACAGCTTGCCATGCCATTTCCACCTGGCGCCTCAGTTGGACCAGCGTTCGTGCTGGACGTGCAGACCGCGTGAGACGACGCTTCATCCATTCCCAAACATGCTCAATGGGGGACAGATGCGGAGATCTTGCTGGCCAGGGTAGTTGACTTACACCTTCTAGAGCACGTTGGGTGGCACGGGATACATGCGGACGTGCATTGTCCTGTTGGAACGGCAAGTTCCCTTGCCGGTCTAGGAATGGTAGAACGATGGGTTCGATGACGGTTTGGATGTACCGTGCACTATTTAGTGTCCCCTCGACGATCACCAGAGGTGTACGGCCAGTGTAGGAGATCGCTCCCCACACCATGATGCCGGGTGTTGGCCTTGTGTGCCTCGGTCACCGAAAACGACACGTCTCCATTCGTCCCTCCATTCACGCCTGTCGCGACAGCACCGGAGGCGGGCTGCACGATGTTGGGGCGTGAGCGGAAGACGGCCTAACGGTGTGCGGGACCGTAGCCCAGCTTCATGGAGACGGTTGCGAATGGTCCTCGCCGATACCCCAGGAGCAACAGTGTCCCTAATTTGCTGGGAAGTGGCGGTGCGGTCCCCTACGGCACTGCGTAGGATCCTACGGTCTTGGCGTGCATCCGTGCGTCGCTGCGGTCCGGTCCCAGGTCGACGGGCACGTGCACCTTCCGCCGACCACTGGCGACAACATCGATGTACTGTGGAGACCTCACGCCCCACGTGTTGAGCCATTCGGCGGTACGTCCACCCGGCCTCCCGCATGCCCACTATACGCCCTCGCTCAAAGTCCGTCAACTGCACATACGGTCCACGTCCACGCTGTCGCGGCATGCTACCTTTGTTAAAGACTGCGATGGAGCTCCGTATGCCACGGCAAACTGGCTGACACTGACGGCGGCGGTGCACAAATGCTGCGCAGCTATCGCCATTCGACGGCCAACACCGCGGTTCCTGGTGTGTCCGCTGTGCCGTGCGTGTGATCATTGCTTGTACAGCCCTCTCGCAGTGTCCGGAGCAAGTATGGCGGGTCTGACACACCGGTGTCAATGTGTTCTTTTTTCCATTTCCAGGAGTTTATTTGCCCAATGAATACCCGTTCATCATCTGTATTTCTTCTTGGTGCAGCAATTTTAATGGCCAGTAGTGTACTTCATTCAGGCCATAGTGATCGACACAGAACTCTTAGCCTGTTCCCATAACCGCGTAGAAGTGTTTTGCTACGCAGCTGAGGCCACGGGCATAGTTGCCCATGTAGCACCACGTGGAACTGTTTTGTATGCATTTTGGTTTGGTATTTCTTTTTACTTACAGGTATTACACTTCTTAAAAAGAAAAATTCAAGAATTCGGAAATAGGGAATTATAAATTGATTGTACAATTTTAGGAGAGAATAACGGGAATGAGCACACAATCCCTTCATCAACTCTACCTTGGGAAGCGGACCTGATAATGAACATAAAGTCCAGCCTCCAAATGTGATGCGACCAACTACAATAACTATGCTTCTTTCGAAAGAAATTGATCTTTTCAGTTAGTGCCGATCGAACCTGAAGCGGTATTGTTCGGTAGAGTGCCGTGTGAGTTGTTGTTTGTTAGGTTACATAACAATTACTCTTACTACGTTAGTTAGTAAACAAATATGCATGGCTACGGAACAATAATCTGCCTCAATGATATCTAGTTAAGTTGTTGCGTATTACTCTGTTTCATTTTGCTTTGTTATTTTATATTTAATTTGTATTACACTCGTATTATTTCATTTACAATAAAGTATTCAATTATGTAACTACTTAATAACATTGGGAGCAGATGTAATGTGGGACCGTGCATGGTTGTCTCGCGGTTCTAGGCGCGCAGTCCGGAACTGTGCGACTGCTACGGTCGCAGGTTCGAATCCTGCCTCGGGCATGGATGTGTGTGACGTCCTTAGGTTAGTTATGTTTAAGTCGCTCTAAGTTCTAGGGGACTGATGACCACAGCAGTTGAGTCCCATAGTGCTCAGAGCCATTTGAACCATTTGGAACGTGGGTTCTGGAACAATATCTATCTACGGAATATTCTGATCATTCCTACTTTTAATTCCGTTCAGTCACAATAATATAATAATTCCAATCTTCGATTACAGTTCACGTGATTAGCGGTGAATTTCTCTCGTGTTTTATGTTATGTATATTTTGTGGGTCTATGTTACGTCAGTGACGTCACTGTCACTCGTATCATCGTCCGTACTAGAGCTACTCGAGCTGTCTGTGTCGGCCTGTCTTTGTCCTCTGCGCCTACTGTATTGGCGAGTCTTTTGGTATATGTCATGTTATGCTTTTGAGACGTTGTTGGCGATTGCGTTGAACTGTGTCCGTGTACCTTGAATCCTCAGTGCATCGTATAGTGTTGTTTCCGTTATGTGTTCTATGTCATTACGTGAGTGCCTGTATCAGCTGCATATCAAATGGAAGTGGGGAACCAATTTTCCCGCTTGTGCAACGATTACTTTCTGAAAGCGACATGCGCTGCAAGTGCATGGGGTAAGAGCAATGTCCAGTCACGGAATGAACCATGCCTCGGCTAGGGTTAACATGGCGCAACCGTAAGCGCTCCCTGATACGGTGGAAAAATTAGTAGACTCGACGGCCCATACCACTCTCGCCCCACTCACTTTGCTAAGTGTCCTCAAACCAATCTTTTAGTTGGTACTCATCTTCTATGTGCTGCCCAGTGACCCAGAAATCTCTCTCAGGTCTACCTTTCTTCAGCCAGTCTTGGACGATCCCCAGGTATTTGACATTCACTTTTAAAGAAAGTGTTCAACTGTGTGTGAAATCTTATGGGCCTTAGCAGCTAAGGTCGTCAGTCCCTAAGTGTACACACTACTTAACCTAAATTATCCTAAGGATGAACAGACACATCCATGCCCAAGGGAGGACTCGACCCTCCGCCGGGACCAGCCGAACAGTCCGTGACTGCAGCGCATTAGACCCCTCGGCTAATCCCACGCGGCCCTTCACTTTTACGATGGTGGTTTGAGCCAATAATTTTTGTTTGGCTTCTTTCGTTTTTGGTTAGTAGTATGAGCTTGCTTATGCTTGAAAAGCATTACTTGTGTTTTAAATGATCATATTACCATCGTTTCTTCAGCCGGATCGAATTGTCGTCTGACACAATACTTCCACGCTCGACATGGCCGCCACCATCACGTGATAAATGCTAAGCCGCTGTTGCCAATAACTGATTAAAAGCATGGACGAGGGATCCTTTACATGAAACGAAAATACGAAAGTGCATGCAAGGTAACCCGCAAGCGCTTGAATGTTGCTGCTGCCCCTGCCACAAGGATAGTTGTAGCACCTCCATTGATGAAGAGTGCCGAAGACCCAAAACCCGTTAAGAAATTTTACCCACACCCAGCCGATTCAGCTGCCGTTATTTCTTCGTATCTGAAAAAACAGAATTCCTAGAATTGCTTAGCGAGTTGTTTTATTGGCTCCACATTCTTTTCTATTCGCAGTCCGCCGATTCCTTAAATAATTTGTGCATGCATCTTCCTTCAAATGGGAACATTTTTAGGTTAGGCTTTAACGTGACTGTTACTGACATTAAATGAAACAACAAGTTCACTGTTACCAGTCTCCGTTTTTATTTATTTCCACGACGCGTTTCGAAGGTTTAAACCTCCATCATCGGGTAAATTTACATAAGTGAGTATTACATTTGTGTGTGTGTTGTGTTACGATTTTTGGAGGAACTTGTGACACTGCCTAGTGGAGAAACAAGACACTATTTCATAATATCGTTTAGGATTACTTTTGACAAAAAAATTAAACTGATATCTAGTGGTAACCATTAAATACGTAAACTACAGTACCTTCAGTGGTCACAGGTTCGTGACTGTCGCAACACATCACATGTATACTGCCACATTTGTAAACAAATATTGGCGTCAGAAATCAGCTGGGTGTAAGGATCGTATAGCAGAAGAGAAGACATAATAGCAAAGTGCAAAGAGTATTCATCGTAAAAACACTATTACAGAATAATTGCTTTAAGCATTTGGCGGAAATGTATGTGTGTGTGTGTACGTTAGGTGGTATATAAATCCAATTCTGACAAGTTAAAACCACTAAACATTCATACTCGTTTATACAATCAGGTGAAATGTGAAAATGGCTTAAACTTCATACTTGTTGATAACAATTAGGTTAAATGTTACAGACTTAAATTACAATGATCATATTGGCTACAACAGTAAATTCATACATACATTACACTCTTTGATTGCGATTAATAAACAGCTGTGAAGTGAGGGGCTGGAGGCAGAGGGAGAGGTAGAGAGAGAGAATAAGTGTGTGTGTGTGTGTGTGTGTGTGTGTGTGTGTGTGTGTGTGTGCGTGGGAAAGAGCTACTGTTGTAGCCAATGTGATCATTATAATTTAAGTCTGTAACATTTCACCTAATTGTTGTCAACTAGTATGAAGTTTAAGCCATTTTAACATTTCACCTGATTGTATAAACGAGTATGAATGTTTAGCGGTTTTAACTTGTCAGAATTGGATTTATGTACCACCTGAAGTACGCACACACATACATTTGACACCTCAAAACAAACACCGTCAAATGTTTAAAGCAATTATTCTGTAATAATGTTTTTACGATGTATACTCTTTGCACTTTGCTATTATGTCTTCTCTTCAGCTAAACGACCCTTACACCCAGCTGATTTCTGACGCCAATATTTGTTTACAAATGTGGCAGTATACATGTGATGTGTTGCGACAGTCACGAACCTGTGACCACTGAAGGTACTGTAGTTTACTTATTTAATGGTTACTATTAGATGTCAGTTTAATTTTTTGTCAAAAGTAGTCCTAAACCATATTCTGAAATAGTGTCTTGTTTCTCCACTATGCAGTGTCACAAGTTCCTCCAAAAATCGTAACACAGCACACACACAAATGTAATACTTACTTATACACTCCTGGAAATGGAAAAAAGAACACATTGACACCGGTGTGTCAGACCCACCATACTTGCTCCGGACACTGCGAGAGGGCTGTACAAGCAATGATTACACGCACGGCACAGCGGACACACCAGGAACCGCGGTGTTGACCGTCGAATGGCGCTAGCTGCGCAGCATTTGTGCACCACCGCCGTCAGTGTAAGCCAGTTTGCCGTGGCATACGGAGCTCCATCGCAGTCTTTAACACTGGTAGCATGCCGCGACAGCGTGGACGTGGACCGTATGTGCAGTTGACGGACTTTGAGCGAGGGCGTATAGTTGACATGCGGGAGGCTGGGTGGACGTACCGCCGAATTGCTCAACACGTGGGGCGTGAGGTCTCCACAGTACATCGATGTTGTCGCCAGTGGTCGGAGGAAGGTGCACGTGCCCGTCGACCTGGGACCGGACCGCAGCGACGCACGGATGCACGCCAAGACCGTAGGATCCTACGCAGTGCCGTAGGGGACCGCAACGCCACTTCCCAGCAAATTAGGGACACTGTTGCTCCTGGGGTATCGGCGAGGACCATTCGCAACCGTCTCCATGAAGCTGGGCTACGGTCCCGCACACCGTTAGGCCGTCTTCCGCTCACGCCCCAACATCGTGCAGCCCGCCTCCAGTGGTGTCGCGACAGGCGTGAATGGAGGGACGAATGGAGACGTGTCATCTTCAGCGATGAGAGTCGCTTCTGCCTTGGTGCCAATGATGGTCGTATGCGTGTTTGGCGCGTGCAGGTGAGCGCCACAATCAGGACTGCATACGACCGAGGCACACAGGACAACACCCGGCATTATGGTGTGGGGAGCGATCTCCTACACTGGCCGTACACCTCTGGTGATCGTCGAGGGGACACTGAATAGTGCACGGTACATCCAAACCGTCATCGAAACCATCGTTCTACCATTCCTAGACCGGCAAGGGAACTTGCTGTTACAACAGGACAATGCACGTCCGCATGTATCCCGTGCCACCCAACGTGCTCTACAAGGTGTAAGTCAACTACCCTGGCCAGCAAGATCTCCGGATGTGTCCCCCATTGAGCATGTTTGGGACTGGATGAAGCGTCGTCTCACGCGGTCTGCACGTCGAGCACGAACGCTGGTCCAACTGAGGCGCCAGGTGGAAATGGCATGGCAAGCCGTTTCACAGGACTACATCCAGCATCTCTACGTTCGTCTCCATGGGAGAATAGCAGCCTGCATTGCTGCGAAAGGTGGATATACACTGTACTAGTGCCGACATTGTGCATGCTCTGTTGCCTGTGTCTATGTGCCTGTAGTTCTGTCAGTGTGATCATGTGATGTATCTGACCCCAGGAATGTGTCAATAAAGTTTCCCCTTCCTGGGACAATGAATTCACGGTGTTCTTATTTCAATTTCCAGGAGTGTATAAATCCACCCGATTATGGACGATTAAACCTTAGAAATGTGTCGTGGAAATAAATAAAAACGGTGACTGGTAACAGTGAACTTGTTGTTTCATTTAATATGCGTCTTCCATTCTTTGTATAGTATCCTGTGAGGTAGCCTTTTCTTTTGCATTTAGTCTGATGATTCCCACTGGTGCGTTCCCTGTTGTCGCTTTGGATATTGGCTGCAGTGACGTTGGGAGACCGGCGTAAGTGTTAGCTGATAGACCTAACGTAAAAGAAAATCTAGTGCAGCAGTGGCAAATCTAGTGCAGCAGTGGCAAATAAGTGACCAGCATTCTCAGAGGACGCTGACGGGAACCGCAGACTTTAGTATGTGAGCCTATCATATGAGTAGACTTAGCCCTTCATAGGCAGACGTGTCGGCAGCTTGGTACCCGTGTATGTCGGCGTCTTTGGCGTGAGACTGCAAATCACACTGCGGCGCCCCATGGATGTTCTCTCTCTCTCTCTCTCTCTCTCTCTCTGTGTGTGTGTGTGTGTGTGTGTGTGTGTGTGTGTGACCTGAGGCTGCCCCACCCGCAGCACGTGGCCGGCCTGAGACTCTCTATGAATCACCCGCCTGCAGAGACACAAGTGCGCAGTCGGCGGCAGGAATGGACTGAGCTCTCAGCGACACGTATGTGAACAAACGACTACTTCTCATGCTCCTCTTCTGTTCTGATAAGTGGAAAGACGCGATCATAACAACTCACATATCAGGGAAGGCAGGAGCTGACACTGAAAGTCACTAGAGCTGGCCACCTTGAGGTGTTGCACCGCTTCCTGCAGTGTATTTATGACCGTCGTTTCTCATTTTATTGTCAATAGGGAATGAAAGCAAATGCCTGCAGTCTACTTTATGCGGATTTTATTAACTTCACTCGAAACAGACCTCTACTAAGGATACTACATTTTTAGTAAAAGTAAGGTATTATACACTGAACAGCCAAAGGAACTAGCACGCCTGCCTAATATCGTGTAGGGCCCCTGCCATCACGCAAAACTGCCGCAACACGACTTAGCATGGACAAGTCTAATGTCTGAAGCAGTGCTGTATGAAACTGAGACCATGAACCCTGTAGGGCTGTCCATAAATCCGACAGAGTACGAGCGAGTGCAGATCTCTTCAGAACAGCTTGTTGCAAGACATCCCAGATATTCTCAGTATGTTCAAGTCTGGCGGTGTGGTGGCCAGGGTAAGAGTTTAAACTCCTAAGAGTGTTCCTGGAGCCACTCTGTAGCAGTTTTGTTAGTGTGGGTGTCGCATTGTCCTGCTGGAGTTGCCCAAGTACGTCGGTATGCCCAGTGGACGTGAATGGATGCAGTTAATCAGGCAGGATACTCTTACGTGTCACCTATCAGAGTCGCCCCATACCTTTACAGAGCGTTCACCAGATTGAACAATCCCAGCTGACATGCAGGATCCATAGATTAATGAGGTTCTCTACATACCCGTCCACATTCATCTGCTCGACACAATTTGAAACAAGTCTCGTCCGACCTGGCAACATGTTTTCAGTCATCAACAGTCCGTGATGCACCCTGGTGAGGCGTAAATCTTCGTGTCGTACAGCCATCAAGTTTACATGAGTGGGCCTTCGGCTCCGAAAGCCAATATCGGTGATGTTCCGTTGAATGGTTCGCACACTGACACTTGTTAAGGACACCGTATTCAAACCTGCAGCAATTTGCGGAAGGATGTCACTTCTGTGACACTGAGCGATTTTCTTCAGTGGTCGTTGGTTTCGTTCTTACAGGATGTTTTCCAGCTGCAGCGATGTCGGAGATTCGATGTTTTACCGGATTACTGATACTCACGGTACACTTGTTCGTATGGGAAAATCCCTACTTCATTGCTACCTCGGAGATTCTTTGTCCCATCACTCATGCGCTGACTATATCTCCACGTCCAGGCTCACTTAAATCTTGATAACCTGCCTTTGTAGCAGCAGTAACCGATTCAACGACTGAACCACACACTCGTTGTCTTATATATGCGTTGCCGACCGCAGTGCCGTATTCTGTCTGTTTACATATCCCTGTATTTGAATATGCATGCCCATATCAGTTTCTTTGGCGCCTCAGCGTATATCCTTATCTTCTGTACGTGGTACTCTGCAATAAAATGGAGACTGTTACACGGTGAAAATAATCTGCAGTAGGACAGTAGTCCTCGCCGAACACGGGACAGTGACGCCAATTGCAGCCGCCTGCTCCGGGTTAGCCACTGCATTGCCTAATGGTCCGCAGAACCTATTTCAGACCCCTTATCTGCCTCTTGGGGACGCGTCCTCAGTGATTACAGTCTGCCCGGAAGGAGCGGGATAGAAAAAGTCTGAAAGATCAGCACAGAGGGTATAACCAGGATACCATAAGCGTAAGAGGCTTCTTATAAGAAAAGGAGAATTTTCTGCGGGAATATGGTCACACTTTTTAGGAAATTGTTTTATATGCGGTGTCCTGTATGGCGCTGAAATGTGGACATTGAGGACGAAAGGTAGACCAAGTTTGGAGGCTTATTATATGTGGCCATGTGCGGTGGTTGGAAAGACTTAACACGATAGATATTACGTAAAAATTAAGACACACTGAGATGAGAGACACAGCGAAGACAGTTATAGAAAATAACATACAGGAGGAAGCAAAGCTGTATTCGACTTATATCAAGGAAAGAGGAGGGCTTATATAAACAATCTTTATGCTGCGAATACATAGAAAGATAGATCCCTTATCATTTAGCTACAAAATAGCAGGTCAGCAACTGGAAACAGTTAATTCCATAAATTATCTGGGAGTACGCATTATGGGTGATTTAAAATGGAATGATCATATAAAGTAGATCGTCGGTAAAGCAGATTCCAGACTGAGATTCATTGGAAGAATCCTAAGGAAATGCAATCGGAAAACAAAGGAAGTTGGTTACAGTACTCTTGTTCGCCCACTGCTTGAATACTGCTCAGCAGTGTGGGATCCGCACCAGATAGGGTTGATAGAGAAGATCCAACGGAGAGCAGATAGGGTTGATAGAGAAGATCCAACGGAGAGCAGCGCGCTTCGTTTCAGGATCATTTAGTAATCGCGAAAGCGTTACGGTGATGATAGATAAACTCCAGTGGAAGACTCTGCAGGAGAGACGCTCAGTAGCTCAGTACGGGCTTTTGTTAAAGTTTCGAGAATATACCTTTACCGGAAAGTCAAGCAGTATATTGCTTCCTCCTACGTATATCTCGCGAAGAGACCATGAGGATAAAATCATAGAGATTAGAGCCCACACAGAAGCATACCGACAATCCTTCTTTCCACGAAGAATACGAGACAAGAACAGAAGGGAGAACAGATAGAGGTACTCAGGGTACCCTCCACCACACACCGTCAGGTGGCTTGCGGAGTATGGATGTAGATGTAGAACCTTACAGTGGTCCGTCCATGGGAATAAGAAACGAGGGAGGAAGAGATCTTACAGCCTGGAAGATGTGATGGACGGAACCATTTACAGTAGCATTAGTAATGAAGCAGTGGATCACTGGAAATAAAGACCCAGGAGACCTGCAATATAGCGCCGAACTGATGGTAATGAACTGTACATTTTTATAACCAAACTGAAATGCCTCTACGTTAATGGTATCTGGAATGTGTAAACACAGATTCTGTGACTAATAGATTGGTTCCTTTAATCGGTGTTATATACATGGTATATAAAATCGCCAAGACCCATCTATAAAACTTTCTTTGGTCCGATAAACTCTACAATTGTCAATATGAGAACATAACGTCGACCAATAACAGTGCCCAATATTGGCAGTGACTATAAAATTTTACAATAATTAATGGAGAACTAGGCCAAATTGTAGCATCAGATGAAAATGTTATTGAAACATTAATCTAAAGGTCATAATTGCAAACTAAAGAGGGTAAAACTGGCAGAAGCTGACCAAGGGGACGATCACTTCGGTTCTAGTAAAATGTAAGGGCACATGAGGCAACAACAGTCTTACGGCTTACATTAGTTTGAAGAAGCCTAAATCTAGGTTTATACTATTTGCAGATTCACAGAAAGATTTTCCTTTTATTGAATGAAATACACACTGATAATCTGAAGGTAGAATGTGTAAGAGTTCGAGGAGTGAAAGGTTACGCACAGCAGTAAGTTTGCAGCTATGAAAGTCCAAATACATGAACGAAAAGTTATTGTTAGGATATGAGTGACACAAGGATTTACCCTGTCCACAATGTTATCCAATCTGTACACAGAAAGCAGTAAAAGAAACGCAGAAAAAATTTGCAAAGCTGACTATAGTTCAAGGAAGCAAGAATAAAAACTTTAAGAACACAACCAAGTGTTGGAATCGGCTGAAAGAAAATGATGTCTTGAAAAATTTTAAGATGACTAACATAATTAAAACAGCGGGAATTGAATACGGACGAATCAAATAAGGTGAAGCTCAGAGATTTGGTTAGGAAATGACACATTAAGAGCAGTGGATGAGTTTTGCTATCTCGGCAGGGAACTGACTGACAATGCCCTAACTACGGAGGACACTAAAATGCAGCATGCAAAATGAAGATACTAATTTCTCAAACAAAGCGGAAGTTGCTGCTACTGAAAGTAAATTAAAGATTAGGAAGTCTTCTATAAAAATATCTGTGGCGCAGCGTCATTCGGAAGCAAAGCGTGCACGATAAACAGTTCTGTCAATAATAGGAAACAGACTAGAAGCTTTTGAAATGTGGTGCTACGTGACGTTATGGTCATTTGAACGCTTCGTAGCCGGTTGCTTTTCTTCTCTGAACCTTTTAGATAACCAGCATTCAAAGTCGTGTTTGTGAACAACAGAAGAACAGAACTAAAACTATCCATCATATTAGTGTTTGAGAAGGATTCAAGCTGAAGCTCTTCATTTTCACTCATCATACACCACGTGGTAACTGATGCTTCAATACATTTGACTAAGTCAGTTATAACAACTGTCTATTCTTTTTCCCACAGCGCTTATGATGGTGTCCTGCTCTTAAAAATGTAGTCACATTTTATTTTTTAATGAACGTCGGTGACCGTTTTCTATAATCTGTGCATTTTACCTTTCATACAAAGAGATTTGGATAAAATACGGATGTAAGACAGTTTCAAGCGTATTTCGCTTCTATCCATATCTTGCAGACAAACGAGCACATTCTGTTAAATTTCCGAGATGGAGTGAGCTGTAATGACGGTATAACTTGTCTGATTATGTCCGCAAGGTAGAATGTGTGTATATCTCTTCGAGTTCCTGCCATTTGTGACATTTCTCTTCCACTTCAACGCCAATGAAACAAGATTATGGAATTTCCGCATTCCCTTTCGTTGTTCAATAAATGCCGCCCGTCCGACCTTAAACGAAATTATCACTCTCGAGGAGAGTTCCAGTATACGCCACTTAAGCGTGTCTTTCGCATGCAGTCGCCTATTTTACAGTATGCTTCTAATGAATCAAATCCCGACCGTGAGATAAAGAGCTCCTCCTAGTTACTACTTCACCCTTTGCTACTTGCATGTACTCGTATGACCATTCACTGCGGTTGTTGTAACACTGATTTTCTTTCAGTTTTAAGGCCATCGATGCAACGTTCTACATCCGACCACTGGATGATGGCTACTGCTGGCTGGGCATTCACACTGCTGGCCATAGTCGCGGATCTACCATGGTGCGGTGAGTAAGTCGCTAAACATTTTGATGCATTTCTAAACTTTCTTCGTAGTGGAGCTGAGAGAGAGTATTTTACCTTCAAGAACTGTGATGTGTAGTGGTTAAATAAGTTACTTATAGCGTCTTAGGCTTAAACGTTAGTGCACAGATACATCAAATAGAGAAAGGAAAATAAAGCCGTTTCTCAGTTTGAGTATTCTGTTGATACCGGACTAACATTTCATGAAGCATTTATTAACAAACCTGTCACAGTTGCACACGTTTGAGAACTAGCTTAAATCCAACTGGTTTATTCTGAAGCCTGACCTACTGTAGCTGAACTGCAGGTACCTCATTTTAATAACGAACATCACAGCGGCATTACATGCTTTCCATAGTAATTGAAGATGACTGTCACTGTTAACAAGTGCCTAATTAGCAAGTCAGGATCAAACTTGCTAACTCACTGAGTTGCTAAATAGCCTAGTGTTGATTGTGATACTTGCCTACGATTACTATGCAAAGATGTAATGCCATTGTGGGGTGCGTTATTAAAATGAAATACCTTCAGAAAAACTAGTGGCTAACTACATGCACTGCAAGTGTGAAGATTTTATTAATGAGCTCTTCAAGAAATTGATAACTTTTCACACTGCAGCGTGTCAGCAATCGTGGACAATTTAACGATTATAAATAATCAGCCCCGACTACAAATAGAAACCCGATGTTGAACCCACGCCTTCTTCGGAACCTATTAAAACTACAAACTACCTAGAGAGACATAGTCCATCATTAATACAGAACGCCCAAAACGGAAAAAGTTTCGCATAAAACGTAAAATAAACGGTACATGTCCACCACGTCAATAGCTGTACTTCGCTCAGACGTCAGAAGCTTGCTTCCTCACCTCACCCAACATTAGGTAGGTCGCAGGCTCTAAGGTAAACTGTTTACCTGCCCTGTGTTATCCTTTCCTAAACATACGTGTTTTTGGTAAAGATATATGGAATAGCTGTCAAAGGTTGCTATAGAAATAGAGAGAAGCTACTTGGAAAGATAATCTATGGGACGTTGAGGGTTGCCGTAGAAAAGGCGTCCAATATCGATGCGACATTCTGAAAATCAGCCACAGAGTGCTGTAACGACAGAAACGACGATCCATGTAAACCTTAATGGTTGCCGTAAAGACGACGTCCACTATTGATGTGTCACATCAAAATAAACAGAAAGTATAGTAGTGAATATAGTAGTCGTTAGAGATTACTCATAGTAATATCAAGGGCGGAATAGCAAATCTTGGGGCGTTAGTTGACAAGCAATCTTGCCTAATGAGGAAACATAGACACCAAGGGCAGCATATGGTTTTAGATATACAGAGCTCCATTACATCTCGTATTAGACACGAAATGGTTATAAATTCATATAATAGATAATATTGTGTAAGGTAATGGTGATGCGTAAATAGCCCATGAAATATTAAAGCATACCCAATCAGTTAAAAAAGAAACTGTTAGTGAAAAAAACAGTTTGTGAAGAGAAGGGGGGGGGAGGGGAGGTTGGGAACAGAATGTTAAGAATACTAACATAACAGCAGTATTAAATATGTCCAGAATTCTACAGAGCGGCTCCAGGAACACTCTTTTCAATTTAAATACTTGCGCTGGCCGCCAAGCCTCTCAAATATGAACATTATTGAGAATACCTGGGATGCCTCGCAACGTGCTGTTCATAAGAGATCTCAACGCCGTCACACTCCGACGGCTTTATGGACAGCCCTGCAGGAGTCACGGTGTCAGTTCCCTCCAGCACTACCTCAGACATTATACCAGTCCGTGCCACGTCGTGTTGCGGCGCTTCTGCGTGCTCGCGGTGGCCCTATTCGATACTAGGCACGTGTACCAGTTTCTTTGGCTCTTCAGTGTTCAATGAGTACACAAGTGTCCCTGCTTCCGCTGTAGTTATTGGATTAAGTGTCTTCGCACAAAGTAACGCACTCTCTTTAGAGGTCCACTACGTAGATGTAGCTGACGCCTGTGAATACATTAATAGTTAACAGTATTATTTTTCCCATTAATCGCTCTTTGACAATTTCCGAAGACGTCTTCTTACTTTATTACAAAACAGTATCGCCACCTGATGAAGAACCGTCTGTCGTACCGCAAGGGCGCATTTACTATTTATTCACAAATGACGAGTTTCACTAGATTTAGACATCTGCGGATTAGCAGTATATTTGATTGTATTAGGTACTTGGGATGCCGAGCCTATAGAACACCCCAATAAATAACTGCCCTTGCCAAAAATCTGGATACATTGAGCATTTTCATTTCTTAGGTATGCCACGTAGTCCAATGAATGCAAGACGATGGAAGACCTACAGAGAATGTCACCAAGCAAAGAAATCGGAAGCGTAGTTGTTCAAGTCTGGAATATGGTTCAAATGGCTCTGAGCACTATGGAACTTAACATCTGAGGTGAAGTCATCAGTCCCCTAGAACTTAGAAATACTTAAACCTAACTAACCTAAGGACATCACACACGTCCATGCCCGAGGCAGGATTCGAACCTGTGACCGTAGTGGTCGCGCGGTTCCAGATTGAAGCGCCTAGAACCGCTCGGGCACACCGGCCAGCCGGGAATATGACATATAGCACATGGCACATAGCACATGGTACGTGTTTAATGTTTGTCATTGTTCCCCGGCCCATAGCCGTGTTCTGGGACGTCGGAGTACAGAAATATTATAGTTATAGAAATCCCTCTCCCTCCACCAAGTCGTCTAATTTGCACCCAGCAGCTTCGTACTGTTCTCCAAATCCAAATCTCTTCTCAAAGTTAGGTAATCTGCGGACACTGTTTCGATTCAGCTAAATGTAACAGCGGCTCTGAACACTAAGCCGCGCGATGCTTTTTCGCAAAAAACTCTGAACTTCTGCATTTGTTTTCAAAGTGAGTGGAAGTTCATATTTACATTTGTAAATTAACAGCTCGGTCGAAACACGTGTGTCTACACATCAGGGATGTAGTTGTTACGTGTGTTGTGCCTCCATGTGAGCGTTATTTTTGATCGCAATGTCAGTACCTCCCCGTGTCCACAAAAAATATACGAACCACAGGCAAGCAGTCAGATGAAGTGCCAGGTACAATGCTACATCGCCACTAAACGGTAGAAAGGAGTATGCCACCAACAACAAATAAAGCCTGCATTAATACTGACTGTCTGCCTACTATTTCACTTTGTATCTTCTGCAGCTCAGTGAAGCTTAAGGGATTATTTCACGCTGTCACAAAACGGCCAAAGTAGGATGCTGTGAAGTCAGCAAACGTTGGAAATGGAGGTAGATTTACTTGAGAGTGCGTGTAGTTCTGCTAACGAAATGTCAACGACTAGGACAGATTTCTGTTTATTCAACAGTCATGATGTAATCTGCACATCACTCAATGTGGACACCGTGTAACACCAGCCCTAATGCCAGTCAGGTTTACAGTATTTCTTCATAATGGTACACTCTCTGCGGAGTCTAAACTGGGAGCTGATTACCTTGTCGGTTGCTTTAGAGCCGTCTTCGTCTCCATGTTATTCATTAGCGACGTATTAACATAATTTGAGTCTAAATGCAGCGATCAAGGAGGGAGAGGGGGATACATCCGTTTGCCTATCTCATGACACTCTTATGAGCTCGTAGTAGATTATCTGTGTACAGCAATGGATTACCGGTTTAATAACGAAAAACTGGAAGAACAAGTTCTTTCACATCCCGCCTTCTGAAACAATGACGACGAGCGACATTTCTGGAGCCTTGATGGCTATTATGATAGTATTGAGATTGTTTTAGGTAAATATATAATTCTGTAACCCTTTCATATGTCCCACAAATTTATGGTTGATACACAAACAAAATGGAATGAGTGAAATATATTCAGTAAAATATTCTCAAACAATGCCAGGTAAGAAAGTTTGCCAAACCAAGAAAAATTTAGAGATACATTTCCACATTAAACCCTGCTGTTTAATTGAAGAACCCACTATAAAAAGTTAAATTTGTTGTGAAAGAAACATGTTTAGGGTAAGAGAAAGAGAGAGGTACATCCCAAAAGATACTGGGAGGCCTGCTATGTTGTGGTTATTGCCCAATAAATTTTGATACGTACGTTGACTCTGTACGAATGAGATAGCAGAAAAGTGTGGAACCGCTTATTCCATTAAATCACAATACACTTTACCACACAGACTCATTAGCTTCTCCTGTAAGTACTTGAAAGTTTCCTCTTCAATGGGATAAGACATAGTACCTCTCAGTAACAAATACTCTGGTCATGGGTTAGCCGAAGTCGTTCATGTGCCAGTTTGGAAAGAGCAGTCTAAGAAGAAAAGAAATTCTTACTCCCTGATATCGAAAAATGGCTTACAGCTAGTGACTGTGACAAATTTCTGACTCTTTATTATGGAATAAAAATGTCACAAGGTAATCCATTGATCAGGACTCTTACCATTTTTTCTGTTCATCTGAGTTATTGTTTTAAACAGTGCTCAATGCCAAAACCAATTTGACCTTAATTTCCAAGGTATCCAATAAAATATTCTCTCGCACAGCTGTGTCAAGTATTTCAAATCCTCGAAGCTTTCGACCAAATTCTCCTAGGTCCCAGTAATGGGAAATTCGTAGTCCTTATGTTACCTCCCGATAACAGGTGCGGGTGGACGTTGATTAAAGCTACCTTTCAGTGCAAAGTTTTAACGGTAAATCAAAATTCCATAAATTTAGATTAAATAACATTCGTTAAGACATAGTTATATTAGGTCTTTAAGTCTGTTTTAGTGCAGACTTTCTATGATTAAAAAGAATGACACGATTAAACAAACTACGTAAGTCTTAAAAACAATGATGATTTTCTCCATGATGTTAATTCCATAGTTTATAGAAATGGTTTTCACAGCGGAAGGGTAGGAAACGTAGCAACTGCGAGAACGAAGTGGTCTGTCGAACACCTAGGCCTTTAGTGGTGAAACACTAGGCACCAGTGACGTCACATCCGGCAGCTAGAATATCTTAGCGCGTACCATCAACCATCACTCTTCTTCAGTGAGGCCAAAGTGTACTGAAGTTATTCGGCAATTAAGCGATCTGTGGAACTCTAAAAAAAAACTGACCTAAAAGCTCTAGAAAAGTGTAATTCCGCACTTATTTATAATGCAAAAAATATCAGCCACACCGCAATATACACCAATAACCACAGTGGCTCCACGTCATGAACAAACTCCATATCTCAACTACCGTTCTAACGGTCTTTTGCGTAGATGAATATTTAACATTTACAATAAAGCTGGTACAGGAGGAGAAATGTCACAGTAGACTCCGTTAGCATTCTGTGTAATTTAAATACTCCAGAAAATTTCGGATTTAATTTGCTCTTATTTTCCACTCCGGACGGTTGTAATGAGATGTAAACCGGCAGTAACAGATGTAGTTACTAATTATCAGCATTACTGACTGAATAATTAATCAAATGCACTGTAACGTATACGTGTTTTATATGCTACTGAACATAAACTGAAATAAATTGCGGCTAACATGTTGCTTATGTTCATTCAGTGAGTGAGGAATATATTAATGTTAAGTCAGTGGGAACCTGTTGGCATGTGTCATACTTCAATGATGTCACCACCGACAAATTCACTTCCTGTCACGAGTGATTTAAGTCTCAGTAAGTATGACAATGCTTTTAAAAGTACTGTAGTGACAGTAGCGCTTACCTTAACCCGTTTAGGAGCTGTGCGCAGCTAGTAACCCGGAGAATGTGAGCAATGACGCGGTGTATCGAAAGGAAGAGAGTTTAAGCTAAAACTCGTATTCATGAACTCTGGGCTATTGTTTGTAAGATGTAAAATCATTTAATACCGAAGGGTAGGAAGAAAGATTATTTACAGCTATCTCTGTTTCGAACTTCAAAGTATCCACGCAAGAGCCGTTGCAGGTTGCCCAAAAACTGGAAAGGAATTTCTCATAAGTTTGCTACATACGAAGGACGATACTTCAGGTGGTTCTCATCCACGACTGATCGGCTCTCCAGTAGCCCTGCGTGTAAACTGAGTATATTTTCATTCACTCAGGACTTGCCCTCGTCGTTCAACGCTGCATATAGTCTCATAATATTCAATGCGATATTTTGAAGTGGTATTTTTCATGGTTTAGCTGCTGATAACAAACAAGGACGCATGTCTTCTGGATGCATTTCTCGCAAGCATGTGTCATGATATTCTTCAAAATGTACGCACGTTTCTGACCTTGCGGTACAGTGGAAATCTGTGAGTGTGGGCATGCCACGCTCGGACACTTGCGGAGTGGGAGAATAAGCTGTCACACAGTTCTATCCACGTCAAATACCAGATTCGCAGTCAGTCCAAAACTGTTATAGACGACATCAATTAAGAAATGGGGAAAAGTCAAGATGTTGCATTTAATGCATCAGATTCTGTACACAGTCTTTCCCACTTGAGCATTAGGCACGGAGTATTCAAGCAATCATGTGAAACTCTCGGAAAAGTCCATTTTTGAGATGTTGTTAACATCGCGCCTCACATTTTATTGAATGTCGGTTATATCGTCAGAGCACTGACCCTTCACATGAATTTCTGCACTGTGCCGTTTTGTTGTGGGTTCGTCTTCATATCAGTGAACAAGGCTCACAGGCCACGATCAAACATGCACTACTTAACACTAACGGCTTACAAGTAACTGTTGGAATGGCATATTTTATTGTTTACAATTATAAGTTCTACCTGTTAACAAAGCTACTGCACTGACGTCGCTTACACGTCTGGAATAAAACCAATCTCGGAACTTTCTGGATGGGCGTTGTTTGCAATCTCGTCCCTTGATAACGCAAAGTAACACACGAGGAAAATCAGAGAAGTTTGTCTCAGCTACATTATTAGTTTGACATAAGCAAAAAAAGAAAAAAAAGAAAAAATCTGCACTCAAAAACCTTGCATACTCGTGTCACAGCCTGATGATGAGGAAATAGTGAAAATACATGAGGAGGTGGAAAATAAAGTACGTGAAGTGAGTAGTAGGATAATAACACATAGTAGCAAACGACACAAGACTTCAATTGGACTACTACGATTTAAAAATTAAATATATAAATAAAATAAATTATAAATAAATTGAAATATTGACTGGAGGAACACCGAGGGGCGGATATAGTTTCGAACCGTAAACTGTTGTAATGAATAACAAGGTGGAACGGAAGTTATCAGTGGAGAATACGAAGGTCGAAGTAAACGTTTCGAGGTCATTTCATAAGTAAAATAGGCGACATTAGTTCATTGTTTGTGGAATGAAACGTAGAAAGAAATCATTAATGTGGGATAGGTAACCTATAACTAAAGGAGAGGTGAGAAAACCCGCTGAAAACTCATGAAATACTAGAGCTTAGTGATGAAGTCAGAAATTATAAAACTTATGAATGTGGTAAGAACGAAGTGGCATAAGAGAAAATTAGAACAAAATGTAAAACTCTTAGGTGAAAAAACTGTAGAAAGAAGTTGAGAAAGGAGAGACCATAGTAAAAATTTATGTAACATATACGAATATATTACATATTTGGCAGAGAATGTTGCTCCAGGATATACACGATCATCAAAACTGAGAACATCACAATAGTGAAAGATGTGAAAGAATTCGCCTATTCACGATGCGAGACAACCGAAGCAAAAATTTATCAAAAGTTGTTGGCCCAAAGAAAATTACCTTCAATAAAAGAATTCTGCTCATGTTGCCTCTTCCCCCAATGACTTTGGAGATTCCAGTCTAAAGTTGTCTATATCTTCTGCCTTATTTGACTTTAAGCCATCGAAAGCTCTTCTATATTCTTATTCTAATACTGGAACCCGCAACTCTTCTCCACGACACATGATATTTGTTCTGTCTCGTGTTCAGATAAGTCTACAACAGAACTGCCTACAGAGCTCTCAATTACCGTTGTATCTATAGCCTTGGAGATCTTCAAGCATACCTCTTTATTCCATAGTACTTTCATATCTCACTTCTTTGCGCATTGATTCTTCCTGACTGGTTTCTTAAACTGCAGCATATTTTTCATCATTTTCAAATTGTGGTCTGAGTCTATATCTTTCCCTCGGTACATCTGACAATCCAATATCTGATTTCTGAATCTCTGCCTGAACACGATGTAGCTGAAATCTTCCTGTATCTCTCGGCCACTTCCAAGTACGCCTCTTCTTCTGGCGATCCTTGAGCGGAGTATTCACTATTAGCATCTGAATTACAGAACTCAAGTTGTGTCTCTCCTCTTCCAGTCCTACTATGAAGCCCATATTTTCCAGCAAACCTTTCTTCTTCTCCTAACACTGTAGCCGGATTCCACTCTCCCAATGCGGTTACATGTTCATCTCCATTCACGTATTGAATTACCCGTTCAATATCCTCAAATATTTTCTCTGTCTATTCCTCTTCTACCTGCAACGTCGGCACGTATAGCTGAGTTATTGTTATCTGTTAATCACTCCATGGTAACGACGCTTTCAAATAGCTTTCCATTGTAACTCACTCTCGGCCCTACCTTCCTATTCATAACGATCCCTAGCCCCGTCGTATCATATTCTGCTGCTGTGGGTGTTACCCTATACTCATTAGACCAGAATTCCTTGTCTTATTTTCATTCCGCCTTACTGATGCCCGCTATATGTACATTAAACCTTAGCATTCCCTATCACGTTCACAAGTCTGACATACCTCGTTCTGACTACTTGAGCGTTATCCTTTCGTTGGTTATTCAATCCTTTTCCCTTGGTCACATCCGCCTTGGCAGTCCGCTCCCACAGATACGAATGAGGGACTATTCCGAAATCTTCTGGCCATGTAGAGATCATCATGAAACTTTTGCAAATACAGGCCACACGTCCTGCGGATATACGTTGTGTCTCCATTACAATTGTTTCCAATGCCTTCTGTGTCCTCAAGCCCTTTATCATTGCTGATTCTTCCTCTATAAGGTGCAGTTTCCCACCGCAAAGACTAGGAAGCGCCCTGAAACCTTATCCGCTCCTCAGCCCTCTTTACAAGGCCGTCGGCAAAATGAGAATGACTACTTAAACTGGAAGTCTTTGACGGCCATTGCTGATGATTTTTATTCAAAATTTAATCAGTGTTAGCAATGTAACGTGGGACCGAGAATTTTTTATTACTAATCAAATACGCTATCCCTAATCCACACGAACGTACCTATAAAACTTTGTTTAGCATTTGTGTTTCTCGTCGTATTATTCTGTAAACAGGGAATATCATACTCGGTATATTTTGACGCAAACCGATGTTAACGGTTCAGTGCAAACATCTACGAATTCTAGGCTCTAAGTACAAGCCCCCACCCCCGAACACCAAAGTCTTCACAGTCCTAATTGATATTTGTTAGTATATTTATAAGGTTTTAACACAAATTCTTAACTTTGGAGAGCCCTTGAATATTATAAGTGTGGGCTTTAAATAACTGTGTTGTTTTCTTAATAAACTTTGATCTAATTATCTGTCAAATGGGCAGTGACCAAAGGAATATAGAACACATTTTTTTCACTATTTAGACCTTCTTTTTGTCATCACGCAAAATTTGCTTTGCGAATTAATATGATTAAAGTTTAAATTCGGCGGAGTGCGATATTTCCATCGAATGACCACGAAGCGTTAAATTCCTCTCTCTATGTAATTTATATGGTAGGCCTACATGTTGCTGTCTAAAGTAATAGTTTCAGTGGATTCTAAGATGGGCACAGTAATCTGAACATAAGCAAAATCTGTAGATGAAACAAACACTACTTTAGTAACTGGGTAGTAGCCTCAATCGTATTTCGCATTTCTCGGTGCCTCTTCGCGTTTAAAGTTCTAGAACTAAAATATCATCTGCCTACATGTATTTAGGTAAATCATGACTTTTCAGTCGGGTTACAATCATATACATAATTGCCTGCCACAACTTTGACAATTTCACACAAGTTATTAAATACACACTAGCGTTACGTGTTAGAGAAAATCAATATGGAAAAAAGCTATTTGAATACACTCAACTACTGATCCGGATTTGGTGGGTTTTGTGATGCTAAACATCGCTGTGACAACCCGTTGCTTGCACAAAACTGTTTTCCTCTGTAATTATAGGTTATATTTTCTAAGAAGAATTTAACCATTTTCTTTAGTAGATTTTATACTATGCCTGTTTCTCTTAAACGCAGCCATAGATATTTTTAAAGCGCATAAGAAGAGTTCTATTGAAAGATCGGAACATTCATCTTGCCCACGACGGAAAAGATATGTGCCTTTCTGAGATAGTCCTGTCACGAAACGACTTTTTATTGATGGACGAAGCATTTTAATCTCTTCTAGCTCATCTTTACTTGGTGAGTCCAGTCTCTCATAGTCTTAATGTAATGTCTGTGAGAAATCCAAATCGCTGCCGTGCCTAACTTTGGCTTTACTGGTATGCAAGAGATCTATTTCGACTACACTGCCACTTTCCAGCTGCCAGCGAGTAATATCGGTTTTCTTTAACCGTTATTTCTATTGTTATTTACAATTATTGACAATAATGGATGATTATACAATAGTACGAGAGCTGTTCGTAACGTAAGGTCCGATCAGTCGAGAAATGAAAACTACAGTGACAAAAAAATTTTTTTTTTGTTTTGTTTCTTGTAGCAGTTAGCCACATCTTCCAGCTATTTCCGTCAATAGTCGACGCTACGAGTTAGACATTGGTCGTGGCGTTGTACAAAGTTTCCAGTATCCTAGCCACAGAAAAGCCGTCTGTACCTTCGGCCAATTCTCTACGCTTGTCTGCCTTCCGTTCTTGCACCAAAATGTTGTCTCCATTCAAATGAGCAGAGATAAACACCGGAGGGAGCCAATTAAGGTCTGTATTGTGGGAGATCAAACAGTCCCATCGAAAACGCTGCAGGAGCGTTTTCACTGCCAGCAGAATGCGCCTGAAAATTGTCATGAATAAAGAAATGCATGACATTTATGCTACGTGAGCTCCATAGCTTCAGGCTGAAATCTCTCACCAAATCCACATAGCTGGCAGAAAACACTGTTGCTTTAGCCATTTCTACGTAATCACTCCCCCCCCCCCCCCCCCCCCCATGAACCATGGACCTTTCCGTTGCTGGGGAGGCTTGCGTGCCTCAGCGATACAGATGCAACCACAACGGAGGGGTATCTGTTGAGAAACCACACAAACATGTGGTTCCTGAAGAGGGGCAGCAGCCTTTTCAGTAGTTTCAGGGGCAACATACTGGATGATTGACTGATCTGGCCTTGTAACACTAACAAAAACGTCCTTGCTGTGGTGGTACTCCGAACGGTTGAAAACAAGGGGAAACTACAGCCATAATTTTTCCCGAGGACAAGTAGCTTTACTATATGGTTAATGATGATGGCGTCCCCTTGGGTAAAATATTCTGGAGGTAAATAGTCCTCCATTCGGATCTCCAGGCGGGGACTACTCAAGAGGATGTCGTTATCAGGAGAAGGAAAACTGGCGTTCTTCGGATCGGGTAGGTTCCAAAATTTAAAAACGAAAAAGGTTAGGTTAAAGTTAGATATAGTGTGATTTAGCGAAGTTCGGTGACAGGAAGAACAAGACTTTTGGTTAGGCGAATACTGGGTTATAAATACAAAGTGAAATAGGGATAATGCAGGAGTAGGTTTAATAATGAATAAAAATATAGGGGTGCGGGTAAGCTACTACAAACAGCTTATTGAACGCATTGTTGTGGCGCAGACAGACACGAAGCCCATTCCTACTACAGTAGTAGAAGCTAATATGCCAACTAGCTCTGCAGATGAGGAAGATATTGATGAAATGTATGATGAGATAAAAGAAATTATTCAGGTAGTGAAGGGAGACGAAAATTTAATAGTCATGGGTGACTGAAATTCGACTGTAGGAAAAGGAAGAGAAGGAATCGTAGAAGGTGAATATGGATTGGGGCTAAGAAATGAAAGAGGAAGCCGCCTGGCAGAATTTTGCACAGAGCTAAACTTAATCGTAGCTAACATTTGGTTCAAGAATCTTTTTTTTGGGGGGGGGGGTCATCAGTCGACTGACTGGTTTGATGCGGCCCGCCACGAATTCCTCCCCTGTGCTAACCTCTTCATCTCAGAGTAGCACTTGCAACCTACGTCCTCAATTATTTGCTTGACGTATTCCAATCTCTGTCTTCCTCTACAGTTTTTGACCTCTACTGCTCCCTCTAGTACCATGGAAGTCATTCCCTCATGTCTTAGCAGATGTCCTATCATCCTGTCTCTTCTCCTTATCTTTGTTTTCCACAAATTCATTTCCTCTCCGATTCTGCGTAGAACCTCCTCATTCCTTACCTTATCAGTCCACCTAATTTTCAACATTCGTCTATAGCGCCATATGTCAAATGCTTCGATTCTCTTCTGTTCCGGTTTTCCCACCGTCCATGTTTCACTACCATACAATGCTGTACTCCAGACGTACATCGTCAGAAATTTCTTTCTCAAATTAAGGGCGGTATTTGATATTAGTAGACTTATATTGGCCAGAAATCCCTTTTTTTGCCATAGCGAGTCTGCTTTTGATGTCCTCCTTCCTCCGTCCGTCATTGGTTATTTCACTGCCTAGGTAGCAGAATTCCTTAACTTCATTGACTTCGTGACCATCAATTCTGATGTTAAGTTTCTCGATGTTCTCATTTCTACTACTTCTCACTACCTTCGTCTTTCCCCTATTTACTCTCAAACCATACTGTGTACTCATTAGACTGTTCATTCCGTTCAGCAGATCATCTAATTCTTCTTCACTTTCACTCAGGATAGCAATGTCATCAGAGAATCGCATCATTGATATCGTTTCAATTTGTATTTTAATTCCACTCCTGAACCTTTCTTTTATTTCCAACATTGCTTCCTCGATGTACAGATTGAAGAGTAGGGGCGAAAGGCTACAGCCTTGTCTTACACCCTTCTTAATACGAGCACTTTGTTCTTGATCGTCCACTCTTATTATTCCCTCTTTCTTCTTGTACATATTGTATATAACCCGTCTCTCCCTATAGCTTACCCCTACTTTTTTCAGAATGTCGAACAGCTTGCACCATTTTATATTGTCGAACGCTATTTCCAAATCGACAAATCCTATCAACGTGTCTTGATTTTTCTTCAGCCTTGCTTCCATTATTAGCCGTAACGTCAGAATTGCCTCTCTCGTGCCTTTACTTTTCCTAAAGCCAAACTGATCGTTACCTAGCGGATTCTCAATTTTTTTTCCATTCTTCTGTATATTATTCTTGTAAGCAGTTTCGATGCCTGAGCTGTTAAGCTGATTGTGCGATAATTCTCGCACTTGTCAGCTCTTGCCGTCTTCAGAATTGTGTGGATGATGCTATTCCGAAAGCCAGATGGTATGTCGCCAGACTCATATATTCTACACACCACCGTGAATAGTCGTTTTGCTGCCACTTCCCCTGATGATTTTAGAAATTCTGATGGAGTGTTATCTATCCATTCTGCCTTATTTGACCTAAGTTCTCCAAAGCTCTTTGAAATTCCGATTATAATACTGGATCCCCTATCTCTTCTAAATCGACTCCTGTTTCTTCTTCTGTCACATAAGACAGATCTTCACCCTCATACAGGCTTTCAATGTATTCTTTCCACCTATCTGCTCTCACCCCTGCATTTAACAGTGGAATTCCCGTTGCACTCTTAATGTTGCAACCGTTTTTTTTAATGTCACCAAAGGTTGTTTTGACTTTCATGTATGCTGAGTCTGTCCTTCCGACAATCATATCTTTTTCGATGTCTTCACATTTTTCCTGCAGCCATTTCGTTTTAGCTTCCCTGCACTTCCTATTTATTTGATTCCTCAGCGGCTTGTATTTCGGTATTCCTGATTTTCCCGGAACATGTTTATACTTCCTCCTTTCATCAATCAACTGAAGTATTTCTTCTGTTAGCCATGGTTTCTTCGCAGCTACCTTCTTTGTACCTTTGTTTTCCTTCCCAACTTCTGTGATGGCCCTTTTTAGAGATGTCCATTCCTCTTCAACTGTGCTGCCTACTGCGCTATTCCTTATTGCTGTATGTATAGCGTTAGAGAACTTCAAACGTATCTCGTCATTCCTTAGAACTTCCGTATCCCACTTCTTTGCGTATTGATTCTTCCTGACTAATGTCTTGAACTTCAGCCTACTCTTCATCACTACTACACTCCTGGAAATTGAAATAAGAACACCGTTAATTCATTGTCCCAGAAAGGGCAAACTTTATTGACACATTCATGGGGTCAGATACATCACATGATCACACTGACAGAACCACAGGCACATAGACACAGGCAACAGAGCATGCACAATGTCGGCACTAGTACAGTGTATATCCACCTTTCGCAGCAATGCAGGCTGCTATTCTCCCATGGAGACGATCGTAGAGATGCTGGATGTAGTCCTGTGGAACGGCCTGCCATGCCATTTCCACCTGGCGCCTCAGTTGGACCAGCGTTCGTGCTGGACGTGCAGACCGCGTGAGACGACGCTTCATCCACTCCCAAACGTGCTCAATGGGGGACAGATCCGGAGATCTTGCAGGCCAGGGTAGTTGGCTTACACATTCTAGAGCACGTTGGGTGGCACGGGATACATGCGGATGTGCATTGTTCTGTTGGAACAGCAAGTTCCCTTGCCGGTCCAGGAATGGTAGAACGATGGGTTCGATGACGGTTTGGATGTACCGTGGACTATTCAGTGTCCCCTCGACGATCACCAGAGGTGTACGGCCAGTGTAGGAGATCGCTCCCCACACCATGATGCCGGGTGTTGGCCCTGTGTGCCTCGGTCGTATGCAGTCCTGATTGTGGCGCTCACCTGCACGGCGCCAAACACGCATACGACCATCATTGGCACCAAGGCAGAAGCGACTCTCATCGCTGAAGACGACACGTCTCCATTCGTCCCTCCATTCACGCCTGTCGCGACACCACTGGAGGCGGGCTGCACGATGTTGGGGCGTGAGCGGAAGACGGCCTAACGGTGTGCGGAACCGTAGCCCAGCTTCATGGATACGGTTGCGAATGGTCGTCGCCGATACCCCAGGAGCAACAGTGTCCCTAATTTGCTGGGAAGTGGCGGTGCGGTCCCCTTCAGCACTGCGTAGGATCCTACGGTCTTGGCGTGCATCCGTGCGTCGCTGCGGTCCGGTCCCAGGTCGACGGGCACGTGCACCTTCCGCCGACCACTGGCGACAACATCGATGTACTGTGGAGACCTCACGCCCCACGTGTTGAGCAATTCGGCGGTACGTCCACCTGGCCTCCCGCATGCCCACTATACGCCCTTGCTCAAAGTCCGTCAACTGCACATACGGTTCACGTCCACGCTGTCGTGGCATGCTACCAGTGTTAAAGACTGCGATGGAGCTCCGTATGCCACGGCAAACTGGCTGACACTGACGGCGGCGGTGCACAAATGCTGCGCAGCTATCGCCATTCGACGGCCAACACCGCGGTTCCTGGTGTGTCCGCTGTGCCGTGCGTGTGATCATTGCTTGTACAGCCCTCTCGCAGTGTCCGGAGCAAGTATGGTGGGTCTGACACACCGGTGTCAATGTGTTCTTTTTTCCATTTCCAGGAGTGTATATTGTGATCTGAGTCTATATCTGCTCCTGGGTACGCCTTACAAACTAGTATCAGATTTCGGAATCTCTGTCTGACCATGATGTAATCTAATTGAAATCTCCCGGAACTCCCGGCCTTTTCCTAGTATACCTCCTCCTCTTGTGATTCTTGAACAGGGTATTCGCTATTACTAGCTGAAACTTTTTACAGAACTCAATTAGTCTCTCTCCTCTTTCGTTCCTTGTCCCAAGCCCATACTCTCCTGTAACCTCTTCTACTTCTTCCCCTACAACTGCATTCCAGTCGCCCATGACTATTAGATTTTCGTCCCCCTTTACATACTGCATTACCCTTTCAATATCCTCATACACTTTCTCTATCTGTTCATCTTCAGCTTGCGACGTCGGCATGTATACCTGAACTATCGTTGTCGGTGTTGGTCTGCTGTCGATTCTGATTAGAACAACCCGCTCACTGAACTGTTAACAGTAACAGACCCTCTGCCCTACCTTCCTATTCATAACGAATCCTACACCTGTTATACCATTTTCTGCTGCTGTTGATATTACCCGATACTCATCTGACCAGAAATCCTTGTCTTCCTTCCACCTCACTTCACTGTCCCCTACTATATATAGATTGAGCCTTTGCTTTTCCCTTTTCAGATTTTCTAGTTTCCCTACCACGTTCAAGCTTCTGACATTCCACGCCTCGATTCGTAGAACATTATTCTTTCATTGATTATTCAATCTTTTTCTCATGGTAACCTCACCATTGGCAGTCCCGTCCCGGAGATCGGAATGGGGGACTATTAAGGAATCTTTTTCCAATGGAAAGATCATCATGACACCTCTTCAACTACAGGCCACATGTCCTGCGGATACACGTTACGTGTCTTTAATGCAGTGGTTTCCATTGCCTTCTGCATCCTCATGTCGTTGATCATTGCTGATTCTTCCGCACTTAGGGGCAATATCCCACCCCTAGGACAAGAGAGTGACGTGAACCTCTATCCGCTATCCGCTCCTCCGCACTCTTTGACAAGGCCGTTGGCAGAATGAGGCTGACTTCTTATGCCGTAAGTCTTCGGCCGCCAATGCTGATTATTTATCAAAATTTAGGCATTAGCGGGGATCGAACCCGGGACCGAAGACGTTTTGATTATGAATCAAAGACGCTACCCCCCCCCCCCTTTTTTTAATCTCATTTTGTTCGCTTTCGTTCGTTGTATCTGCTCGGGGCGGACGTCGTAAGACATCCGTTTAAGTTCGTTGATGATCGATTAACTCAGTTTTTTTTATTACAGAGGGCTGTTAACCCTCTGACCTAACACGCTGAGCTACCGCGCCGGCTACACCATAGCTCCTAGTCAAGAATCATAAAAGAAGGTTCTATACATGGAAGAAGACTGGAGATACTGACAGGTTTCATATAGAGATTTAGGAACCAGGTTTTAAATTGTAAGACATTTCCATTGGCACATGTGGACTCAGACCACAATCTATTGGTTATGAACTGTAGATTAAAACTGAAGACACTGCAAACAGGTGGGAATTTAAGGAGATTGGACTTGGATAAATTGAAAGAACCAGGGGTTGTACAGTGTTTCAGGGAGAGCATAAGGGAACAATTAACAGCAATGGGGCAAAGAAATACAGTAGAAGAAGAATGGGTAGCACTGAGGGACGAAGTAGTGAAGGCAACAGAGGATCAAGTAGGTAAAAAAACGAGGGTTTTAGAAATCCTTAGGTAACAGAAGAAATATTGAATTTAATTGATGAAAGGAGAAAATATAAAAAAAATGCAGTAAATGAAGCAGGGAAGAAGGAATACTAACGTTTCAAAAACGAGATCGACAGGAAGTGCAAATGGCTAAGCAGGCATGGCTAGAGGACAAATGTAAGGATGTAGAGGCTTATCTCACTAGTTGTAAGATAGATACTGCCTACAGGAAAATTTAAGAGACCGTTGGAGAAAAGATTACGACTTGTGTGAGTATCAAAATCTCTGATGCAAACCCAGTTCTAAGCAAAGAACGGAAAGCAGAAAGGTTGAAGGAGTATATAGAGGGTCATTACAAGGGCGATGTACTTGAGGACAATATTATGGAAATGGAAGAGGATGTAGATGAAGATGAAATGGGAGATACGATACTGCGTGAAGAGTTTCACAGAGCACTGAAACATCTTAGCGGAAACAAGGCCCCAGGAGTAGACAACATTCCATTAGAACTTCTGACGGCCGTGTTAGAGCCAGTCCTGACAAAACTCTAGCATCTGGTGAGTAAGCTGTATGAGACAGATGAAATACCCTCCAACTTCAAGAAGAATATAACAATTCCAATCCCAAAGAAAGCAGGTGTTGACAGATGTGAAAACTACCGAACTATCAGTTTAATAAGTCACAGCTGCGAAATACTAACACAAATTCTTTACAGACGAATGGAAAAACTAGTAGAAGCCGACCTCGGGGAAGATCGGTTTGGCTCCGTAGAAATGTTGGAACACGTGAGGCAATACTGACCCTACGACTTATCTTAGAAGAAAGATTGAGGAAAGGCAAACCTACGTTTCTAGCATCTACATCTACATCTACATGACTACTCTGCAATTCACATTTAAGTACTTGGCAGAGGGTTCATCGAACCACAATCATACTATCTCTCTACTATTCCACTCCCGAACAGCGAGCGGGAAAAACGAACACCTAAACCTTTCTGTTCGAGCTCTGATTTCTCTTATTTTATTTTGATGATCATTCCTACCTATGTAGGTTGGGCTCAATAAAATATTTTCGCATTCGGAAGAGAAAGTTGGTGACTGAAATTTCGTAAAAAGCTCTCGCCGCGACGAAAAACGTCTATGCTGTAATGACTTCCATCCCAACTCGTGTATCATATCTGCCACACTCTCTCCTCTATAACGCGATAATACAAAACGAGCTGCCCTTCTTTGCACCCTCTCGATGTCCTCCGTCAATCCCACCTGGTAAGGATCCCACACCGCGCAGCAATATTCTAACAGAGGACGAACGAGTGTAGTGTAAGCTGTCTCTTTAGTGGACTTGTTGCATCTTCTAAATGTCCTGCCAATGAAACGCAACCTTTGGCTCGCCTTCCCGACAATATTATCTATGTGGTACTTCCAACTGAAGTTGTTCGTAATTTTAACACCCAGGTACTTAGTTGAATTGACAGCCTTGAGAATTGTACTATTTATCGAGTAATCGAATTCCAACGGAGTTCTTTTGGAACTCATGTGGATCATCTCACACTTTTCGTTATTTAGCGTCAACTGCCACCTGACACACCATATAGCAATCTTTTCTAAATCGCTTTGCAGCTGATACTGGTCTTCGGATGACCTTACTAGACGGTAAATTACAGCATCATCAGCGAACAGTCTAAGAGAACTGCTCAGATTGTCACCCAGGTCATTTATATAGATCAGGAACAGTAGAGGTCCCGGGACGCTTCCCTGGGGAGCACCTGATATCACTTCAGTTTTACTCGATGATTTGCCGTCTATTACTACGAACTGCGACCTTCGTGACAGGAAATCACGAATCCAGTCGCACAACTGAGACGATACCCCATCGCTCCGCAGCTTGATTAGAAGTCGCTTGTGGGGAACGGTGTCAAAAGCTTTCCGGAAATCTAGAAATACGGAATCAACTTGAGATCCCCTGTCGATAGCGGCCATTACTTCGTGCGAATAAAGAGCTAGCTGCGTTGCACAAGTGCGATGTTTTCTGAAGCCATGCTGATTACGTGTCAATAGATCGTTCTCTTCGAGGTGATTCATAATGTTTGAATACAGTATATGCTCCAAAACCCTACTGCAAACCGACGTCAATGATATAGGTCTGTAGTTAAATGGATTACTCCTACTACCCTTCTTGAACACTGGTGCGACCTGCGCAATTTTCCAATCTGTAGGTACAGATGTATCGGTGAGCGAGCGGTTGTATATCAGTGCTAAGTAGGGAGCTATTGTATCAGCGTAATCTGAAAGGAACCTAATCGGTATACAATCTGGACCTGAAGACTTGCCCGTATCAAGCGATTTGAGTTGCTTCGCAACCCCTAAGGTATCTACTTCTAAGAAACTCATGCTAGCAGATGTTCGTGTTTCAAATTCTGGAATATTCCATTCGTCTTCCCTGGTGAAGGAATTTCGGAAAACTGCGTTCAATAACTCCGCTTTAGCGGCACAGTCGTCGATAACAGTACCATCGGCACTGCGCAGCGAAGGTATTGACTGCGTCTTGCCGCTTGTGTACTTTACATACGACCAGAATTTCTTCGGATTTTCTACCAAATTTCGAGACAATGTTTCGTTGTGGAACCTATTAAAGGCATCTGGCATCGAAGTACGTGCCAAATTTCGCGCGTCTGTAAATTTTAGCCCATCTTCAGGATTTCGCGTTCTTCTGAACATCGCATGCTTTTTCCGTTGCCTCTGCAACAGCGTTCGGACCTTTTTTGTGTACCACGGGGGATCCGTTCCATCTCTTACCAATTTATGAGGTATGAATATCTCAATTGCTCTTGCTACTATATCTTTGAATTTGAGCCACATCTCGTGTACATTCGCATAGTCAGTTCGGAAGGAATGGAAATTGTCTTTTAGGAAGGCTTCTAGTGGCACTTTATCCGCTTTTTTAAATAAAATTATTTTGCGTTTGTTTCTGATGGATTTGGAAGAAATGGTACTGAGCCTAGCTACAATGACCTTGCGATCACTAATCCCTGTATCAGTCATGATGCTCTCTATCAGCTCTGGATTGTTTGTGGCCAAGAGGTCAAGTGTGTTTTCGCAACCATTTACAATTCGCGTTGGTTCGTGGACTAACTGCTCGAAATAATTTTCGGAGAATGCATTTAGGACAATCTCGGAAGACGTTTTCTGCCTACCACCGGTTTTGAACAAGTATTTTTGCCAACATACCGAGGGTAGGTTGAAGTCCCCACCAACTATAACCGTATGAGTGGGGTATTTATTTGTTACGAGACTCAAACTTTCTCTGAACTGTTCCGCAACTGTATCATCGGAGTCTGGGGGTCGGTAGAAGGAGCCAATTATTAACTTAATTCGGCTGTTAAGTATAACCTCCACCCACACCAATTCGCACGGAGTATCTACTTCGACTTCACTACAAGATAAACCACTACTGACAGACACCAACACTCCACCACTAATTCTGCCTAATCTATCTTTCCTGAACACCGTCTGAGACTTCGTAAAAATTTCTGCAGAACTTATTTCAGGCTTTAGCCAGCTTTCTGTACCTATAACGATATCAGCTTCTGTGTTTTCTATTAGCGCTTGAAGCTCAGGGACTTTTCCAGCGCAACTACAACAGTTTACAACTATAATTCCGACTGTTCCTTGATCCAAGCACGTCCTGTAATTGCCAAGCACCCTTTGACATTGCAGCCCATCCCGCACTTTCCCGAGGCCTTCTAACCTAAAAAACCGCCCAGTCCATGCCACACAGCCTCCGCTACCCGTGTAGCCGCCAGCTGAGTGTAGTGAACTCCTGACCTATTCAGCGGAACCCGAAACCCCACCACCCTATGGCGCAAGTCAAGGAATCTGCAGCCAATACGGTCGCAAAACCGTCTGAGCCTCTGATTCAGACCCTCCACCCGGCTCTGCACCAAAGGTCCGCAGTCGGTTCTGTCAACGATGCTGCAGATGGTGAGCTCTGCCTTCATCTCGTAAGCAAGACCGGCAGCCTTCACCAAATCAGATAGCCGCTGGAATCCAGAGAGAATTTCCTCAGATCCAAAGCGACACACACGTCATTAGTGCCGACATGTGCCACCACCTGCAGCTGGCTGCACCCTGTGCTCTTCATGGCATCCGGAAGGACCCTTTCCACATCAGGAATGACTCCTCCCGGAATGCACACGGAGTGCACACTGGATTTCTTCCCCTCCTTAGCCGCCATATCCCTAAGGGACCCCATTACGCGCCTAACATTGGAACATTTGTAGACTTAGAGAAAGCTTTTGACAATGTTGCCTGGAATACTCTTTCAAATTATGAAGGTGGCAGGGGTAAAATACAGGGAGCGAAAGGCTATTTACAATGAGTGTAGAAACCAAATGGCAGTTATAAGAGTTGAGGGGCATGAAAGGAAAGCAGTGGTTGGGAAGGGAGTGATACAGGGTTGTAGCCTCTCCCGGATGTCATTCAATCTGTATATTGAGCAAGCACTAAGGGACACAAAATAAAAATTCGAAGTAGGTATTAAAATCCATGGAGAGGAAATAAAAACGTTGAGATTCATGATAACGTGCTCCATTGTGCTTAGGTGGAAGTATATGAGACCCAATCAAGACATCACCAACAATGTCTGCCCAAATGTTCACAGAACATCTGTGTTGATGACGTGATTGCACAATTGCGTGCGGATACTCGTCAGCGTGACATTAGGGTTATCGTCAACTGCACGAAGAATTGCCTCGTCCATTGCAGGTGTCGTCGTCTTTCTAGGTCTTCCCCAGTCGCGAGTCATAGGCTGGAATGTTCCGTGCTCCCTACGACGCCGATCAATTGCTTCGAACGTCGTCCTGTCGGGACACCTTCGTTCTGAATATCTGTCTCGATGCAAACGTACCACGCCACGGCTATTGCCCCGTGCTAATTCACACATCAAATGGGCATCTGCCAACTCCGTATTTGTAAACATTGCACTGACTGCAAAACCACGTTCGTGATGTAAACTAACCTGTTGATGCTACATACTGATGCGCTTGATGCTAGTACTGTAGAGCAATGAGTCGCATGTCAACAGAAGCACCGAAGTCAACTTTACCTTCCTTCAATTGGGCCAACTGGCGGTGAATCGAGGAAGTACAGTACATACTGAAGAAACTAAAATGAGCTCTATCATGGAAATTAAGCGTTTCCGGACACATGGCCACGTAACATGTTTTCTTTATTTGTGTGTGAGGAATGTTTCATGAAAGTTTGGCCGCACCTTTTTGTGACACCCTGTATATTGTTAGTCTCATTGTATAATTATGTTTTTGTTGTGACTTTTGGATGGTGTGATTACGATATTGTGGCACCTATAGTGGAATGTCTCTAGTGTTAGTTGTTGTAGACGAAATACTTTTCTGCCTAAGGCCTTTTCCTTGTGATTAAAAGTTTATTTTTCTAGTACTGACAGCTTTATTTGACAGAATCCCGGCGATGTTATGTACTGACTGTTTAGTTTTTACTTATAAATCTATGAGTTTCTCAGTTTTAGTCATTTAGTGTTTTATCCTGTATTCACCCACATCGTTTTTATTTTACAAATGCTGTCCAACGCGTTTAGAAGCTGCTGGGTAGACTTAGTAGACGTTAATTCTGTTTCAGTTTTTCACCTAGGTGTGATAGCATATCATTCGTTTTCTGTACTGGTGAAAAACGCCCACATTTGTAATTCTTTTTCCCGATTTACGTTCTTGTGACATTACCTACCCTGCAGAAATGTACCACTGGTTTCACGAGGGACATAAAAAACGATGGGGGGGGGGGGGGGGGGGTGGGAGGGGTCAGATGGTGCACAGTAATATTCACTTAGTCGATGGCTCTCACAAAGTCTTCAGTTAGTACCAGAAATCACATGGAACCCAGGATGAATATCTCCCATAGCATAATACTGCGCCCTCATCCTGCATCCACTGTGCAGTGTACGTATCGAGCAGCCTTCGCCTCAATAACTGCGTATTCCGACATGGCTGTAGAGTTTGTGTAACGTGACTCATTTGGCCCGGAAACACGTTACCATTGATCCACGGATGAGTCTCGATGATCTCTTGCCCAATACAACTGTGAGTAACGATGTGGATGGCTCATCATGGGAGACCATACTGGTCATTTACTTTGGAGACCCATTTTCACTATGTGGTGTGGAACAGTGTTGCCTGCACGAGTACTGTCCCCTGTCATCTGGCCCGCCTCAGAAAGCCTTCTATCCTGCTCTACGGTGCGGGGAAGCCTCCTAGATTGGTGATGAGGCGTGGACGTCAAACATCTTTTCACTTACTCTTGACTTCAGAGTACTTCAATTACTTTCCACAGACGCTTACGAGAGCATCGCGCGAAACGCCCACCAGCTTCTCCGTTTCCCATATGCTCGTTCCCAGGCATCGGGCCATTTCAGTCTTTTTGTCAAAGTCGCCTACGTCATTGAATTTCACCTATTTGCCTCCCGCATCGTCGCCACAGCGATTTATCATTCGTCAGTTTGATATCAGTGAACATTCTGGCCAAGGTAAAGAACTTGTTTTCTAATTTATATTCTTCATTCTTGACCCCTGATTAGAACATACGGTAATGGGGCTCCTATGTAATTGTGCTCTATCTCTCTCTCTCTCTCTCGACCTTCGCACTCTCGCTATCTCCCCACTCTCCCTTCCTCACCGGAAACGCTTTGTGGCCAACGGTGATGACAACTGTGCTTTCCAACAATGGTGTGGAGCTTAGTGCTCCGAGGTCTCCACGTCGAGGCTCTCTCAATTGTTAAAAGTACATATGCCACTGCACAAGTGGGAAATCAGAATAATACCTGGGAATATTTTCATCGTGGGAAAGGAAAGACACGGGAAGTTTTTAGAAATCCTGAAAATTTTCATTTTAGCTTCCAGTTCAGTTATAGTAATTTTAACTGATAATAATTGATACTCTAACAGACAGTTTTATTTCAGCCAACTACTGCAGAATTATACTGCAACAATAAAATTTAAATGGGAGAATAACACCAAGATAAAACCTAAGCTGAAAATCAAATGAGCCAATTACAACAAAAACACATTGCACCCTGCAGACAGAAAAATGTGTCAACGGATTTAGGAAAAAGATTTGTGCATTGCTTCGCAACAACAGACTGCGTTCGGTGAGCATGGCACCACAATTACTAACATTTATAACAGGTTGCGGAAAGATATTGCGAATACAGGTTTGAGAAGCATTAATTTTAAAGAAAACTTCGTTTTAGGCGAGATGAATTATGTTATGTGTCGGAATATACGATGAATTTCTTCTATCGTGGAACTTTAGAGTCTCTTTTAAAATTTAATACTTTGATGTTCAGCCAATTAGATAAATTTCTGACGAAGGAGGTAAGCCATATAAGCCATTACATTTTCCTGGCATACTTGCGTTCGATGTATCTTAAAGGATAATACAGGCTAAAAGAAGGTCAAACTTCAAGGTTAATTTTTTGTAATTAGTTTAGTTATTTCGTAGATTACTAATTATGCAAAACCGATGGCAAGAAGTATAACTATTCTAAAAAAAAGTGGGAGGTGAATTCTACAATAATTTCACACGTAAATGGCTTTTAGATAGAAAAGTCGAAGTGCTCGATGGAACATTTTTCAGCCTGGTTTCCCGCGGAACGTTCGGTGTATAGTAGTGAAATTTATATTCGGGCTTGTCAGATATATTCAGCAGCTACAATTGAAGCTGTGCGCTTATGCTTCTGTCTAACTACACGGAAGGAAAAAACTGCAAAAAGGTTTTTGACGGCGAACTCTATACGGGAAAGCTTAGCTTTTCTTGAAGCTATACTTCCTGCATATCAATTTAAACCATTAACGTTTCCTATATGTATGTTTGCGCTATATGGCTATGCTGATGCTATTGGCTGACTACGTTACATGTCTGAATATCTGCTGTCATTGACTGGCGAGTTGACGTGAAATGAGGTTCGGTTAACTGACAAAAATTAGTCTTGCAGCCCCATCTGGAACTCGGAGCTTTGGAAGCTACCATGCTACATTTGCCGGCCGCGGTGGCCGAGCGGTTCTAGGCGCTTCAGTGAGGAACCGCGCGAGTGCTACTGTCGCAGGTTCTAATCCTGCCTCGGGCATGGATGTGTGTGATGTCCTTAGGTTATTTAGGTTTAGGTAGTTCTAAAAGTTCTAGGAGACTGATGACCTCAGGTGTTAAGTCCCATAGTGCTCAAAGCCATTTGAATGCTATAATTGGCGGAATTCGTATTTGTAGTTGCGTAACATAAAAATATACCATGTGCATGTTGATGCGCATCAATGATATTTCCAAAATGCGTTTTTGATGTTGAGTTTCGTTCTATAAAGTATCGAGATGTTCTGTGCCAGCGTACAAGCCCTTTACCATTCAAAGCACTGAAGGCTCTACTCCGAGGGAAGCTTTGTCACATAACATGGAAAAAAAATACGATAATCCAGTGTATAGTGTGTTTTCATCCAGGAAAAAGTGCACTTTTGATTGGGGGGAACTAGGATTTTCTTCTTTTGTCCACGTATACACCCTGATTGTGTAAATAGTCCCAACCAGCCGTCCACTGGCTTTGCCAGCATTCTCCTCAGCAGCAGCAGCCATCAGCCGGTAGGCATTTGAAAATACCAGCATTTATCAAAAATACTGAAGTAGAAAATTATATTTGTCGCATTGTTGCTATTATAATTGTGTTAATGCACTCAATCACAGCGTTGTCCCAGCAGCACAACATTAGTGCATCTGTACTTCATGTATTCAACTGAAGCGATATTTCCGTTGAGTTTGACAAGTCTATTTGTTGTAAACATCTTTCAGAAAAATGTACACAGGGTTTTCTTATCAAGGCTAGTGAAGTATCGTAGCAGACTGTACTGCGCCACCCTCTAGCCAAGACTAACGACAGATTTTCACCGTTTGTCATTCTTAAGATATGTAATGTATGAACCACCTTAAGGGGAAAGCCACTTCGGCCAGTGTATCTCAGTCTTTTAATATTACAATTAGTGGTCCCGACAAGATCTTGCCTACAATCAACGACGTAGTCTGTGTCATTTGAAATAATCGTCTGTTCTAACACAACGATGTCATGTAAGATTTCATATTCAGCTTCTCACGCTACAAATTACACTAACGCAAGCTACGACATCACTATGTAGGAAAGGATAGACACAATAACGCTTTTCGTGGTATAATGGGGTCAGTGATAGCTATCTGGATATTAATTGCAACAACGTACCTGATTATCGGGGTTCACTAGTTTCTAGTGATAAACTACCACCAAAGCTAGTATCAGTCACCAGAAAAATACTAAATGCGAGAATGTACGGGGAGCAGGAATAATGTAGTTACTTTACAAGTAACAGCCATCCACAGGGTTGTCCATCTAAAGTTTTTGATGAGATTATCTCGAAAACTGTACATCGGGTACAAATAGTTGGTCAGACAAGTTCGTAAGCTCAAAGGGGGACATCAAATGATATTACATGTGACCCCCAGCCCCGCCCCCCTTCCGTCGGGAGGGGGGCAACTTCTAAATATTAAACGGAAATAACCATTTTTTATTGCAGATTCGTCTTCTCCATAAATAAGTATTAAAGCTTTGTGTTAAACATTTTTTAAACCATTGACAGAGGGCGCTGAAATCGAGAAACATTAAATGTAGCTAAGAGCTCCGATTTATTTCGAATGATCCGTGAAGGACGCATCAAATCGATAAAAAATGTGCACCAATTCTTTCATTACGAAAAATGAACCTATTTTGTTTCAAAAAATCTCTGCTACCCGCACTGTTTTTGATAGAGAGAAGATATTAATATCTCTTCACAACAGCATTACTCACCCCACTGTCGCACTACCGTGGCCAAACTGCGAACTATGGCTCAGTATAAAGGTCGGTGCAATGCGATCAGACGTCACTTAACTTTCACATTGCAAGCTGTAAATATCAACTGACGAAAGTAAATTATTCCTTAGCGAAACATGGCTCAATATCTTCCTACAGAGATTGTTGATATGGTGTTAATTTCAGGTGAATACCGTAACAATTACGCTGCAGCTGTACAATTGTATGCGGATCGTTTCCCAAACAGACGACATCCCAGAGAAAATATTATTCTAAATAGCACTCAACGAACTCGAAATGGGTACATGCACCGTCCAACCGTCACCGCGAATACAATTAAAATGACGCTCGTACCCTTATTATTCTCGCCTGTGTTCAACTGGATCCCGAAATGAGCAGTTGTGCTATTCAGAGACATAACGGAATACCACAATTAATTGTTTTGAGGATTTGAGGGCACATATACATCATGCGTATCATATCACACTGACACAAGCATTAACGCCGAAAGATATGCAAATATGCGTGCATTTCTGCCAATTGTAAAAAAGGAAAATGAGAGGAAATGTACCCACTTGTAGGAACCTACCTTCAAGAAATTAATGTATGTTATTTTTGCGATCCAGCGGGCACTAGGATATTCTTGTTCTAACACTGTTAACACAGTCGTAAATTCAATACCAGCAAGTTTATATAGTTTTAAAACCCCCATTTCACCCACAATACCAGTTAATACAGGAAATTTTACGCGCCGTTATGGAGTCATGTACCATAAGTGTAGCAAAACCAGTGGTTTTCTACCACCTGAATAGGTTAAACCCAACAACGTAAATCAGTGACGTAAAAATGGAGAATCAGAATGTGTTACATAGATAGTTGGGCTTCTAATAACAAGCAGCAATGGTTTTTTTTATTTGAATGAGACATAGTCTCAGATTCCAAAGTTGTTAGTTTCTCATAATTCTAACTGCATCGTTGCTTCCAAAGAGGACAGTATGGATTTTATATATAATCACCAGGTGCATGTAACCATTGACTTGATGTTAAATGATCTGTGCAGACTGCTGGAATGACGCACAGTTTCGGTTTGCGATTAGTAACAAAACTAGAAAATTGAGTGAACGGTGGTAAAGACGAAACTGCAAGGATGTTCTTGTTATTAAAAAGTAGCGTCAGTATACTATATGCAACGGGCGTTTCAGATGTATGTTGAGCATTCAAGCAACTAGGAGCGTTATAGACAGGTAGAAGTTTCATCCCTATGTGGACATGAAACCTGAAACCATAAACGAAACTCTTACTTGCAATAAAAGGTAAAAGCATACGTGAGGTAGTGCAACGCAAGTGATTACTGTAGATATTCATGGAAAAAAAGAAAATAGGAAGATATAAAAAAAATCCTCCAGTAAACAGTAAGGAGAAAATTAATCACATGGAAAGTACTAGCACCATTCTGTATTTAATTTATGTAATAAATACAAAGGACACCAACACTAAAATAAAAATAAGAAGACAGTCATACACATACAAAGACAGTCCATAGAAAATCTGAGTAATGTTGAAGCCAGATTAATATTCAGCAATACACCGACAAAATGTGGAGTAACGTAGGTACGAAGGGCTATTTGATGGAATTAGTTACTGCTAAAAGGGCACCTGCAGCGTAAAGAGACTCTATCTGAAACTTTTAAACCAGTTACTGAATCCATTACATGGATCTTTAAGACTGGAAAAAGAAGCACATGCAGATGCTGATTCTCTTAATCATTACAATGACAGTAATATATAAGATATACACTCCTGGAAATGGAAAAAAGAACACATTGACACCGGTGTGTCAGACCCACCATACTTCCTCCGGACACTGCGAGAGGGCTGTACAAGCAATGATAACACGCACGGCACACTTGAAACAATTAACTTGTTGTCATTGGAAGGCTTGAAAGAAACAAAAGACAAGAAGTCATCAACAAACAAGAGACACAGGAAACGTCATTCAATTACTAATGTTACACTAATAATTTCTGCGTCAAATGCAGTCACACTTCGAATACTACCCTAGGGGACATCGTTCTTCAACTCAAAGTGCTCGCAGGGGATGTTACTGACTCAATTCCAAAAATAGCGTTGCGAGAGGGAGGACCAAAAAAATGGGAAGACTTCCACTAAAATCCTATTTGTGGAGTTGCCCGAGGCTAAGATGCCTCATAGCAGAATCGTAGCCATCTCGATGTTTAAAAACGTACCCAGGACGTAACGCTAGCGCAGTAACGTCTATTGTAAAGCCGCCTCCAATATGGACAGATTATTAGAAGTAGAAAAATACCTCCTGTACTCTTACTGAACGTTTCTGAGGTGCTGCCTGGATTCTAAGCAACAGACACGGGGGCAGTTGACCATCTGCTCCAAGGTCTTCCCTAGACAGCTGGAGAGGGCAACACTTTTATAACTACACAGGCACGTGCGGTCTTTCACCGAACTGGCTACGAGTCTGGAAAGTGACTGGACACCAATATGAGGCTAAAGTGATGGATCTCTTTGCTTAAAACTTTCAGATGCCATACCATACTATAGTGGATCTTGTCATGAACAGGTGACATGTCATGAGATGCAGACATTGCAGAATCCCTCTCCCAGATGTAAAAAAGTGCAGTTTTACTTTTTATAGGTAGTGAACCTTAAGTCTCAAATACCACTCTGTTGTCAGTTGCCAGTCTGTGGAGCCCTTGAGTGGAATACTGACTGGTGGTGGATGCCTGGGAAACACCTCACCCGCCAGTTTGGAGAGTGTAGTTCCCCAATACAGCAGCCAATTTAGGCCTCATTCCTCTCTCAGATATCATCCTGATTTCCCATACTACATGGTGGAATGGTTAATGGTGGTCAGGAACAGTTACCATATTCTCTTCTTGCTCTCTTGAGCAATCTGACTACATCGATGTTCTCTGCAGTTGGCTCGCATTTGAACATATGCAGAGCTGCTCACCTCTTCACTGATCCACTATGGGACAGATATTCTTGTGCGGTTGCTAGGAGAGGTACACGCATGGTCTAGGTGTAGCGTTTTTGATTACTACTGAAAACATCCATGGTGCCAGGTTCGAAACGCACCACATCTTTAATTTTCATTAATAATCAGCTTTGGTGGCAGAATACTCCTGGCATAATAAGTCACCATCATTCTGCCAAAGGAATGGACAGAGTTTCAAGGGACACTCTTTCCCATGGGGCGGAAAAATGCCTCTAAAAGCGGAAGAATTAGCAATGGTAAAAGGCAAGAGGATGCAGAAGGTTATGGAAACCACTGAATTAAAGGAAGAAATATTTACAATGATCCAAGGCGTGAGGATACAGAAGGCAGTGAAAACCACTGCATTGAAGACACATAACGTGTATCCACAGGTCATGCTGCCGGTAACTGAGAAAGTGTCATGATGATCTGTCCATGGGCAAAAGATTCCTGAATAATCCCCCATTCGGATCTCAGGGAGAGGACTGCCAAGGGTCTGTGTCGCCTGGCCACCAAGAGCTGTTGCATAACGATTTCATTCACGGATCAAGTCATATGGCTTCTTCCGTGATAGCGTTTTTACGACTATGACTTGTGGGGCCTGACGATGGCATCAATGTAATGCCGAAACTGATAGCACATAAGAAGTTCATGTAATAAATTTCTGCAATACATACGGCTGCTGGTAAATTACTTCATCAAGAAGTGCCAAGGGGGAGAAAAAGAAATTGAGTAAACAATGAAAGGATAACGTTCTGCTAGTGGGGGAGTGGAATTTCAGAAGCTTGAACGAGGTAGGAAACCTAGAAAATCTGAATAGGGAAGTACTAGGGCTCAATTTAGATACAGTGAGGGTCACTGAAGTGAAATGGAAAGAAAACTGAGATTTATGGTGAGATAAGTACATGCTATTATCAATAGAAGCAGAAGATGTTATAACAGCAGTAGATTCATTGTGAATAGGATGGTAGGGTAGAGATTAAGTTACTGTGAACAGTTCAGTGAAAGGCTTGTTCTTGTCAGAATCTACAGGAAACCAACGCTGACATCGGTAGTTCGGTTATACATGCCGACGCCGCAAGTTGAAGATGGAGATATAGAGAACATCTATCAGGATACTGAAGGGGTAATACAGTACATAGAGAGAGATGAAAATCTGATGGTCATTGGGGACTGGAATGCATTTGTAGGGGAAACAGGAGAAGAAAAGGTTACAGAAGAATATGGGACAAGGAATGAGAGAGCAGAAAGACTAATTTTGTAATAAATTCCAACTACTAATAGCGAACAATCTGATCAATAACCTCTCGAGGAGGAGGTATCCTACGAAAAGACCGAGTTATATGAGAAGATTTCAGTTAGATTACATCATGGTCAGACATAGTTTCCGAAATCAGATTCTGGATTCTAAGGCGTACCGAGGAGCAAATATAGACACAGATCACAATATAGTAGTGATGAAGAGTAGTCTTGAGTTTAAGACGTTAGTCATAAAGGGTCAATTCACAAATAAGTAGAATGTAGAAGTACTAAGGAATGACGAGATACGCTTTAAATTCTCTAAGGTTATAGATACAGCCTTAAGGAATAGCTCAGTACTCAGTACAGTTGAATGGGAAAAGGGAAATCTTAGAAGTTTAAAAGAAAAACATAGGTACAAAGAAGGTAACTGCATAGAAACCAAGGATAGCAGAAGAAATTCGTGAGTAGATCGATGAAAAAAGAAGTACATAAACTTTCAGGGAAACTGAGGAATACAGAAGTACAAGTCGCTGAGGAATGAGTGATGAGGAAATGCAGGAAAGCTAAGACGAAGTGTCTCTGTGAAAAATGTGAAGAAATCGGAAATGAAATGATTGTTAGATGATGTGACTCAGCATATACGAAACTCAAAATAAGCCCCGATGATATTAAAAGCAAGGGTGATACCATTAAGAATACAAGTATTCCGCTGTTTAATGCAGAGGATAGAGCGGGTAAGTGGAAAGAGAAAACCGATGATCTCTATGAGGAGGAGATTTGTCAGTACTGATAAAAGAAGAAACAGGAGTCAATTTAGAAGAGATAGTCGATCCAGTACTAAAATCAGAATTTAAGAGAACTTTGATGGACTTATAATCCAAAAAAGCAAAAGGGATTGTTAACGTCAGATCAGAATTTTGTAAATCATTGGGAAAGTGTCAATTAAACGACTGTTCACATTGGTGTATATAGAATGTATGAGTCTGACTTTTAATATCAATTGACAGTGTATTGGATGACGATTTAGTTTAGCTTTAGGAAAGTTAAAGATACCAGAGAGGATATTCTGACATTGCAGTTGATCACGGAAGCAAGACTAAATAAAAATCTAAACACATTCATAGGTTTTGTCGACTTAGTGAAAGCATTCGAATATGTGGACCGATGGAAGATTTTCGAAATTCTCAGATTCTGAGAAAAGTAGGTTTAAGCTATAGGGACAGAGAGAGTAATATACAATATGCACAAGAGACGAGAGCGAACATTGGGAGTGGACGACAAAAAAAGACGTTCTCTTACTAATGTGGGTGCATGACGGAGATGTATTCAGGAATGGAGTTAAAATTCAAGATGGAAGAATATAAGTGATAAGATTCTATGAAGATGGCTTTGCTAACCTGAGTCAAAGTGAAAGATAATTACATGATCCACTGAATGGAATGAACAGTTTAATGAGTACAGAATGTGGCCTGATAGTAAACTAACAGAAGACGAAAGCAATGAGAAGTAGCAGAAATGAGAACAGCGTGAAAACAGGTGAAGTTATTCTGCTACCTAGGCAGTAAAGTATCCAATGACGGTCTGAGCAAGGAGGACATTAAAAGCAGACTAGCACTGGAAAAAATAGCATTCCTGGCCAAAAGGAATCTACTAGCATTAAACATAGTCTCTAATGTGAGGAAGAAATTTCTGAGAATTTACGTCTACAACACAGCATTGTATGGTAGTGGAACAGGGCCTGTGGAAAAACCCAGGCAGAAGAAAATCTAAGCATTTGAGATGTGGTGTTACAGACAAAACTTAAAAGAACTGATAAGGCCAGGAATGAGATGATTTTGGGGATGAGGAGCTTCTGGGCAGCATCTTACATAATATGAACAAGTGGAAAACACTGACGAAGAGAAGGGACATGTAATACACCCAGTAAATAACTGAGGACGTAAGTTGCAAGTGCTACTCTGAGATTAAGAGGTGGCACAGGAGAGATTTTTGTGGTAGACCACATCAAGCCATTCGCAAGACTAGTGACTCAAAAAATATCTGTAGGCTGGATGTCTCAGTGATGCTGTGAATGAATAGGGTAATATGATACTTCCCTCTAGTGGACACTGTAACTTTGTTCAGTCTCAGCATTGTAGCTGTAAAATGTCCAGTCTACTACTGATTGCGAGACAGTCTGGCAACACATTGCTGGGCAGGTTGATCAAGATGGGGAAGTGATAAAGCCACACAAGTCATTGACAACTTTGCATTCAGCAGTGTGGGCAGGGGCTGGAAAGCAAAGAGGTCGATAGGACAAAATCATCCGGATGCATTGTAGAAGTATATGATTTTCCACATTTTTAGGAATTGTATGTGTGAGAACAAGAGTAACCTCGCAATTGCAGTATAGCTGGGACAGTGATCTACAGAGCTCAACTCCTCGAAAGGCCTCCTGAAGCTGAGCAAGCTCTACCAAAATATGGACGTCATCTTGTTGGCGAGGCTTTACTCTATCTTGCCCCCTGTCGTTCGGCCATGGAGGGTAGACAGCAGCAGAGAGGAGTTTCAGTCGAAGAAATCACTGGTCCACTCAGGCACACTTCGACGTGCATACCAATTGTGGAATGCTCATACCAGACAGGACCAAGGTGCCCTGTTCCGATAGATACAGATTGGATCACTTTGGCCCATTGGTGTTTGTCCACAGACTAGATTTGTGGTACACTGGCAAGGCAGATGTAACCGAAACACTGTGCTGGAACTCTTCCAATGCCTGACATGATGGTTCGCAACCTTGGCTGACATTAAGGTCTGCCTCTATTAACGATCGAGTGAGACCAAGGTTGAGTTAATGGACCACTGGAGCACGCTGGCAGCTGCCTTTACAGGTGCAGGTAGATGTCTCCTGCTCAGTCCTCATAGTCTGAGTGCTAACACTGATCTTCTGGACAGGCTTCTTCAATGTGAGGGTCAAAGATTTCACGAAACTTGGTGGGTGCTTGACTATAAATTCCTTCTTTGCATCAGTGTGAGATACCCAGGGTGACTTTTATTTCCTGTATCTTCTTTTCTTCTCCGAAAACTGAACAGTCTCTGCTTCAGACCATGTGGATCTGTGAGCCATTAACTCACAATGGGGACTGCTTTGGAAACCTTGTTTGTGGGCCATTGCAGAAAATCGTCCATTTGAAGCCAGACTGTTAACGCTCACAGTTGTGCAATCACAGCGTTGACACTTGAAGCTGCTCATAGGAGTTGGAACGTAAGATCTAACCCCAAAGTAGTGGAAGCCTGCTGAAGTACACTCAGCTAACTATGATACATCGAATGTCAGATTATAAAGTCAATTACTTATGAAGCTTGCCATAAACCCTTTTCATAACGTTCTGGACGTCAGTTACACATGCACTTTCCCATTCGTGTTGTAGTTCTTTGTATCCATATCAGTAACCTCCAACCATGTTAAAATTTCTTTAACGTTGTTTCAGCCTGTGTGCAGTTTAGAGTTGGTGGGATACTCTCCAAAGAGCGTGGCATTCAACAGCGTTATACTAAAGGAGCTTTCATGGTCTCGAGCATGAGAGTACCATTGTGCAGCCTCTTGATACAGTTGAGCAGTTGCGCTGCCTGGAAATGCCCTCTGGACCTTCTTCGATTTAGAACTACAACATTTTTTCAAAAGAACCATCGACACGTTTCATCACAACAAAGACATTATATACCACACGATGTGGTCTGTTACTATGAATACTTTTGCTTTACCGAAACTTTTAGAAATGTACCTGTGGACTGGTCTCAAAAGGTCACTTACAATGTTGGGTGTTAATAATGCCCAACGGACTACTCGATCCGGTTGTGGTGAAGGGACTGGATCCAGACTTCTTGGAATTTCCTAAGGCCAACTATGGAAGTGAGTCAGCCCAGGCGGAGCCCAACTTGCCTTATGGAGCTGGTATACAGCAGGTTCCCTGCTAGACACTATTCTTCCAGACCAGCCACGCATCCCATCATTGAGCAGCACTACTTGAGATGCACGCTTCTTGAAGTAAATGCTATGCCTTCCTCGCGTTCCTGATGGGTGGGTATGCGGAGGCCTGCCACCTCTTTCTTGTCCTGACCGACCTAACCACTAAAACACGATCATCCTACTGTTATTGATCTAAAGTTAATATATATCGCGAGGTGGTGCGTTTCGCTTGCACGAACGAGATAGTTATTGATCGACTTAGCGTTGCTACATGGTGAGCGAAGAAGAGGTAGAAAATTGGAATGTGAGAGGACTTCGTTAAGAGACAGAATAACAAGAGGACGTGTAGGAAGTTTGTGCCACGAAACAGTCATTGTTAGCCGCCATATTGTGTAATTTGTGTTTTTTTTTAGATTCACAAGCTATATGTAATGATAATGTGGAGTTTAATAACGGCCATAATACAGTATGTTGATTATCAAAGGTAGCTGCGTGCATATAATTTTGATCAAAATATTCTGTGATAAACTGTTGTGTACAAAAAGCTTTTATAGGACTTCGAAAATTTGGTGGTCGATGTTTGCTGTAAGGTTTGCTTCAATAACAGGGTCAAAAGCGTAGAGAGAGTTTTCTCTACAAAAAACGAACTCACTTCACTAGCAGACAATCATAAAAGCTTTTATAGGGCTTCGAAAATTTTGTGGTCGATGTTTGCTGTAGAGTTGGCTGCAATAACATGGTCAACAGCATGGAGAGATTTTTCTCTACAAAAAACGAACTCACTTCACTAGCAGACAATCATCATATGACCAAATGCGAATGGCAGTGTCCCAATTCGAGAAGATCCTATAGAACGTTTCTTCTCTTACATTTCAAGAATTTTACAGGCAACCATCAGTGTTAGCAGCTGCTTTTACACAACGAGAGTAACGTGGCAACGTTTATGAAACTATGTATTTTGTGAGAGTAGTCGACGCCAAATGTGAGGTAACTGGCGAGTGTGGCGCCCTGGAAATATGCTTAAGCTGGGATTTGGCGCGGCTCGTCGGCGGCCACGTGGTGCCCAACGTTATCCCGGGTCCAGCCGCATGGCTGGGAATTCCATGTTGACCCTGTTTCGTTGAAGGAGAGGCACCGGGAGTGCCAAAGATGGCGGAATTTGTGAAACCATCATGTCAGACATTTCACAGCTCATGTGGAAATTAATAGTAGCCAGGTGAATCATGATGCCTCAAAAAGAAACATGTACTTTACCATTATTTGCGCGACGGTTCTGATGCTGTAATCAGATTTTCAATACCTTTATTAGTCTAAAGTTTTGTATCTGACTGTAAATTATTCAGGTAACACCCAGCAACGAATTTCCAAAACCTAAACGGTTCAACCGATTTCGTCGATCCCCTTGTCTGTAGAAAGCTGTTGGTGTAAACCTAAATTGTATGAATTACAGGCATGCAACTTGAATAGTAAATGAGTTATTGGAGGTCAAAGTGGCCGATTACTACTAATCACGTCAGGCCACAAGTATTCCACAGTTACACGAGACAACGGTAGCAGCATGCTTATATACACTCCTGGAAATGGAAAAAAGAACATATTGACACCGGTGTGTCAGACCCACCATACTTGCTCCGGACACTGCGAGAGGGCTGTACAAGCAATGATCACACGCACGGGACAGCGGACACACCAGGAACCGCGGTGTTGGCCGTTGAATGGCGCTAGCTGCGCAGCATTTGTGCACCGCCGCCGTCAGTGTCAGCCAGTTTGCCGTGGCATACGGAGCTCCATCGCAGTCTTTAACACTGGTAGCATGCCGCGACAGCGTGGACGTGAACCGTATGTGCAGTTGACGGACTTTGAGCGAGGGCGTATAGTGGGCATGCGGGACGTCGGGTGGACGTACCGCCGAATTGCTCAACTCGTGGGGCGTGATGTCTCCACAGTACAATTATGTTGTCGCCAGTGCCCGTCGACCTGGGACCGGACCGCAGCGACGCACGGATGCACGCCAAGACCGTAGGATCCTACGCAGTGCCGTAGGGGACCGCACCGCCACTTCCCAGCAAATTAGGGACACTGTTGCTCCTGGGGTATCGGCGAGGACCATTCGCAACCGTCTCCATGAAGCTGGGCTACGGTCCCGCACACCGTTAGGCCGTCTTCCGCTCACGCCCCAACATCGTGCAGCCCGCCTCCAGTGGTGTCGCGACAGGCGTGAATGGAGGGACGAATGGAGACGTGTCGTCTTCAGCGATGAGAGTCGCTTCTGCCTTGGTGCCAATGATGGTCGTATGCGTGTTTGGCGCCGTGCAGGTGAGCGCCACAATCAGGACTGCATACGACCGAGGCACACAGGGCCAACACCCGGCATCATAGTGTGGGGAGCGATCTCCTATACTGGCCGTACACCTCTGGTGATCGTCAAGGGGACACTGAATAGTGCACGGTACATCCAAACCGTCATCGAACCCATCGTTCTACCATTCCTAGACCGGCAAGGGAACTTGCTGTTCCAACAGGACAATGCACGTCCGCATGTATCCCGTGCCACCCAACGTGCTCTAGAAGGTGTAAGTCAACTACCCTGGCCAGCAAGATCTCCGGATCTGTCCCCCATTGAGCATGTTTGGGACTGGATGAAGCGTCGTCTCACGCGGTCTGCACGTCCAGCACGAACGCTGGTCCAACTGGGGCGCCAGGTGGAAATGGCATGGCAAGCCGTTCCACAGGACTACATCCAGCATCTCTACGATCGTCTCCATGGGAGAATAGCAGCCTGCATTGCTGCGAAAGGTGGATATACACTGTACTAGTTGCCGACATTGTGCATGCTCTGTTGCCTGTGTCTATGTGCCTGTGGTTCTGTCAGTATGATCATGTGATGTATCTGACCCCAGGAATGTGTCAATAAAGTTTCCCCTTCCTGGGACAATGAATTCACGGTGTTCTTATTTCAATTTCCAGGAGTGTATTTCTTCATCTATGTCTTTGTTTATATCAGCTATATATCATTCATGAAGAAATTGTTTAAAAATTTAGTGTGTGTTACAAAGCACAGAGACATTAGGCTACTGGCTTACCTCTTGTTCTATTCTTGTGACGTATGCTTATTTTACTTGTTTATGTATCTAATACTGTGTGTTAGAGAGTGTTTATGATCCAGCCGTAGGGATATTTATTTAATATCATGTCATTTAAATGTAAATCCTGTATTTCAATGTGTTTCATTATGTTTGTGTGGGTGCATTGGCTTGATGACATGGCGCCAGCGCTCTAGCCAATCACAGCGCTCGTGAATGGGAAGATTGGATGGAAGTGTGAGAAGAGTTCTGGGCAGGACAGCACAGGGCACGGTCGGTACGGGAGAGGAGACGGAAAGTGCTGGACGTGAAGGCGCGACATACAATAGCGGCAGGGACTTGCAGACAGTTTGTGCATGGTCGTGACTGATAGAAATACTTCGGAGTGCACACTTGTGCACTTGTGAGATTTCCGTGGCTTCTACAGTGAAGACGTTGTGTGCGTTTAGAAATAAATATCTCGCTAGCTATATATTCGTTCATTACTAATTGTGTGCAGCAGGAATCTATTGCTGGCCAAGGTGGCCGAGCGGTTCTAGGCGCTACAATCCGGAACCGCGTGTCCGCTACAGTCGCAGGTTCGAATCCTGCCTTGGGCATGGATGTCTGTGATGTCCTTAGGTTAGTTAGGTTTAAGTAGTTCTACGTTTTAGGAGACTGATGACCTCAGAAGTTAAGTCCCGTACTGCTCAGAGCCATTTGAGCCATTAGGAATCTATTGTTTTCCTCTTATTCGACTAATATTTTATTTATTTGCTGGACCATGGACGCTAGTAAGTGTTTGGCAGAAATATACCGCATTCTCAGAAGTACTTCTACTATCGTCCTCATCATTTAAAGTAGTTAAGATAGTACCAGCATATTTTATTCAACTGCAATCTTTCATTTATAAATATCTATATCAATTCACAATTGCCCAGTGATAAGAACCTTCGACAGTTCGATTCATGTCTGTATTCATATTGAATACCATAGACTCAACAGTATTTGCCTTGTAATGCGGCAACTACGTACTGTATCACAGCCCCTAGACAATGTAACCAGCCAAAACTTTGAATATTTCAACTCTGAGTTTGAGGTTACGTAGTGGAGGGTCACCACACAACATCATTTCACTTCCTTTATTGAAAGCCTGCACAATCAAGACGCTGTCCTTCACTGTCATACAAACAGAGACACTACACACACTAGTCCAATGACAGCGAGTTTTATTACCAGCTTAAAACATTAATTTCTTGTTTTGAGCAGCAGTATTATACCTCTGAAACATGCCCAAAGCTTACGGTAACAGAGGAATGGTGCTGCTCACGAGACCCCAGCTCAGGATATGGGGTTATTTACGGAGATCTTGCAAATGTTTCCTTTCGTGACTTTTCAAGATACAAAGACGAGATTTTCGGATAATTACAGTAAGCTAAAGAGAAGTTAATTTTGTTGTATTGGTACTACTCGTAGCTCCTATATCATGTTTTAACGGCGCTCGAATGTCCTTCAGAACGCTAATGCATTGTGTAACACCAATTACGTGTGTCTGCGAAGAGTTTCGAGGAAATATCCAATAAATGTACTAAAAATGAAAGGCAAAACGGGCAGCTCCGGCTACTGTGGGTAGAGCCGTATTATTGAGCGTTTCTACTATTTATTTCTTTTCGCAGACGTTGATCACTTGAACAAGACTGTGTTGAAACGTTGGAACAGTTTTCGTAAGCCACCTTGCTTGTGTATCGTTAAATATCTAGTTTCACCCACCCTCTTGAGGCATATAATGATGTAGAGCAGAAGCTTTGCTTGAAAGCCTCACATGACAGGATTTCCACCGCAACAGCCAATTCCGTCTGCTTCGTTTTTAACCATTAAGAGCAGCGTATGTCCATCGTACGTTGCGCTAATTCGCCTGCAACTACAATGCCGGAAAATTAACTGAAGGCAGAAACGCACTCTCGTCTGGGTTAATTAAAGACTCGTTGTGTTCATCCTTATCCCTGTCCACTGCTACATCGCTCCACGCGGATGGTGGAGTCCAAGCAATGTGAATTAGTTACCAAGTAAATAAGAATTTGTTGTACCCTCACCAGGACCTTCTTCAGCAGCATAAAAGCACTCCAACTTCGGCAGAGAACCACTCCCACACCCGACGAAATGTTCTTGCAATGGAAAGTCGATTATGCCGACGATCGTCAAGCTTATTGCTTCCTATGTCAAGCATTTAAAGCTCCCTCGTTGAAAGCAGTCTTCAGAGCATATAGCACAGGCGGTCGCATTTTCTGAGTATGTTGGGCGCACCAACAACTTCCTTTAAGTAAAAAAAAAAGTCTGTGGTACAGTCCCCTGACTGCCCTATTGGTCTGACAGCGGGCACATTGCAGCATTTTTTCGTCGCGGCGCTAACTGGGGAGGATGGTGGCCCCATCACCCCGGCCGCCTTTTACTGCCGGCAAAGTTTCCCAGAACTCATTTGATAGCGGGCTGAATCGAACGTCGTGGAGGGACTGGACTGAGGAAAAATCGCCACCCCTGTCCGACACGGAATGCCAGGATAGTAGTCTAACGCTGTACTCTCTCGACCGCCCTGTCCTTTGTTCTTATTTTGGTTTCGATGATGAGTTACTGAAATACCAGTATCCGTAAAAACGTATTAGTGAAGAACAGACTTCCGTAAATTCGTTGAGTTGTACTTCTCCTGCGTTGAAATAATAAAAATCTTGAAGAATTATCAAGAAGATTCAAACGCAGTTTTTGGACTAACTTGCTGCAAGTTCCTACCTGAATAACAGCAAAGACTTTGTGCATATTCATAACCTACGGGAGAGCAACCTTCTGCCACGTTTAACTTTGTAGTAACATTATTTGACGCATGTTTCTGCTCGAGACGTCAGTAGTACCACGATTTATTAATGTTTATTCCCTCCTGGACATTTACGTTTCTATAATCCCTGAAGTGTGCGGCTGGTACCGGCGGATTCTCGAGTCCTCTCTCGGGCAAGGGTGTGTGTGTGTGTTTGTCTTTAGGGTAATTTAGGTTAAGTAGTGTGTAAGCTTAGGGACTGATGACCTTAGCAGCTAATACCTATAGGATTTCACACTCACATTTTTAATCCCTGAAGCCCCATTTATGCAATATCCGATGAGCCAACATTATCGGCCTGTCTTTCATCATTTGCAGCTTTTCCTGACTATTGTTACTTCTCCGTAGTTCGTCCGCTATTTTTTGCATATATCGTACCAGTATAACCTCTATAATTACTCCGTACTAACTTCTCTGTTCACTATATCGTACAAAACTTTATACAGATGCTGACAATATAACACAAACACTCCCGATTCTGTTTTATTCACTATCACGCAGAGTTTCTTATTTACATCCGGCTGAAGAAGGTATTGGAAGTTATGCAATGTGACAGATACGAATGTAACTAGCTTTTAATATATTGCACCGTTTCCGTCATAAATGAATGTGAAAGGCTCCGCTATCATCCTACGTATTTCATAGAATCGTCGGATAATTTGGCATTTTCTCGAGCTTCCAGCAAACAGTACACTTATTCAGGTACAGAGGGTCATGGTAGTGAAAGACGGTCTACTGTGAAATATCGCGATTGTAATATCGAGTGACTCGGGGCATGACACACGAAGTAAGTGGCATGAACAGTTGTATTCCATACGTCTCGTGGCGACCACATCATAGGTAATTTACAGATGACAAAATTTTGTGTAAGTCTTGGCTTTATTCATCTGTAAGTTACATTTTCTCTGGTGCTCTTCAGAAGGTACAAATACTCGTGTTATTTAGCATAACGACGTATATTTGTGCCATCTTAAGTGGGTAGCAAATAAAAAAGAAAATTAGTCGCAGCACGTTCATTTGCACAGTTATTTTTGTCATCCACAGTGTTTTCATTTGCAGAAAGCTTCATTTCCATACACCCAGTTCAAATGATAAGAGTACACGTCCATAATAATAACGAAAAGCTGAAGGAAGGTGTAACAGAAGGGAGACAAGAAACATTTAATTAAGTTCAATAATGCACATCAGATTAGCGGGAAACAACTGCCAAATTATATTTTTACCTACTGCAATTCGAAAAAGACATAACTGTGTTATGCCACAATTACTTGGAACAGCTGCCTGCTTCCTGAGTAGAAGGAGGCTGAGCACACGCGGATAACCTGACGGCCGGCTTTCACCACAGCCCCTACGCTCTCGCAGTACAGTAGCGTTGGTGTCGCAGCGTAGCCGGCGATTTCGGCGCGCCTCCGACAGTGCCTCTGCTAGTCGCGGCTTATCGGATTTCTGTTCCATCCCACCCTGTCGTGCCACAATTGCTCTAGTGAATCCACTTGTCAAAGATTCGTAGCACACGAAATTTGCTTCCTTCGCCTTCTGAATCCCACCATTTGTGCTCTTCCGGCGCCCATGCTATTGGAAAAATGATTTCCGCGCGTCTCGTCCTGCTGCCTCGCCGGCTGTGCCTTTGGCCGTACTTCAAAATGACCGAAATCGTGGACTGCCTTTCAGCGTTTTAGAGTGTTTCTTAAATGTGTATCTTCATGCTTTGACCGATAAGTGTATCATATTCATCACTGCCCTGTATTGCTAGATAAACCCCTCACTAGTATTTTCAATTTCTGCCGCCCTTCAACTATAAGCACGCAACGAAGCGTCGCGGCGTAGTGGTTACCACTCTGGACCCGCTTTCGGGAGGAAGAGGGTGCAAACCTGCTTACACCAATGCCGTTTTAGGTTTTCCCTGATTTACCTAAATCGCGCAGGGCAAATGCCGGTATGGTTCCTTTGAAAGAGCACCTCCGAACCGCTTCCTCATCCTTAAAAAAATAGTCATACCAAAGGTCTCTTCCCCAATGACCACGTAGTCATTGGATGATGATGATTCCCGAACAAAGTTCCAATTTTTTCACAATCCCATATTTTTTCACAGTCCAATCGAGTCACTGTCGCGAATGATGATTGTGATGATGAAATGATGAGGACAGCACAAATACGTAATCCCCAGGAAGAGAAAATCCCCAACCAGGCCGGGAATCGAACCTGGGACCCGGTGTTCCAGAGCTAGCAAAGCTATCCACTAGACCACGGCCTGCGGACTTGTCTATGGGATACTAAGCACTTGTCTTCTTTCATCTCCTTTTTGTGAGCATGCATGGCGGTCCCGCATGGTTCATGATAATAACTTACATTTTTCTGTATGACAAGTTAAACGTTGTAACGTTCCTCGTTTTTAAGTTTTCTTTTCACACACAAATGTCACTTAACCCTATCGATGGCAACACATTTTCCATAATGCATATCACCAAAAAAATTTCAAAGAAAGCAAAATTTTATTAACAAAATCTCTTTTAAACAGACACTGATGTATTCGTACAGTCCTGAATGTGAGAATAACTTTTAGCACAATCGTAGCAATGCCATCTCATTTTCCGTAATTTCTATACAGAAGGGATGACCACCACAAAAAATTTAAAAAACAGATATTTCATTGATACTGATTGAGTTTTATTCACAACATACTTTTTAAAGATATATGGATGTGTAATAAGGATACTGACTTCCAAATATAAAATACATGGTTCGATTACACTACTTTCGAAATGCCATAAAGTACCAACCCTCGCCTTGTTATTGCGAGCGTTCGATTGAAAATACTATTCAGTTCACCAAAAGTACTTCTGGCCATTTTTAATCCATATTTGATATCCTTTCCTCTGCAGCTATTCATATTCAGTCTTCTCAGTTCAAAAATTCATCAACTTGTTGAATGACTTTATTACAACTTTAAAAGCAACGGACGAAATGTATGGGCATTACATTACTTTACTATTATTAGAAGTGATTTGTTTTGCCATGCTCTCAAATGTGTTTGTTAATGTCTTACATTCCAGGTTAAGATTATATCACTAACGGCCAATAGTGAAGTGCCGCAACCATTACGAAGGTGGTTGAGACATGTTCTGTTAAGACGCGTTCCTCTTTAGTTTCGCCAGTTTAGGATTCTGAAACTTTCTCAAAGACAGTTGCTTATAGCTTCATTAATACGGGGCGTCCTTTCATGCGAGATCTTTCAATTCTCAATTTTTAACTACCCTGCCTAATGGAAGCTGAATCTTTTTCTTCTGGTCTCTGAACTAGGTCGAATATTTGTCTTGATCCACAAGGGCTGCTGGTAAAGACGTAGACGAAGCTACGTCAAAGCTATTTTCGCAATTTTCTAATCTTTACTTTTGTCCATTTCGGGTAGTGTGCCTATTCCAGAGTTGCAGACAGAACTTTAAAATATAGTCTTCTGACCTGCCCAGAGTTCTTTCTTTCATTTACGTATTCAGCCTTTCGTGGCCGCAACTGAGGCTTAAATATTCCAAGCCGTCACGCCTCTTTATTGTCATCTTTTGGTTTCTTCTTCACAAGCCTACGTTTCGACTCCTCTGTCCGGATGTTATTCTGGACTCTTTCAGTGTCTCTGGTTAACTTCCTTCCCCTCAGGTGGTTTCAGTTAAAATAGTATTAAAATATTCCAAGTCGTCACGCCTCTTTATTGTCATCTTTTGGTTTCTTCTTCACAAGCCTACGTTTCGACTCCTCTGTCCGGATGTTATCCTGGACTCTTTCAGTGTCTATGGTTAACTTCCTTCCCCTCAGATGGTTTCAGTTAAAATAATATTAAAATATTCCAAGTCGTCACGCCTCTTTATTGTCATCTTTTGGTTTCTTCTTCACAAGCCTACGTTTCGACTCCTCTGTCCGGATGTTATCCTGGACTCTATCAGTGTCTGTGGTTAACTTCCTTCCCCTCAGGTGGTTTCAGTTAAAATAATATTAAAATATTCCAAGTCGTCACGCCTCTTTATTGTCATCTTCTGGTTTCTTCTTCACAAGCCTACGTTTCGACTCCTCTGTCCGGATGTTATTCTGGACTCTTTCAGTGTCTCTGGTTAACTTCCTTCCCCTCAGGTGGTTTCAGTTAAAACAGTATTAAAATATTCCAAGTCGTCACGCCTCTTTATTGTCATCTTTCGGTTTCTTCTTCACAAGCCTACGTTTCGACTCCTCTGTCCGGATGTTATTCTGGACTCTTTCAGTGTCTCTGGTTAACTTCCTTCCCCTCAGGTGGTTTCAGTTAAAATAGTATTAAAATATTCCAAGTCGTCACGCCTCTTTATTGTCATCTTTTGGTTTCTTCTTCACAAGCCTACGTTTCGACTCCTCTGTCCGGATGTTATCCTGGACTCTTTCAGTGTTTCTGATTAACCTCCTTCCCCTCAGGTGGATTCAGTTAAAATAGTATTAATCAGATTTGACTGTTAACAGACATTTTACTTTACACAACGGTATCTGTGCGCCGTGATGACTTGGACTGGGTGTGTTCGTGCTGCAGGAGAGAGCGCGGCGGTGAACCTGACGCTGCCTAGGGTGCCCTCGGTGCCGCTGTCCATGGACGACGACTCGCCGTACCTGCAGGACCTCTACTGGCCTCACAACGACTCCTGGCCCATCGACACCCTGGACGAGTTCGAGCGCAACCGCCTGCGAGGTCAGTCCCTCAGTGTCACCTACAAGTGGACAACGACACTTTCTAGTCACACAAGCTGAATGCTAATGCTGAGTACCTAGAAATCACTCATACTCCGATCAAGATCGACGTTATCGGGAAACCAAACCCAATATCTCTCCCTTTTCCACACACAGAGAGGTACAATGTCACCGCCCCCCCCTCTCTCTCTCTCTCTCTCTCTCTCTTTCTCTCTCTCTCTCACTTTCTGTCTTGCACCACACACTCTCTCTCTCACGTACAGCCATACACAATGTAATGATCACACATTTTAATACCCCTAGCTGTACATCTCCTCCCCCTCCTTACTTTCTCTGTTTATCACCTCCTGTCTCCTTTCTCCGCCTTCTCCACATCGCCGTGAGGAGTAGCCGGTCGGTGTGGGGCGTCTTGCCACGGATCGCACGGCTGCCCCCGTAGGAGGTTCGAGTCCTCCTTCGGGCATGAGTGTTTGCGTTGTCCTTAGCGTAAGTTAGTTCAGTTAGATTAAATAGTGGAGCCCCATGGGAAATAACCACAATTTGTTTTTCTTCTCCACTTTATACCCCATCGAGAGAAGTGGAGCAGTGATTCCACTTGCACCCCTTGCTTTCTACCTCTACACAGCTGATTTCCTTCCCGAGCCTTCTCTAATCTGAGCTTCTGTTCTGTCTCTGATGACCCCGTCGTCGACGGGACGTTAAACAGGAATCTCCTTCTCCTCCTCTGTTCCCCTCTTTCTCTGTCCTTCTCTTCGTATCCCCTATCTCTGTCCACCTCCTGCTCTTTCCTTGTGCTGTCAATCTGCTGGTCTCCCATCTCTCTGTCCATTTCCCCCTTTCCTCACTTTGTGCATCTACTCTTCCTCCTCCTCCTCCTCCTCATAATCTGTATCTATCTCCTCATTGCCCCTCTTTCTCTCTCCACATTATCACCCTCACTCGAAAAGGGATTTGGTCTTTTTTACCACCACAGTGTTTCATTTCATAACGCTATCAATATGTATAGCAAATTTGGCTGGAATTGTTCTAGGTGTGTACGACGAGCTTTTCTCCCATACGCACAGAAAGTTGTTAAATTCTGGTAAAAATTAAAAATGTTTGTTTTACCACTTTCGAGGAAAGAATGTCAGTATGTGAAAGCAAAATTGACGCAGTTTTGTACTTCAAAGCTGTGTAGCATGTTCGTGAAAACAAATGTAAAGAAATTTGTAATAGCGAACAAAATAAAAGACCATAAATTAAACTAAACGCGAAGCCATGTAAACTTCTTAACATGAGGATTGGTCGAATTTTAATAAGTCGCTGGGAACTGCTAGTTAAAAGTACGAGATGCTGCGCCAAAGTATTGTTGTAAGCATTTCATTACTTGCTGTACTACTACAAACACGTATGCTGCTATTTACAAACTACCATAAAATACATTTTGATAAATTACCGCCAGCCAAGCTGTAACTGACTACAAAACCTTAATAGTTTTTCCGAAAACACTCGTGTTTAATGACCAATTTCATATAGAAACTAAGGTCTCATATTTTTCTGTAAACTCACGTTTCACATCGACATCAGATCATTGTACTTCAACTTCCAAATATGACGGTAATAAAATTACGTCATTATTTTCAACGTGTATATTCACATTGTTTAATGTATGTAGATTTATTAAATCGACTACAGTACTATGGCTCTATGTGGTACCGTTACACTTTCTTCGTCATTTCCTTAATTTCAGTGATTACAGAACAAACATTACTTCGTGAATTACAGTTCTTATCTCTTCTTATGTATGAGATGCTTTTCCTTTCGAGATTTTGTGAATTTCTCGGATATGAGGTGAATTTTGATAAACCTTTAGTTCAACAGCTTGTAATGATTGATTCACTGAATTAACAGATTTACCTATTAAAATTAATATGCGTTTCATTTTTGAATTTTTCTCATCTGCTTGCTAAAATTATTCAGCTTTACCCGCTCTGTGTCTTTTAGTTCAAAAATATCATTTTAGCAAAATACCATTCACATCCACAGGAAAATAAAATAATGAGCGGAGAAACAAACAGTTCGTATTGATTGGATGTGTGTATTTACTATTTATCTATGGATGAAGAGTTTCGCCTGATTCAAGCATCTTCAGATTTCCTTCAAATAAAAACTTTATATGTCAGTAGAAGTGACGTGACCTCATTTTGCTAAATTAGAGTTACCAGCAAGAAACTCTAACATGTTTTACTGAATATTATGTGGTGTTATGTATGATGTCGAGTATACACAACAGCAAATAAGTGCCACCCTCAAATATTTGGAAACATCCGTCTATGTAGCATTAATAAACAGAACCGAATATAACTGAAAAAATTACACCCGGTGACCGAGTTTATTATGTAATTATCTAAAAAAAAAATCAAAGCATCAAGGGGTTGTACGACATAAAAACGAGATATGGTAGGTGTGTTTCTACGTCTGAGAGATGATGTCTATTACAATTTCGCACCAGCCACATAACAGTGCCGCTAGTAGTGATATGACGAGGACGCAAATTAGGTTTGCTTTAAATCGACGTTACAACTCTCGTGAGTGATCTTTGGGGGACTGGACGTGTTGGACTGGTGTTAGTGAAGAATTCCTTTAAGACTACAAAGGAGTCATTATCAATAGCTCACTGAATTTGAACGACTTCGTGTAATAAAGCTGCGAGAAAATAAACGTTCCTTCCACGACACTGCAGAAAGCCGAGGCAGGAGTGTGCCCAAGGCACACTATTGCTGGTAGAGGTGATCACGAGAACGTATGGTAGCAAAAAGACCGCACTCCGGAAGGCCACTTGGCATTAAAGAATAGCCATTATGTCCAGTGTATGGCTCTGGCACATCGTACTGATTCAAGAGCAGCAATTTTAGCATCATTTGGTACCAAAGTGACAGAAGGAACTGTTACAAACTGGTTACTTCAAGGACAGATTCGAGCCAGAAGCCTCATAACATATAGATTCCACTGGCTGCAATCGACTGATATTTGCGACTTCAATGTTGTCAGGTGAAAGCTCTTTGGGGAGCAGGGCGGGGGTCCGATGTGTTTTCTCTGCGCCAGTGATGGCCGTGCGTTGGTTAGGAGTAGGGCAGTTGAGGGTCTGCCAGCAGCCTGTTTGCGTACTGGGCTCCCACCTTGATTTGTAGTCTAGGGTGCGATTTTGTGTGACAGCAGGAGCACTCTCATGGTTATCCCACTCACCGAGCCTAATTTCTACATCAATCTGATGATTCGACCTGTTGTACTTCCATTATAGAACAGCAATCCAGAGGGTTTCTCAACGGATAATGGTTATTTACATATCGTTGTAACCAACGTGCTTAACAGTGCATCCAGATGGTGCGTTGGCCTACCCAATTACCAGATCTGCCTCCTATCGAGCATATGTGGGATATCATCGGACGAAAATTTGAGCGTCATCCTCAACCAGACACCTGCAACACACATAGGACGCCATCCTACAAACTGATATCTGGCACCTGTATACTCAACGCCTGCCCGTTACCATGATTTCATTCAACATTATGGCGGTTACATCGCATATTGAAGTATCAGCGTTTCACATTTGCAGTGGGTTATCTCGCCCCTAAATCAGCCTGTGATCTTTTAATGTAAACCACTGAAATAAGTTAACTACTCTAATGTATTTCCGAAATTTCATTAATCTACATGAATTACTTTTCGGTGTTGTGTCTTTTTTTACACAAGTATGTTCTACTCTCCACGAAACAGAACAAAATGAAAAGGCACAGTTTACCATGTGGAGGCACGCTACGTAGTCCAATGAATGAAAAACAGGATCAGGTATGTGTAGGCTCGTCACCCATCCTTGATGATTACCATTTACATTTGGAGATCTTTCATGTGTTTTCACTTTTCCGGACCACAGCACATTATTTTACTTTTTGTTCGTCTAGTTAGTTTGATCCACATCTACATTTATACTCCGCAAGCCACCCAACGGTGTGTGGCGGAGGGCACTTCACGTGCCACTGTCATTACCTCCCTTTTCTGTTCCAGTCGCGTATGGTTCGCGGGAAGAACGACTGTCTGAAAGTCTCCGTGCGCTTTCGAATCTCTCTGATTTTACATTCGTGATGTCCTCGGGAGGTATAAGTAGGGGGGAAGCAATATATTCGATACCTCACGCAGAACGCACCCTCTCGAAACATGGAGAGCAATCTACACCGTGATTCAGAGCGCCTCTCTCGCAGAGTCTGCCACTTGAGTATGTTACACATCTCCGTAACGCTATCACGCTTACCAAATAACCTTGTGACGAAACGCTCCGTTCTTCATGGGATCTTCTCTATCTCCTCCGTCAACCCGATCTGGTACGGATCCCACACTGATGAGCAATACTAAAGTATAGGTCGAATGAGTGTTTTGTAAGCCACCTCCTTTGTTGATGGACTACATTTTCTAAGGACTCTTCCAGTGAATCTCAACCTGGTACCCGCCTTACCAACAATTAATTTTATATGATCATTCCACTTCAAATCCTTCCGAACGCATACTCCCAGATATTTTACAGAAGTAACTGCTACCATTGTTTGTTCAGCTATCATATAATCATACCATTAAGGAAACTTCTTTCTATGTATTCGCAATAGATTACATTTGTCTATGTTAAGGGGCAGTTGCCACTCCCTGCACCAAGTTCCTATCCGCTACAGATCTTCCTGCATTTCGCTACAATTTTCTAATGCTGCAATATCTCTGTATACTACCCAGTACTATGTTCATAGCACATCACGCAGAAACAATTATCATGCAAACATGTCAGAGAAGTAGAATGAAATTTTCACTCTACAGCGGAGTGGGCGCTGATATGAAACTTCCTGGTAGATAAAAACTGTTTGCCGGACCGACACTCGAACTCGGGAACTTTGCATTTCACGGGCAAGTGCTCTACCACAGTCCGGTCCGGCACACAGTTTTAATCTGCCAAGAAGTTTCATGTCAGAGAAGTAGTTTGCACGATAACAGGGCCTGATCCCAGTCGGCATTCATTGGGCTACGTCGAATGCCTCAACAAAATAAACTGTTACGTTTTCTTTTTCTTCTCCAATTTCATCTTTTTCGGCTATGTTACGTTCTACTCGTTTGCAAGATGCCACGCACTGTTTCCAAATACATGACAAGGACAGATATTCTATGGGGTGTTGTGTATGCTCAGTACCCCATGTTAATAACATGGCCGAATATTCGTAAATCCTGCTATAATTTCTTGATAGTAACAATAATTTGGCTAAATGGGATCATGCCACTTCTTGCAATACGCTTACTTTTTGTGTAGGCCAGTCTGAAGATGCCTAAATCAGGCAAAACGCATCATTGATAAATTACTAATAAATACATCCCGGGGCCAAGACTAACAATTTGTTTCTTCATCGTTTGTTACTGGTTGCTGTACCATCCCTGCCATGTGTTGGAAAACCTATTGGAAAATACTTTAAACTTATCTATAACCTGTTGATCTGCTGTCGTGGCTTAACAGGCTAAGTCTTTTATTGTTCGTCGTAAATATTGTCCATCATTCCTGATTGTTTCGTTAGTATTAGTCCGTCCATTAACTACTGCACTGGCGTTGCCTTCCACATCAGTTCTCAAATAATTTGTCCTTTTTAATCATTAAACATAAATACAAAACAGTATCAGAACTCTCTTTTAAAACATACCTGACATGGAGCCCCTGGTTTATCACGAAACCCTATTCAGATATTATCAACCATTGTCGATGTTTTTTGTGCAAATATTTGTGGATTGTATCAAAAAGTGTGTGCACCCATTTAAGGGAAGGCAATAGTTGGTAATAATAGTTGCAAACAAAAGCAGTTATTCATCTGGTTCTTGTAGTTCTTTGTAGAAAAAAATAACTTGGTCATTTAAAAAAGGTCGTGAGTCACAAAAGCAAAAATTTTAGGCGTAGGCAAAAATTTTCCATGGTGAACCGAAACCTCAAATGAATCAGTACCATTTTATTCACATTTTGAGCTGTATCTATCCTTCTTATGACGATGATGAAGCAAAAGACAATAAATCGAGTTAATCTTCTTGATCATCAATGTCATTGCCAACCCACCCCCTGTATAAGCTTTTTGAAACTGCTCACAACATTCCATATTGAATATACCTCAACACTTTGAATATATTTCTTATAACTTTGGTGGGCACTAATTTTTTCAGGATGTGTTAACTCATTGCGAAGTACAGGATCATTAGAGAATATGCTAAGTTGTTGACCGAACAGTTAAAGAATTTCTTTGACTTCACTGTCCCAGAATAAACGCATCATACTCAGAAGTAATCCATTTAGAAGGGAATAACGAAATTTCATGTTCATTAGGTAATTTTCCCTTCCTTGATTTTGAGAGGCAAGACTTTTTGAAATAGAAAGGTCACCACCATTTAAATGCTAATACAGCAACATCATCAACAGTTACCAATAAATTTTGCTTGATGCCTTTTGAATCTATGTGGCGGAGTCGTCCTTTTACGATGGCTCTTCAACTTCTCATAGTCCTCTCTCTATCCTTTGAGGGAAAGCTATGGCCTTAAATACCGAAGTAACGCTTCATCTTCTTAAATCACCCAGATATCTATCAGATACCATCACATGTCATCATTGCACTACTGAATATGTCCATAACCTACCACACATCAACTAAGAATGCATCACGTTGCGCAGAGTCGAACACTGTGCTGTAGCAGCACCAAAGGTTATTTACACATGACGTGACTTAGTCTCTCTCCGATGTGCACATCAGTGACGTACAAAAACCAAAGTGACATGACCACCTTACATATCCTCCACCTTACCCCAGGTTTTGTACGAAGCTCATTTCAAGTAGTGATGAAGAAGGAGTAAATTCTAAAAATTATGTATAGAAACATAAGGAAAACGTGTTACAAATTGAAAGAAGAAAATTGTTTAACAAGAATAAGAGTTCAATATCTATAATAAAAACTTTATATAGAATTCCAGAAAATGTGAATGATTAATCAATAGAATTAACCTCTAGTAAGTTATTAATTTTTATATCTATGAGAACGTTCTGCACAGCGTTATTTTGAAAGTTTATATGTCACATTTTGTATTTAAGTAATATTGATGAGCTACACAGTTTTTGCTCAAAGGGCCTGTATTACACAAGGCCTACAATTTTGAAGCACAGTCACATATGGCAGTAATAGGCTTCATGGTGAGAATGAATAGAAGAGTGTTCTTGTCGCTAAAGACCCAACTTCCTTTAGCTCATTGCAGTAACGTCACTGTTGTGGGACGTTATGGGGAAGTGGGCTCAGTATGACTAAACACAGCTCCCAGTTGACAATCCCACATATGCACAAACAGGAAAACTTCCTAGTATCTGCTTGAAGCAGACTGTAGATTCATAAATAACTCCAAAGCCATCTTGTAGTGTCAACAGGTTCATTAAGAAAGTCAGTTGCAGCTTGTATCAGTGTATTTGGCAGAACATATTTCAGTACTGATCAACAAACATATTTCTTCTGGCTTGGAAAGTGTCAATCATTTGTGGCGAATGGCCATTCAGTTATAATTTGTTGCATTTACAATAATAAATCACCTGTCTTAAGACAGGAATAATAAGATTTGACATATTGTATATATGGAATGCAGATGTAGTGTAATGGTAACAACAAATATCTATGTGCTAAGAACACTAAGAAGTAATGGCAACATGGTATTACTATAATGAGATACAGACATGTCTGACAGGGGAATTAATGCTGACACAATGCACAAAAATAGGTATGATAATAAACAATTATAATATCTGTGCAGAGTGACCCTACAGAGGATTTTATACATATTGAAATAAATATATTTATGGGGACACAAGTGAAATCCACGAAAGTATAGAGTCCAAGGTATAAAGAGGCACACAAGATTAGTCATCTCACGCAAGAAAGAAACACATAAGGATAGTGGTCTCACACACACAGATAATGAGAACAGAAATATATAATTAGTTAAAATTTGGATTAAGGAGTAATCAAGTTTCACATCAAAGAACACTTTAAGCAGTCAGTCAGACATCAGTCTATGACTACAACTAATATAGTCAGTAATTAGCTTGCTATCTAGTAATTTGTTTGGGCACCTTTTAATCATTTTGCGTATAATCTCATCAAACTTCAAACAAATACCACTGTTTGCTATCCTCTTTGCTGCATTGTGTCATCTGTTTCATACATTCTCATAAGTTCTTATTATTTAGATCCGTTGCCCTATCTAACCATTTGTCATCTTGGCCCTACCTAATCATTTTTCTTATTTTGTTACCCTACCTAATCATTTCTCAAATTTGCCCAACGTAATCACTTATCATGTTTTGTTACCTTCCCTAATAATTTCTCATATTTGCCTTACCACGTTATTTCGTTTTACATTCATTTTTGTAAAAATTTCTTAACTCTTTCTTTCATTCTTCTCTTTCTTTGCTACTTACACATCTTTCATGATTTCTTATTCATCTGACATGACTTGTGAGAGCTCCCTACAGTGCTATACACAACATAATGATTAAATTAATGGCTTTGCATTCTATAGCAAAAATTCATTCACCGAATATGCATTACGAAGAAACTCAATGAATGACACTAATGTAAAAGGCAAATACAACTTGAAAATTCATTAATTTAAAGCAATGCATGTTATTATGTTACATCATATGCTAATACAAGGAGACAGTCTATAATTTCACACAATATGTTACTAGAAAAATGTGTATAAAAGAATGATATCCTATGCCATTTCAAAAAATCTGAAAAGTATAAGAAAGTTAAGATGTAAGGCTGAAAAATAAGAAAAACATCGTCATTGTTATCCCACATCTTCCCTGTATATTGTCTGTCCATGTGATACATCACCAGTGATGACTTTGATCTTCACTTTTAAAATTTATGATTTCACAAAGATGTAGAGTGTTATGACATCATTTCATATGTATGTAAAGTTACTCTGTTAGAGAAAGAAAAGGCAGAGAAGTTGTATACAATTCAGTAAACGCTAAATTTTTAGTGCATGTAGGTACATACAAAGCGATTAATGCTGAGTCACATCTATGATAAAAATTTTCTCTGCACAAATGGAGACAAAAATATAAACCTCTCGAATTGTGGTACCATATAACTGTTACATGTTGTGAAATAAAGGCTTTTATGTTTACTCGAAAGGTTGAAAAATTTGCATCAGGTAGTTATAAACTCCACATCAGGGAAATAACTGTGTTGCCTTAAGTCACGTTACCTTCACTGACTGTCATCCATCCACTTTTTTTCAAGGACTTACCTTTTACACGTGTAAGAAATTCACTGTAACAAGAAAGGGTCCCGATGGCCTAATAATTACTCTCTCATTCACTTCATTAATCATCATAATCATTATCTGCTTCTATTACAGTATACATTATAAATCTCTTAACTCTCGTTACATGTACCACACAAACATAAATCTCATTATCCTGTTACATCTTGAGTCACATTCGCTGTATTCATCTCAATATCAATTTCAAATAACATTACCCTGATCTGTTTACGCCCATTTATTTTCACGTAAACAACAATTCATAACTATAATCGTAAATATTACAGTTTAGTAAACGCAGCACCACTACCTCACAGTAAATTCAGAAATACTTCTTTCGGTGAAATATCTACCATTCTTCTTTCCAGACAAAGCAGCTACCATCCCAACAGTCTGTAAGTGTTATCAAAAGTGGCAGAAAGTGTTGAATGTCTCCGTATTACTATTACTGTTTACAGCCAAAAATATTTCTCAAGCGAACAACACATTGCTGATAAGCTGTGTATCGTCTCAGAACTGATATATAGGAAATATACTGTCAGTGCTCATTTTACTTGGAATTATTTATTATTTATCGGTTTCTAGATGAAATTTCAAATTTCGTACTGTCTGTCTAGTGTATGCGTCGTCGCAGCAAATCTCTCGAGTTTTTGTGAAATAAGTTTGTTGCTCAGCGATAGTCGCCCGATTCTTGCGAAAAGTAGCCAGCCGCGCCACGGTAGTCTCTCAGGCATGCAGTGAAATAGCATTGTTATCGTTAACTGTCGCTGTGAACTGTAATGGGAGAAATACACTCCTGGAAATGGAAAAAAGAACACATTGACACCGGTGTGTCAGACCCACCATACTTGCTCCGGACACTGCGAGAGGGCTGTACAAGCAATGATCACACGCACGGCACAGCGGACACACCAGGAACCGCGGTGTTGGCCGTCGAATGGCGCTACCTGCGCAGCATTTGTGCACCGCCGCCGTCAGTGTCAGCCAGTTTGCCGTGGCATACGGAGCTCCATCGCAGTCTTTAACACTGGTAGCATGCCGCGAGAGCGTGGACGTGAACCGTATGTGCAGTTGACGGTCTTTGAGCGAGGGCGTATAGTGGGCATGCGGGAGGCCAGGTGGACGTACCGCCGAATTGCTCAACACGTGGGGCGTGAGGTCTCCACAGTACATCGACGTTGTCGCCAGAGGTCGGCGGTAGGTGCACGTGTCCGTCGACCTGGGACCGGACCGCAGCGACGCACGGATGCACGCCAAGACCGTAGGATCCTACGTAGTGCCGTAGGGGACCGCACCGCCACTTCCCAGCAAATTAGGGACACTGTTGCTCCTGGGGTATCGGCGAGGACCATTCGCAACCGTCTCCATGAAGCTGGGCTACGGTCCCGCACACCGTTAGGCCGTCTTCCGCTCACGCCCCAACATCGTGCAGCCCACCTCCAGTGGTGTCGCGACAGGCGTGAATGGAGGGACGAATGGAGACGTGTCGTCTTCAGCGATGAGAGTCGCTTCTGCCTTGGTGCCAATGATGGTCGTATGCGTATTTGGCGCCGTGCACGTGAGCGCCACAATCAGGACTGCATACGACCGAGGCACAAAGGGCCAACACCCGGCATCATGTGTGGGGAGCGATCTCCTACACTGGCCGTACACCTCTGGTGATCGTCTTGGGGACACTGAATAGTGCACGGTACATCCAAACCGTCATCGAACCCATCGTTCTACCATTCCTAGATCGGCAAGGAAACTTGCTGTTCCAACAGGACAATGCACGTCCGCATGTATCCCGTGCCACCCAACGTGCTCTAGAAGGTGTAAGTCAACTACCCTGGCCAGCAAGATCTCCGGATCTGTCCCCCATTGAGCATGTTTGGGACTGAAGATTTCTCTAAATCATTTTCAGAACTGCTCTAGACAAAACGAATAGGAGGACGTGATAGAGTCTGCTACAACATTTTGAGTACTAGGAACGTGAACAACAGTGAAGCTAAACTCTTGTAGAAGCCCATCGTTTCAAACGGTCATGTTTCTGTTCTGATGATGTTAAAAATTTGAGTGATTGAATTCAGTGTACACTATAGTACGTTTAGCAAATGAGATGAATCGAAATTTATAAAATGCTCATGTAATTGCCAATGCTTCCAGCTGAGTTTCAGAATAATTTCTTTCCGATTTAGAAAAGACACGACTGGCAAGGGCTATACTTCTCTTCACATATACCATTCTCTTGGAGTAGATGAGCGACAAGCCCAAGTTCAGTAAAAGGATTAGCAAGTATTGGAACATTAAGAAGTACCTCTTTCAAACTTTGATCCCAGTGTCTCATGGTGTTTTTTCCAGTACGTGGACATGAACTGGGAGTGGCAGGAATTTTCACAAACAGCGATAAAAATTTGCTAAAACAAGATAACTTTGAACTGAGGATTTGTGATAGGCGGGGGTATCACCCTAATTGCTTTTAGTTTCTTTGGGTCTGGTTCAATATATCCTGATGAAATTATGTGAGCAAGAAAGTTTACTCTTGCTTTTTTTTCAATCTCTGATGTTTACAAGTTAATAGTGATTGCCGAACCTCAAACAGGTGCAATATGCTGCTCAAAATATGGTTTTGCTGTGACCAGGTTTTTCTTCTATAATCACATCGACAACATAGGATGTTATATGTCTTTTCAAGTAGACAGGTAAAGTAGTGTTCAAACCTCGAATAAAGGCAGCTGCCTAAATGTTGAGGCCAAAAGGGTAATTTATGAAACTAGTAGCTCACACCAAAACAGAAGAAAGCAGTATATTTCTACAATCTGGATATAGCTCTGTTTGCCATAAATTACGCTGAGGCTATCAACACCGCAGAAATTTTGCAAGAGCTCTTCAGATGTTTGTGGCCTAATAGTGATAATCTTTCTAGAATCCAAGAAACAAGATTAACTAACCTGTCTTTCTTCTTCACAATATGTAGAGGCCTTTTATATGAACTGACTGCGGGATCTATAACTCCTTGTTCTATCATGGACTGAATTTTTGCCTCCACGTTTTCTCTGTAGCTAGCTCGAATTATGTGTAGTTTAACTCAAAACGTATTGTGCTCTTTGACCTGGAGTACATGTAGAAAACGCTTAATAGTTCCTGCACGACATCTAAAAACAATGGAATGTGTGCGCAAAACGTCAGGAAGATTATTCCTGTCAGTCCCTGTACATTGCTCTACTCTATCTAACTTTTCCTTACAGAGACTCTGTATATGTATTTCCTCATCCATTTCATCGTAAAAGGTATTTGCGCAACTTCGGTCATCACGAAAATATTCTTATAGAATTTGTAATGCATTGTGTCAAAAACCGTAAGCAATTTATTTCCCCCTCTCGTTTCCTGATCCAGTCTTGAAATGTTAATGCAAATGACTTATTTTCCACTACCATTTCTGCTTCGGCGTCATTTAAATTCCAAACAGCTGTATAATTGTTTAGAATGTCTACTCTTAATACCGTTTCAGGGGATAAGAGGGGAAGAATCAAGAAATTCATCCAGTTTCTTCACAGAAAAGTCTGAACAGGTTTGATGCTTCAAGTCAACACGTTTTCCAAAAATCGCTCCTTTTATTTTAATGTTACGTAAAGGTAAATTTGGAAACTGGGATGTTGTCATGCATTTGTAGAATGCAGTGTCACTGACAACAGAAATGGAGCTACAAGAGACAAGGACAGAAACGCTAGTATTCGCTACTGAATGTTTACTATAGGATGTACTACAGAGTTTTGTATGTCATATGTCTCTTCCAACAAAATGTCTCTTATGTCTCCACAACGCACGACGTTCAAAGTTCGACAGCAGTTTGTGTTGTGTGATCCACAGTTGTGTATGCTGCCGAAGTCGTTAGTCATTGTCTTGTATTGCTTCCTCGTCGTTGCCTATCCCCTGCATTTGGTGACCTAACTTCACCTATTTCTGTCTGCTGCGCTGAGCTTGCCCTTCAAGAATTTAGCCACATTGAATTACGTGTTGACTCTACGATTCTTATGGTGCTGACTGTGTTGGTTGGTATTTGCAAACTGTTGTTTTGGGGCGTATCTTGCGGATTCGATCTACACGAAGTGTATCCACGACAATTTTTATGATTACTGTCTGTGTGAGTGTACTGTCTGTGGCTACTTTGATTGTTATGATGTATATGGTTACTTACGTTCTCATTAGCGGAGATCTTGTGATGCCTTTTAATTAGTTAGTCGCAAGAGCTCTGGTAAGTACTTCTATCACAATAATAATTCTTCAACTTCTCTAATTTTGAGTGATATGGACGATCTCAGTCATCCAGCCTATAATTTTACCTGTGGTTTCACACGACTTTGGTGACTTTTGCGAACTTCGCTTGCCACCGACCGACTCAATTTCAGAATTTGCGTATTCATTACCTATTGTTTGTTGGGTTTCATTTTTGTTCCCTAAACTGTTTAATAATTGGGAACCGCGCAATTTCCAGGAATCTCATGTAAACTACTAGTATTTGCTAATTCTTCAAGGAGGTTTATCTCATCCTGTACCGACTCGATATTTTTCAATACCCTCTGTTGTGCTGTGCTAAGCCGAGCTTTCATATTGTTTTATGTTGTACCAGACAGTATTTCGTGGAAATACTAAATTACTAAATTATAACAAAGACCAAACAAACAAAATTGTTCAATCGTGCACGCAGATACTAAAAAATTAAAGATATCCGTACACAAACTGTACTATTATGCTAACTGTCCAAGTAACAAAGTGGTCGATAGCCGTCACACGATACAAAATTTCATATATTGTACACACAATTTCAAATGATAGCCTGAAAAAGTAAAATTTTCGCAGCGGTAATTTTGCTTTCGAGAAATCCAACACTATCTGACTAGTGAGTACGTATTGCCAAAAAAAGGAACGAACAAACGAGGCAATGTCGCCATATGTAGCCACCTTACCACAATTTGTTACTGTATGGAATTTCGCCCAACTTTACCTACCACTATATAAAATCTACGTATTACCAAAAACTGTATCCCCACAAACTGTTATTGATCTTAAAGTCCTAAGTTAAACTCTCACTAAAGAGAACCTAATATGACTTGAACAGTAACTCATCTTAATGCTACTTGTCTTTGTGTTAAACCAACAAGTAAAGTAAAAAAAAAATATCTGGCCCTAATCACAATATCCACTTACACAGCCGCTTCACAACTCTTTTGCAGATTTCTCGAAAGCACCGCGGTAAACTGCACAGCGGTTAAGTTGGATTTCTGTTTCTAAGTGCATGTTTAAACTTTTTCATGTAGTAATGCGTAGTGACAAACAATGGGGTTGGAGGAGTAACAATTCCTGTGAAATTATATTCCAAGACAACGAGTTTTGAATGAAATATGTATTCAGAAAACTACTCGTAGTCTTCACGCTTAACGTTGGTCTGAGTAATTCTATGCTTAACAAAGAGAACAAGGCTTTAAATAGGTTACGACGTTAACAGAGAATTTCTATAAAATTCAAACAGCTTAAATCAATTAATATGTTAATACATGATTCAGGGAACAGGGGTGCTATTTCTCTCAACTCTTAGCAAGTTAACTAGCTGACAATAATCATTCCTCGCTGCCCAATACTGCATTGTAACCTCATATTCCTTCCGTCGTTGAATTAACACATCATTCTCATTCTTGCTGTTTATTACCTTACTCTTTATTTACCACATACCATCATAAGTCAACACAGCACTGCTGAATACGTCTGCCACCTACCGCACTTCAATTAAGAATGCATCAGACTGCGCAGAGTCGAAGGTTGTGTATAATGTAATTTAATATATGCTTTTATGGCCTTTTTTAAACTGAAGTCAAAACAAAAGAGAAATAACTATATAAAGATTATGATTACAATTCTTTTAGATAATTATGCACTCTGTCTCTCAATGATTAATAACGCATCATTACTGTTAACCCGAAGGTGATCAGCAATCAGCAAACTAGCTAAGTACTCAGGGCGGTTACAGGATTATAAATAATTAATTGTCTCTCTCTTGAATTTTCACAGATATTCCTCAGTATGTATCGGAATTATAGTTAACACTCATGTGCATATAGCACCAGATAATGTTTCGTAGGTCAGTGCAATGTTAAGTAATAAAACCCGTAACTTCAGGTCGTAGTTTCGTCTCAAATACCAATGTCAGATAACCAGAATAATCTTTTGCAGCTGAAATCTTATACTAGAACCATAATCCTGTGATCGCAAATAATTTAAAAACTAAAAAATTTTGTGTAGAGCAACATATGGAAGCCCCTTCCAATGAACTAAAACTAAATGAAGGCGCTTTCATAATTGTAACAGTGTATAGGTCCCCCTCAGGGAATTTCCAGCTATCTGTAGAAAACTTGGATGCTTTGTTGTGCTATCTGTCAGACAGGGGGAAGCAAATTATCAAATGTGGGGATTTCAATGTTGTCATATTACTCAGTTCTTTCAATTTGAGCTCCATAATTGATTTTCCTACTCGGATAACAAAGAACCGTAGGACATTGATAGATAACATTTTTATAGACGAAGATAAGTTTAAGGACATAAATGCTTATCCTGTTGAGAATGGTCTTTCAGATCATGTTGCACAGCTAGTTACAGTATATGACATAGCTCCATGCAGTATATCAAATCAGAATTTCAAAGCAGTGCGTTTAATTAACAATATAAATACTGCAAACTTTAGGGAAAGCCTACAGCAGCTAGAGTGGGATGAAGTGTATCTGGAACCCGATGCACACTTGAAATATAACTTATTTCACGATACATTTTTAAAGGTATTGGAGAATTGTTTTCCGAAGAAAATAGTTAAACATAATTCTAAGAAAACATATAAAAAACCTTGACCAACTAAAGGAATAAGAATATCTTGCAACCGTAAAAGAAATTTGTATCTAACTGCAAGAGGGAGTACTGACCCCTAAATTGTTTAATATTATAAAAACTATTGTGCAGTACTAAGAAAAGTTATAAAAATGTCCAGAGGCCTGTGTATCATGTCTGAGATCGGTAACTGTGATTATAAAATTAAAGCAATAGGGCATATTATTGAAAGGGAAACAGGGCAATCAAGAGCACAGGACGACTTTATAGTGCCATAAAACTGAATGACAAGTGTACTAACAAACAACCAGAAATTGGAAATATTTTAAATAATCATTTTTCAAATGTTGTGTAGAAAATAGGATCTAGATCTTCACTAGAAGAGGCAAGGCTTCTACTAGAAGAGGCCATTCCTGTGCAGTTTGAAACAACTGTATTTCCACCAACCTCTCCCTCCGAAATCACTAAAATAATAAACTCACTGAAAAGTAAAAGCTCTTACCGAATTGATGGCATTTCCAGCAAGATACTTAAAGCTTGTTCCCCACAGATAAGTAGGATTCTCAGCCACATAAGTAATAGCTCTTTGGAGCAGGGTGTTTTCCCTGATAGACTGAAATATGCCATTGTAAAACCATTGCATAAAAAGGGGGATACGTCCGATGTCAACAACTATCGCCCAATCTCTTTTCTGACAGCTCTATCAAACATTTTTGAGAAAGTAATGTATTCAAAAGTGGCCTCCCATATTTGTAAAAATAAAGTACTAAGAAAATGTCAGTTTGGTTTTCAGAATGCTTTTCAACAGAAAATGCTATACACACTTTCACTGATCAAATATTAATTGCTCTGAATAGCCCGGAAATCCCCCATTGGTATTTTTTGTGATCTCTCAAAGGCCTTTGATTGTGGAAATCATGGAATTCTTTTACATAAGCTAAATCATTATGGTTTGAGGGGGCAGTGCTCAAATGGTTTAATTCATACCTAACTGGAAGAATGCAGAAAGTTGAATTAAGTGGTTCATGTAATGTTAAAACAACAGCTGATTCCTCAAACTGGGGGCTATCATTTACGGGTTCCCACAGGGTTTGGTCTTATGTCCTTTACTGTTTAGATACACATTAATGACTTGCCATTCCATATTGATGAAGATGTAAAGTTCTTTTTACTGATGATACAAGTATTGTAATAACATCCAAAAACCAAGAACTAAGTGATGCAATTGTAAATGACGTTTTTCACAAAATTATTAAGTGGTTCTCAGCAAACGGACTCTGTTTAAATTATGATAAAACACAGTATATTCAGTTCCGTACAGTAAATGGCAAAACTCCAGTAATAAATATAGACTTTGAACAGAAGTCTGTAGCTAAGGTAGAATTTTCAAAATTTTTAGGTGTGTCCATTGATGAAACAACACATTGATGGTCTTCTGAAACGACTGAGTACAGCTGCGTATGCTATTAGGGTTATTACATATTTTGGTGATAATTATCTCAGTAAATTAGCTTACTATGCCAACTTTCATTCACTGCTCTCGCATGGTATCATATTCTGGGGTAATTCATCGTTGAGTAGATAAGTATTCATTGCTCAAAAACGTGTAATCAGAATAATTGCTGGAGCCCACCCACAGTCATCCTGCAGACATCTATTTAAGGATCTAGGGATCCTCACAGTAACTTCGCAGTATATATATCCACTTATGAAATTTGTTGTTACTAATCCAACCAAGTTCAAAAGTAATAGCAGTGTGCATAGCTCTAACACCAGGAGAAAGGATGCAGGGTTAAATCGTAACTTGGCACAGAAAGGGGTAAATTATGCTGCCACAAAAGTCTTTGGTCATCTACCAAACAGCATCAAAAGCCTGACAGATAGTAAACCAACATTTAAAAATAAATTAAAATAATTTCTAGATGACAACTCCTTGTAGTCATTGGCTGAATTTTTAGATATAAATCAAGGGAGGGAAAAAAACTAACTTAAACATTAGCGTCATGCAATATTTTGTGTAATGCAATATCTTGTACAGACATCTTTCATTAACCTGACACGTTCCACATAATTACGAACTATTGTATTCATCATCTATGGAACAAGTATTAATGTAATCTAATCTAATCTGATCAGGCCTTTCTACCTGCGATGTTATCTCGCAACCTTGAGAAAATCTGAAAGTGAAACAGGTTAAATTATTCGTAGCGGCCGCATAGCTCTTCGAATCTGAAAGAAAGTTTAGTGTGATAACTGGCGGCACGTCTCGAAAATGAGCTGACATATAATTACCAATTATTTTCTAGTATGGCGCCTAACAATGGATAATGTTCGTTTAAGGCCACATCTACCCAGGACAAGCAAGTTTCACGTTTACAAATAATTGTATACCACACACAAGTCTGAAGTCATGAAAAACGTTATTTTAGATTCATTTACAACTTACATGGACTGTTACAGCAAGATGAATCTCAGACAATTGTTCTTTCCTCGTAGAGTCCAAGAACAGAACGAGACAAAAGAATAGCAAGTACTGACACAGAATCTAGAATGTCCTTAAAATATATTACAACTTAATGCTCTCGTTTATTCTTTATCATACATCGCCAGCTATTCATATAATAATTATCAAATGATGTCGTTTACAATCTTCATATTCATGACCACCTCATGAGATACAGTACATGTGCCATGACAAGACCACATGTTCTTTAACAGTAACGCAACTTTCTCTCTCACTCTATCTCTCTCTCTCTCTCTCTCTCTCTCTCTCTCTCTCTCTCTCTCTCTCTCTCCCTCTCTTTCTATCTGACGTGCACATCGATAATTAACAACAAAAAGACATGACTACCCTACAAAGGTTTCAAGATAGTCCAGCAGGAAACTGGCTGTCTCGGACGAGCAGTCAAGAGATGGAGAACCCAAGAGGAATTTTTCTATTGGCTGGCACTGATAGATCGCCAATCAAAGATAAAATTAGTTGACAACACTTCTGCAGCCTGTAAACACAAGAGGGGAAACATGTGTATCAAATTCACTAGGCTGATCCGATCTCAATGAATTATATGCAGTACCACTTCCAATTCTAACGTGTTCATCATTTCATCTGATGCTCATTTTCACGAGGATTCAACTACCTTTCATTTTTTATGCTATTGTATTTGTAAGCTGTATTCCCTTGAAACTCGGCAGCACCGCAGTACGACCACAATATCGGCGACGGTCCCTGCACAACTCGACTGCCGAAAATAAACACTGGAACGGCGGAAGTCTCTGCGTATACTTCCGTAAATACATGAAAGTATTTACCGGCAGACTTACAGAAAGCTCCGCAAAACACTGAGATGTCACAGTCACCATAGGGGGCCACATCCCGAAACTATTTGCCTACATTCGCCAGTGGCCCCTGGTAACTGATCGTGTGAGCTTTCTTCGGGCGTGCGTAAAACGATCCGCCAGACGCACAGCTGGTTTGTTGCAGCACATCCAGTCATGGGTATCAGATATCCAACGACTTGTCAAGCTGTCATGGATGTAGCCACACCAACTAGAGCCTCGTAGACTCTGCCTATAAAAAAATCTCATGAGGCCGCGCCCTCGCCTAGTGCAGTCGCCGCTTGCAGGTGACACAACCTCTTTGGATTCAGTTTTCCTGTACGCTCCACGAGCTGATACACCGTCACCTTGTGCAGCTCCCGCTCGCTGCCGACAACAGAGCCGTCCGACGATGCTCGCCGTACTTGTGATACAGAGGTATTCTCTTCAGTTAAGGAGCAAAACGTCCTTGGTCCCGAACCTTTACAATAAAAGTCATCAGAAATGCCGGAATAAGCAATCCTGTGTAATAAGTCAACCTCGTCTGGCAATGTTCTTTTCAAAGACTTCTAAGGGTGAGCATAATATAAAGGTAATCTCTCGCCCTTGGGGTGAGAAAGAGATCCTAAAAGGTGAAGGACTCAGCAATGATCAACAGCATGAGGTCGCAGAAGACAATGCAAGCAACTGTATATAGAGCCCACAGTTCGTATCTAGAGTCTATTTGCAAAAGAGCCATGATGATATCTACACTAGAAAAAGTGTTCGGTTTAGCCCTCCATTGAGATCTCTGAGAGAGGTGTGACAATGAAGAGATAAGCAAGAGAGAAAGATATAATAATCAACGAAAGTGTAATATAATCGGAGCGTGGAATGTCAGAGGCTCGTATGTGATACGGAAGCAATACTTAATGAAAAAGGGAACATATCCATTTGGAAAGGCTCAGTCTAGACATAGCAAGGAGCAGTGAAGTAAAGCAGAAAGAAGACCTGGTTTTCTGATCAGATGAACACAGAGTACTATCTACAACAGCAGAAATTGGTTTAACGGGAAGATGATACGTTATGAATAGGAAAGGAGGGGGGAGAGCACGTTTCTTCCAACATTTCCGTGATACTGTTGTTCTTACGAGGTCAGCAAACAAATGCCAACAACAAAAGTACAGGTAAACAGGGCGACGTCGCAAACATGATACTAAGATTTAGAGGAAGTATACGAGGATAATGAATGGACAAATCAATATGTAATAATCATTGGCCATTCAATTGCAATATCAGTGGTAAGAAAAGTAGAGATAGTTACGGCTGATTTTGACTTTGGTACTAAGATCGAGAGAGGGCAGGAAGTGTAAGGGCTCTAAAATAAATTTTAGATACTAATAACGAATACACTGTTCAAAAATCATCAGAAACCTAGGGTACCTGGAGAAGGCCTAGAGATGCAGGCAAATTACAGCTGTATAAATAAAGAAAACTGGAATCAGTCACTTTCTTAGAAATAATTATTTATTCCGTGATCTGTGTTTTGGACATTTTCAGGCTAACTTTCCAATTGTGTAGAAATTTGTATTAGATTTGTAACATCTCGCACACTGTAACTCGTCTGAAGACGATAAGGCTCATAGTACATTGTAATTTGAAGTACCTATTTAACCTCCTGCACACCAGCTGAAGATGAGCCTGAACAGTTCGAAAACTGGTTCATGGAATGAGTAACGATTTCATAACATTGACAGGTTGCTATTTTCTGCATTTGTATTGAAGAAACAGTCACGGGTCCTTAAACCTCCGTAGTACATGAGCTTAAAAGATTACAGCTCGCTTAAATCGTGGTTATGAAAATAGCAACGAGCATATATTGACTCCGTCAGTGTCCAAAGAAAAGCTATACCTAAAGTATACGTACGCTGACGAGGTGAGTTTGAAGATTTCTGAGTTTATAGGTAATGCGATAATACATACCACAGCAGGCAGTTCAGTTTGAACTGAATGAAAATACCTGAAAGGCAGGTACATAAGCTGGACAGAGTAAAAATGTAGAAAGAAGGTAGGTGCGGTGAAACAGTGAGTAAGAGAAGCTATATTTCAATCGATCACCGAAAGAAGGAAGTATAATATTGCTCAGCATAATTTTTTAAAACAGTAGTACAAATCACATAGGAATGAAGTAAATAAGAAGTGCAGAGTAAACAAGCCGAAGTGCCTGATGGATAAACGAGGTAAAATCTAAAAAGAAATGATGTTTCGAATGGCTGCTTCAGTTATGAAACGTCCCCTTAGAAAAATTGTGCAAGACTGTGCTTTAACTGACACACGATAATTTTAGCGCAACGCAATCTGACTTTCAAAAATCCCTACAAAAAAAAAAATGGCCCTGACTAACATTAACCTATACGTTTCACAAATCGCTTACCTCACAAAAATCTTGGTTACTCTAACTACTGTAATACAGCGAACGCCACTACTGCCAGCTAAATAAAAGATTCAAACTACTGAAGGACCTAACTACTGACAGGCATAGTTAGCAAATGAAAGATTTTGATAGAGAACAAACAATGTATTTACCTTAATATTGTTATATATATAAGTTCATGACATCCAATCTTACGAATTTCAAACCTCCGCCATTTCTCTCCTCACATCCACCACTGCAGGCGTCTCGCCTCCAATTGCACAACGCTACGTGCTGTTCACATTCAGCTGCCGCTGCCCAACACTACAATGGCAGACAACAATGCAAACCCGCCACAGACTGCACACAGCACAGCCAGTGATTTTCATACAGAGCGCTACGTGGCGGCGGCGTTACCAATATACGAACCTAAACAGCCTACTTACACAGTATATGGAAAATCAAAACTGCCTTTCGGTGAACTTAAGCGCAAGGGTGTCAACTGTAAGACAGTAATAGGAATTCATCTGTCAAGAGCAGAGGAAAATTACATGGGTAGAAATAGTAGACTAAAGGACACTATATGTGGGAAGATTGCCCTGTCACGTGACTGAGGAAGAAGTGGGATTTAGTATGGCTCATGTAGGCGATCCACTGATACAGCCCGAGTTTATACATATTTGAAGGCCTGCGATGAAAGAAGCAGAAAGGATGGACTAAATTCCTTCGCAATGTCTCAAAGCAGTGCGAGAAGTCACTACCAATCCATTTTTCATGTTTATGTGTGAAATATGTGAATCTTGGGGCATACCGTCTGATTTTTCGGGAGGACGTCGTTTACGCATTAACGAAGACAACAAGAGCAGATATGTGGGATAATTGTTGCTCAGTCAGCTTATCGGCTGATGCGTCCATGTTGCTAAAAAGAATAATGTTCAGATAAAGGAATGGAAACTGATGATCTGTTATATTACAATCAGTTGGCTTTAGGAAAGGCAAAGAAAAGAAAACCAAGGCACGATCAAAGGATTTGTCGACCTGGATAATATCGTTCGAGAATGTAAAATGGTGCAAGATGTTGGAAATTCTGCTAAACATAAAAGTAGTCTGTAGGAGAAAACGGTAAATACACAATACGTCCAAGAACCACGGGGAAACAATGACAGTGGAACACTAAGAGCGAACACACTTTTTAATCCGAAAAGGTGGGATACATGGATGGAGTCTTCCGCCCCTGCTACTGAGTCTATACATAGTAGAAGTAGTGATGGAAATTATACAAAGGTACATGAATGAGGTTAAAACTCAGGGTGAGAGGTTATCAGTGATAGGAGCCACTGATGACATTGGTGTCATCAGAGAAAATAAAGGATTACATAACTTGTCGAATGAATGAACAGTCTCAGTACGGAATACGGACTGAGAGTGAATTGAATAAAGAGGAAATAGGGGAGAAGTAGCAAAATTCAAAGTAGCTACAAACGTATAACAAAAATTTGAGCGCCTCGACGTAGAAAAATTTAATGAATTCTGCTAGCATAGGAAGCATAATATCACATGACCTACGTAGGAAAGGAGAACATAGAAAGTTTAGCATAGACAAAAGAGACATTCTCGGCCAAGAGAAGTCTGGTGATATCGAAAACGGGCCTTAATGTCAGCAAGAAGTTTCTATTAATATAAGTTTGGAGCACAGAGTCGTACGGTAGTGTATCACAAACGGTGTGAAGAAAATGGAGAGGTTTGTGCAGCCGTGCCACAAAGTTACAAAATGATGTTGAAAATTAGGTGGAGTACTGAGATAAGAAACTCAGAGGTTGTTTTTCAATAGGGGAAATAGGCAATATGTGGAAGGTGCCGAAAAAATAAAGGACAGGATGATAGGATATGTGATCTAAGAAGCTACCCCACTTCATTGGTCGCCAACAGCCAATTTATCGCCATCGACAGACGACTGGAGAAATTAAATTGCTCTTCAGACAGCCTTTAACGTCCTACAAACCCAGTGATTGTGTCGTGTACGCCGCGATAAAGTGCCCTGAGATCAAAGGCCCTTAACTTAATTTCCTTTGTTAATGAAAATTACTCTTCAGGTCTATTGCAGACTTACAGTAGCGGAAGAAGTGACATTCAGTTCTCACAGACGAATATGAAGCGTGGCACCGTACAAGAATTATTTAATTCACTACACCTCAGTACAGTTTCAATTTACCGTATTTTTGGCATCCAACGAAGAGCATGATTCTAGACCAAAAGCATTAACAACGAAAAATCTGTATAGTTAGGTTTCTACATTTTTATCTTACATTTATTGTCATGATCCGAATGTAAATGATTATTAGGCAATGAGTTACCTGTCGAGTTTAATGTACGACATTTTGTTTAAGGTAATAATATAACAACCTGTCTGCAACATGACACACATTGGAAGGTGGACAACAGTAAAATCTTTGGTCAGATCAGGATCAAACGTATCTGCACTGAGAATGATGAATAAGAGTGATATAGAAACAGTTACGTTGCTTGAAAGCGGATAAAAACAAGGCTGTATAATAACAGAGGTTTCCGTACAGCTAGTTAGGGAATAAAGGACGTCATCCATGTACGGTATACGTTCTTTGAAAGTACCAAAACACAGTAGTAGCTTAACTCGATCGTTGAGCGCCTCTTCGTTCTTCATGTACTGAAAGTTAAACACACCTACCGCTAGCCTTACAGGGCATCTGCTTACGAGTAAGTTGAATGTCATCTACATTGGTGATACAAATCATTATGACCAGCTGCTCAATAAAGTTTTGTCCGGGTTTTTACCGAGATACAGCAACAGTTGTGCATGACATCCAATCGACAGGTCTACTGTAAGTTTTCCGGAGGCATGTGACCCCATAGTCACAGCGCACGTCACCCCAAATCTCATAAAGTACGGGCCGGTACTTTGTGCGTGTGCAGTTGATACTTGTCAGCATCCCATATGTGTTTCATTGTGCTTAGTTCAAGCGAATTACGTGATTGAAGCATGAACTTAAATAACCATCGTGTTACTCAAGTAACGGTAATATGATTCTGGTTTTCTTACACAAGTAGGTACCTACTTCATCAAGGGAAGAAGGTGATTCGCAATATTGTTCACCAAGTGTACAGCTGTCTTCATGCCTCTGAATACTGTAGTAGGTCCTGTAAAAGACCAAATGAATGGCAGTATCACTTAGTACTGCCCACAAGGCGTGCAAGCTTCAGTATCCTTTCACCACAGCAAATCCAGAAACGACCAACGACGTGATGTAAGAAGAAGCGTGGTTTACGCGTCCAGGTGAAACGTTTCCCTTGACTGCGTAATTCCGTGTCCATTGAAATTGCAACAGACTATGTCATTAGATCAGTATGAAGAACCATAGGGGTCGTTGCCGCGAAGTCCCTTGTTCAACACCGAGCGAGGTGCATACTGGACTCGCATTCGGGAGAACGAGGGTTCAATCCTGCCTCCGGCCATCATGTTTTAGGTTTCCCTTGATTTCCCTAAATCGCTCCAGGTAAATTCCGGGATGGTTCCTTTGCAAGGGCGCGGCTGACTTCCTTCCCCGACCTTTCCAAACCCGATGCTATCGATGACCTCGATGTGTGGTCTCTTCCCCCAAAACAACCCAACCCAACCCTTGTTCAACAACGTTCAGTGAAATGTGTGCTTCTGCATCAGCATTTTACTCTATCGGCAGATGTGGCACATATTCCACCTGACAGAGCGGTCAAGCCTCCGAGACACACGTTTTGTAATGAGATGTGGACGTTTAACACCTTGTCACCGACCCGCAGCTGTGCAGCTATCGAACAGATATCCATGCTACATGCTCAAGACAGTAGCAAGGAAGCAGACAACCAGGTTCGCCATTTCCGAGATGACAGCTCAAAAGCACCGGATTAATCTTACCCTTGTTAAAATCACTTACGTCAGTAGAATTCGTCATTTGTGGCCAGTGTCGCCACTAAAATGATTCACCTTCCCTGCCTGATACGTTTGTGTAGTGTTCTTGCAGCGTCACATGTTAATCAGTATCACTACTTAATATAACATTAAGTAGTGATGCTACTATTTTCTTGTTCCTACCCCAAAGTGCATCGTATTGGTGGCAGTACTGCAGGAAAGGTAGTTGGGGGCGGAGGGGGAGTTGGAAGGAATGACTTTTTTGAGTCGCAAGGCAGTGTTGATCCTTGTTAATATGATTACCGTAAATTTCACGGCCACGGTGCCTCAATGCGATTACACTTTATAGTTTAATGTCAAATAGATATAATATACAGGGTGTTACAAAAAGGTACGACCAACAATTTCAGGAAATATTCCTCACACACGCTTAATTTCCATGTTAGAGCTCATTTTAGTTTCGTCGGTATGTACTTTACTTCCTCGATTCACCGCCATTTGGCTGGGGGAGACCTAGAACGACGAGGGCACCTGCAATGGACGATTCAATTCTTCGTGCAGTTGACGATAACCCTAATTTCAGCGTCAGAGAAGTTTCTACTGTACAAAGTAACGTTGACCACGTCACTGTGTGGAGAGTGCTACGGGAGAACCAGTTGTTTCCGAACCATGTACAGCGTGTGCAGGCACTATCTGCAGCTGATTGGCCTCCACGAGTACAATTCTGCGAATGGTTCATCCAACAACGTATCAATCGTCATTTCAGTGCAAATGTTCTCTTTACGGATGAGGCTTCATTCCAGCATGATCAAATTGTAAATTTTCGCTATCAACATGTGTGGCCTGACGAGAGTCCGCACGCAATTGCGCAATCACGTCATCAACACAGATTTTCTGTGAACGATTGGGCAGGCATTGTTGGTGTAGTCTTGATTGGGCCCCATGTTCTTCCACCTACGCTCAGTGAAGCACGTTATGATTTCATACGGGATACTCTACCTGTGCTGCTAGAACATGCACCTTTACAAGTACGACACTACATGTGGTTCATGCACCATGGAGCTCCTGCTCATTTCAGTCGAAGTGTTCGTACACTTCTCAACAACGGATTCGGTGACCGATGGATTGGTAGAGGCGGACCAATTCCATGGCCTCCATGCTCTCCTGACCTCAACCCTCTTCACTTTCATTTATGGGGGCATTTGAAAGCTCTTGTCTACGCAACCCCGGTACCAAATGTAAAGACTCTTCGTGCTCGTATTGTGGACGGCTGCGATACAATATGCCATTCTCCAGGGCTGCATCAGCGCATCAGGGATTCCATGCGACGGAGGGTGGATGCGTGTATCCTCGCTAACGGAGGACATTTTGAACATTTCCTGTAACAAAGTGTTTGAAGTCACGTTGGTAAGTAATAAAATGAGCCCTAACATGGAAAGTAAGTTTCTCCGGACACATGTCCATATAACATATTTTCTTTCTTTGTGTGTGAGAAATGTTTCCTGAACGTTGGCCGTACCTTTTTGTAACACCCTGTATAGAGCTAAAAGACTATCCTCAACGGTGGAAGGAAGGTGAGGTGAACTTTCCCTAACCCGTTTAAAGTTCGTCATATAGATTTTAACTATTGGGCACTTCCTTCTCTGAAGTCATGAGCGTTCTTTGCAGCGTGTAGGTGGAGTTAAGATAAACTGATACCGCTCGTCAGTTAATTTACGTGGCACCCAACGGCAGCAGAAAACTTCAGTTAGTTTCTCGTTAGGAATGGGAAGATATTCCAACTGGTATTTCATGGAGACATTTGTCAAATCGGTCTGAAAGTAGTCTCCCGTTCATTTAGTTTGACATAGACGGAGAAAGATCGTGAAAATTGTCAGTACTACAGAAGGCCCGAGTCGTGTAATTGCATGGCGATTGCCAAAGGATACCGCTGGTCCGCACAGTTGACGGGGACTGTCGGGTCTGGAAGATAAGGTGGAAAAGATTTACCAATATCCCGAAGTCACTATCAAAAGCATTGGAGACTAATCAGGTGCAAACACGAATACTAGTACACGATATTTTCTGAGGTTTCTGTTTCGATAAGCCTAATGCCAAGGAATCAACTATAACTTGGGATTAAAGACCGCTAGCTTGAATGTCTTCAAGCACTTGATTCATCAGAGTACACTGGCCGCGTCTACATCCATACTCCGCAAGCCACCTGACGGTGTGTCGCGGAGGGTACCCTGATTACCTCTATCGGTTCTCCCTTCTATTCCGGTCTCGTATTGTTCGTGGATAGAAGGATTGTCGGTATGTTTCTGTGTGGGCTCTAATCGCTCTGATTTTATCCTCATGGTCGCTTCGCGAGATATACGTAGGAGAGAGCAATATACTGCTTGACTCTTCGCTGCAGGTATGTTCTCGAAACTTTAACAAAAGCCCGTACCGAGCTACTGAGCGTCTCTCCTGCAAAGTCTTCCACTGCAGTTTGTCATCTCCGTAACGCTTTCGCGATTACTAAATGATCCTGTAACGAAGCGCGCTGCTCTCCGTTGGATCTTCTCTCTCTCTTCTATCAACCCTATCTGGTACGGATCCCACACTGTTGAGCAGTATTCAAGCAGTGGGCGAACAAGCGTAGTGTAACCTATTTTCTTTGTTTTCGGATTGCATTTCCTTAGGATTCTTCCAATGAATCTCAGTCTGGCATCGGTTTTACCGACAATCAGCTTTATATGATCATTCCATTTTTAATCACTCCTAATGCGTACTCGCAGATAATTTTTGGAATTAACTGCTTCCAGTTGCTGACCTGCTATTTTGTAGCTAAATGATAAGGGATCTATCTTGTTTTGTATTCCTATTCCTATGTATTGCAGATCCTCCTGCATTTCAGTACAATATTTCATTGTTGCAACCTCTTGATACACCACAGCATGTCATCCACCAGGTCATTTATGTATATTGTGAATAGCAATGGCCTATGACACTCCCCTGCGGCACAACTGAAATCACTGTTACTACGGAAGACTTCTCTCCATTGAGAATGACATGCTGCCTTCTGTTATCTAGGAACTCCTCAATCCAATCACACAATTGGTCTGATAGTCCGTATGGTCTTACTTTGTTCATTACACTACTGTGCGGAACTGTGTCAAACGCCTTGCGGAAGTCAAGAAACACAGCATCTACCTGTGAACCCGTGTCTATGGCCCTCTGAGTCTCGTGGACGAATAGCGCGAGCTGGGTTTCACACGATCGTCTTTTTCGAAACCCATGCTGATTCCTAGAGAGTAGATTTCTAGTCTCCAGAAAAGTCATTATACTCGCACATAATACGTGTTCCAAAATTCAACACCTGATCGACGTTAGAGATATAGGTTTATAGTACTGCACATCAGTTCGATGTCCCTTCTTGAAAACGGGGATAACCTGTGTTCTTTTACAATGCTTTGGAACGCTTCGCTCTTCTAGAGACCTACGGTACACCGCTGCAAGAAAGGGGGGGGGGGGGGCAAGTTCCTTCGCGTACTCTGTGTAAAATCGAACTGGTATCCCATCAGGTCCAGCGGCCTTTCCTCTTTTGAGATATTTTAATTGTTTCTCTATCCCACTGTCGTCTATTTCGATATCTACCATTTTGTAACCTGTGCGACAATCTAGAGAAGAAACTACAGTTCAGTCTTCCTCAGTGAAACAGCTTTGGAAGAAGACATTTAGTATTTCGGCCTTTAGTCTGTCTTCCGGTTTCCTGCACCACCCGAGCTGCATTTTCTGATCTATACCTGTACGCTGTTTGTCGGATGCACTTCAGTACATCTGCACGTCGCAGTAGTTATGAGCACGATTTTGGTGTTATCGGCCCTAAGCAACTCCATCGGCATGCCGTAACAGCATAATGGTACATTACCTGAGAAGATACGCTATTTCGAGCAATATGAGGAGAGGTGATAAAATCACTAACAATAATACAAATGAATGCTATACTGAAACTTATTTTTTATATATCATTCATCCCCTACTCATGCGAGTTCGGCGAGCTGTTGGATAACTTTGTGTTAGGAAATATTTAGGAGGAAATTTCCAGTTCCGGAATTCGTCAAATGACCAAGGGAAACTTATCGAGGACCATGATTCCACATATTTTTAATTCACTTATGCCACAATATCGTTCATTGCTCCAGATAATAATTAAAATATGTGTGTGTGTGTGTGTGTGTGTGTGTGTAAGTGGAACATTTTGTTTGCGACTGGATTCTTTGTCACTGCGCTCAATTCAGTTACTTAACAAACCCATAATTCCCCGATAGTAATTAATGACTTCAAATTGGATCTCCTTAACAGTTAGGCAGTTCCATTCTCTTTTTGAGATGGAGCATAACGTACGTCGTTGACAATCATCGTTAGGAAAGTAGGAATTACCTGGCTATTTTTAGTCATTGAATATAACATTGAGTTGAGGCTATGTTTCGAAGACGTGCAAGAGTCTACAAACAGAACTCCGACACACGTCCCCAGAACACATTCTTCATTTATCTCCGAAATTGACTTCCTGTGAAAACAATGGAGTTATTTGTAGTTGGGGCATCCAGATGTAATCTATCTGTGTAGCTTTGACCTCATGTCACTGGGGATGTGTAACCACAGAAGCCACTCGAGGAACTTTTTTCATTGTAATTTAAATTTCAGATACTACAATACACCACTACTTTGACAGCTTAATGTGGCACTTTGACAGACAACTCGCCACCATCAAGTATTAAAATAATGTATTTTTAAAATCCACTGCTGCAATAGTCGCCATCAACAAGTGGAACGCAGATATGGTTTTGCGCTTGAGTACATGTCAAAATATCAGACGTCGCATAATTCACCTCCTTTGTTGGAGTGAGCCTTACGATGCCAGAATATATAAATTTGTGACAGTCTTAAACTTTTAGGATGTGGAAAGCGCAAAATGCCTGCTGTGCTCAGTTCAAAATTACTAAAGGCCGTAATAGTACTGTATTCAAACATTATGAATCACCTCGAAGGGAGCGATCTATTGATACGCAATCAGCATGGCTTCAGAAAACATCGTTCTTGGGCAACACAACTAGCTGTTTGTTCACAAGAAGTAATGGTCGCTATCGACAGGGTATCTCAAGTCGATTCATTCTGTATTTCTAGATTTCCGGAAAGCTTTTGGCACCGTTCCTCACAAGCGACTTCTAATCAAGCTGTGGGCCTATTGGGTATCGTCTCAATTGGGCGACTGGATTCGTGATTCCTTGTCAGGAAGGTCGCAGTTCGTAGTACTAGACGGCAAATCCTCGAGTAAAACTGAAGTGATATCAGGTGTTCCCCAAGGAAGCGTCCTCGGACCTCTGCTGGTCCTTATCTATATAAATGACCTGGGTGACGATCTAAGCAGTTCTCCTAGGTTGTTCGCAGATGATGCTGTAATGTACCGTCTAGTAAGGTCATCCGAAGACCAGTATCAGTTGCAAAGCGATTTAGAAAATATTGCTGTATGGTGTGGTTGGTGGCAGGTGATGCTAAATAACGAAAAGTGTGAGGTGATCCACATGAGTTCCAAAAGTATCCGTTGGAATTCGATTACTCGATAAATAGTACAATTCTCAAGGCTGTCAATTTAACAAAGTACCTGGGTGTTAAAATTACGAACAACTTCAGTTGGAAAGACTACGTAGATTATATTGTGGGAAGGCGAGCCAAAGGTTGAGTTTCATTGACAGGACTCTTAGAAGATGCAACAAGTCCACTAAAGTGACAGCTTACACTAGACTCGTTCGTCCTCTGTTAGAATATTGCGGCGCGGTGTGGGATCCTTACCAGGTGGGATTCACGGAAGACATCGAAAGGGTGCAAAAAAAGGCCGCTCGTTTTGTATTATCACGTAATAGGGGAGAAAGTGTGGCAGATATGGTACGCGAGTTCGATGGAAGTCATTAAAGCAAAGACGTTTTTCGTTGCAGCGAGACCAATTTACGAAATTTGTCACCAACTTTCTCTTCTTCTTCTGAATGAGAAAATATTTTGTTGAGCCCAACCTACATAGATAGGAATGATCATCAAAATAAAATAAGAGAAATCGGAACTCGAACATAAAGGTTTAGGTGTTCGTTTTTCCCGCGTGCTGTTCGGGAGTGGAATGGTAGTATGATTGTGGTTCGTTGAACCCTCTGCCAAGCACTAAATGTGAATTGCAGAGTAATCATGTAGATGTAGATAATAGGGTATTATGAACAAAATTAATTTTTAACAGTCTGTGAAGACCTAACACATGATAGAGTGAAGACAGGGGTTATGAGTATGTCTGTAATTACCGACCGCTTAGGATCATATGCAGAAAGACAAATTTCCAATTAAGGTACTATGTTTGAATAGATCAGCAACAAAACCTGTCACAAGGCACGTAGGAGAGGTCCAAATTTTGAGACTCAATAGGATGCTCTCTGCATATTTCTCATGGAACTCAAGGGCCTCAGTAACATTATTTATTAGCACTAACACAAACTACTACACTCACAGCTAATTCTAAACGTTGCAAAAAGCAAAGGAGGCGTCGGCTTCCCCAACGGAAGTTAGTCTTCGAAGCAGTGGCGTGAGGCTAACAGAAGTGGCGAACACAAACATTATTCACAATAAAACATTCACTCTGCAGTGGAGTGCGCGCTGATATGAGACATACTAGTAGATTAAAACTGTGTGCTGGACCGAGACTCGAAATCGGGAGCTTTGCCTTTCGCGGGCAAGTACTCTAACATCTTTTTCTTATTCCACAAAAACAATAATAAAATTGGGTATCTTACAATGAAATGACATAAATAAGATGACAGATAATTGCAGTCATAATTTACAGCATTCGTAGAATGAGAAATTATATTCAGACTTTAGCAGTAGCACATATTTCGCATCTTCACTGTCACCTTTAACTGGTGGCAATTCTGAATGCACATTTTCTTCTTCTGCAACCTTAGGTTCCTCATCATTTCCCAGACCCCGATTAACCATTCTACTGATGTGTGTTCCTTCAAGGGTAAGTTACGTGGACGCAAGAGCAGTCCCGAGAAGCGACATCGCAAAATCCTTGATGGTCCACGCACGACTCACGACCTGCCCTCACAGCCTTACATCCACCAGTACCTCGTCTCCTACCTTCCAAACTTGACAGAAGCTCTCCTCCTCACTGGCGGAGAAAGATTGTATTGACGTATTCTGGGTCTTGGTTGGGTAGCAAAGATGATAGAGCACTTGCACGCGCCAGGCGAAGTTCTCAAGTTCGAGTTTCATTTTGGCACAAAATTTTAATCTGCCAGGAAGTTTCATTAGCAGTATTTTAAATACAAATTTTGAGAACAGCACTCCAAGTGAGTAGAACTAACTTTGCAGAGCTTACCGAGGCTGGCAACGAGCAACGTGTAGCTGGAGATCGAACAGTCTGACTGAGAACTCGGTAGGAATACAAAAACATAGGTTTATAAGGGATGAAGGCGGCGCCGTTCAGAATTAGCCGAGCGGTCTAGGGCGCTGCAGTCATAGACTGTGCGGCTGGTCGTAATGGAGATTCGAGTTCTCCCTCGGGCATGGGTGTTTCTGTTTGTCTTTAGGATAATTAAGTTAAGTAGTGTGTAAGGTTAGGGACTGATGACCTTAGCAGTTACGTCCCATAAGATTTCACACACATTTGAACATTTTTTTTATGTTGGCGGATCACTAGTTCTGTCTTCCTATAGTCGGCCAACCAATCTACGGACAAATGACAGGCTTTGGCCAATCTGGCGTACGGCTGTGCACCTCCCGGGAGTTTATGGTCAACCACTTATAGATTCCACCCTTTCCGCAACTCCGTAGTAGCGATCTCTCTGTAGTTAGCTTTCAGCTGCAAGCAAAACAACAGTGCCCATCCGGTTACTGCTAACAACAACAGTATTTTACTTAACTTGACCCTTACCATATGCCACTGGTGAATGGGAACCGCTGTGGTAGTACTCTAACCTCTGTAATCGCACTGAAGTTAGGATTCTCAGGGGCAAGTATCCAGTTAACTGACTCTGCTAAAACGTACCCTTTTGTGCCCATCTTCTACTGCACCATCCTACAAAAGCCTCTGAAAGGGTGAGTGGCGGTACCAATTAGTTCTCTGAAGCGAAATAAGCTGGTACAACATCACAAACTCTCTCCAGTTCACAGGTCTCTACCGTTACTTTTAACCTATTGTAACCTAAACGCAACCACTTTTCCCTGCTCCCTCGCTGTGTCTCTGGTTTCCTATCTTCGAGTGCCTTTGCTGTCTTCCAATACCCTTAAGCTTAACAGTATGTAAGTCATTACATTGTCAATATATGACAAGTCGAAGGTACCCACAGCATATTTTGATATGTGTTTCGTGTGTGCTCCACACGCTTCAAACAGCACTCGCTTGTGATACTTGACATGGCAGATACTATATGTTATAGTTAAGTCAGAATTATGAATAAAAAGTAATAAATATATTAAGTTAGCTTCAGTACCAGGATTCGCTCGGGAGTTGTAACGTAAAATTTCTGCGGATGTGTTATCAGCGATGGTAATCCAGTTTATCCATTCTGTACTGAATTTTTAGGTGTTGCAAGATTGGTAGATGTTACCCTCTTTCCTGATTACGACGTGTTAGTGTTCGTTACACGCTTTCGTCGGGGCGTAGTGAAATGCTTCGTTTGTTAGGTTTCAGTGTTTACTTGTCCTCGTCCGCGCTTCTCGTAGCGTGATATTTTCATGGCTTGCTTAAGTCCGCGGTCTTGTTTCTAACAAGTTTTTTGTCAGAATTATTGATTCTTCGGACCTTTCATTTCATGGTTCTTCGGTTTCTCTCCTTCTCACGGTGGCCATTCTAGTTCGTTCGGAAATCAAACGTGATTCCCGCTCTTCATCTGTTTTGTTTCTTTTGGTTGTTCTTTTAGTTTTCACCATTTTTCTTCAGAACTAACAAGATCTTCTTCTCTTGTACATTTGGGCATAATTTGAAATATAAATTAGATGAACTTCTTAGTAAAAAAATACTAATTACACTGTACATACTTTCTACACTCTATTATGGATTTATATTCAGTCACTGTGTCACTTTGAATACTCACACTTCACTGTTTGTTTTTATTCACTCACTGGAATGTTTTTTCGGTTCTTCCCTTCGTAAATGATAAGAAACTGACCTTCAAACTCACGATGGACATCCATTATATATCTCTATTAAGAGGTAACCCCACCAGTGGCGGATTCCAGAACATACTAAAAAGGCTTCGAATGGTCCACAATGTTCTAGAACATTCGACACAATGTGTGTTCTGGAGTTTCCATAATGTCCTAGGATGTTCCGGAATGTTCCCTAACGTTCTGAAATCTCGCCTAATGTTCGACACCATTCCTCAACACTCTGGGTCGGTGTGGAACATTCCATAACATCCTGGAATATTATGAAATGCTTTGGAACACTTTCGAATGTTCTGGAAATTTCTAGTAATAGGTAGAGGGGGATACTTCCCAGCCCTTTTATCATCAAATCCACACCCTTTAGCTAAAAACAGGAACCTTCTTAACAGATGGGAGTTAATAGGTACCAACACCTAATGATCCCCTTGATCGTACCGAGATTTGTTTCTGAGTTTTAGCGGCACACGAAAAAATGGCTCCAAGTATTATAGGACTTGACATCTGTGGTCATCAGTCCACTAGAACTCATAACTACTTAAACCTAACTAACCTAAGGACATCACACACAACAATGCCCGAGGCATGATTCGAACCTGCGACAGTAGCGGTCGCGCGGTTCCAGGCCGAAGCGTCACACATATTCGAGACTTAATTTTATAATGTACATTGATTAGAGTCTTGTTTGTTGGTATATACTGTCCTGTCCCATTACCATAGCAACGTAACACCCACTCGACACGCTACGATGTAATGTCACAGTACGTCACCGCTTTATTTGGCTGCAGTGCCGAGTCGCCAGGATTTCAAACTATTCCGTAACTGCAGACAGATACCCACCAACATATGAAACATTTTCAGTACTTTACCGTTTGTTTTTTGGATGTGATAATTTAAAATTTATCACTACCCTCTGTATTAATATATTTTCTGTTTATATGAGTATCACAGGCCTATCCGATACAGCGATAGTTTGTGATTAAACTGATGGAGTCGAGTCAATGACGCATTTTGGCCAAATATCAGAAACAAGTGGGTACGCGTGTGTGTGAACTTCCGGAAGTCCTTCAAATTGATAAAGTAATGTTTAAGAAAGAATTATCCACATAGAAAGTTAAAGCAAACAAAAATGTCAAATAAGGACAAAGTTTCGTTAATGAATGAAGCCTCGGACGGCAGCGCTGATACCCGCTTGGTGCTTGTGCCAGGTGTGTTCTTGGCGGAACCGCAGACGACTCCGGTGACAGTGGCGCGGCCGCCACCCGACCCGGAATTCGACCCCGAGACCTCCACCAACGTGTCCGCACGGCTGGGCGCCACCGCCTCGCTCCACTGCCGGGTCAGAAATCTGGGCGAACATTCGGTAAGTGCGGTCAAAATGTTTTCCTTAACGGATACTTCGTCCTCTGACGACGGTTTCGTTCTTAATCGGCTACCTAGCCTCAAAACTACTGCACATGCAACACTTGCCATATCTCGTTTCGAGCCGCAGTGTCCCATCTCAGAGTTTACCGCTGGTCACTAATTTGAGTATTCTATTTTCCAATGTCGTAATTACGACTTATTTTAGAAGATAGATTAAGGAAAGGCAAAACTATGTTTCTAGCATTTGTAGGCTAAGAGAAAGCTTTTGACTATGTTGACAGGAATACCCTCCTTCAAATTCTAAATGTGGCAGGGGTAAAATACAGCTAGCGAAAGGCTATTTACAGTTTTTACAGAAACCAGATGGCAGTTATAAGAGTTGAGGAGCATGAAAGGGAAGCAGTGGTTGGGAAGAGAGTGAGACAGGGTTGTAGCCCCTCCCCGATGTTATTTAATCTGTATATTGAGCAAGCAGTAAAGGAAACAAAAGATAAATTCGGAGTAGGTATTAAAATCCATGGAGAAGAAATAAAAACTTTGAGGTTAGCCGATGCCATTGTAATTGTGTCAGAGACAGCAAAGGTCTTAGAAGAGCAGTTAAACGGAATGGACAGTTTCTTGAAAGCAGCATATAAGATGAACATCAACAGAAGCAAAACGAGAAGTCGGGTGATGCTGAAGGAATTAGATGAGGAAATGAGAGTCTTAGAGTAGTAAATGAGTTTTGCTATTTGGGGAGCAAAATAACTGATGGTGGTCGAAGTAGAGAGGATATAAAATGTAATCAGGCAATAGCAAGGAAAGCATTTCTGAAGAAGAGACATTCGTTAACATCGATCGAGTATAGACATAAGTGTCAGGAAGTCGTTTCTGAAAGTATTTGTAGGGAGTGTAGCCATGTGTGGAAATGAAACGTGGACGATAAATAGTTTGGACAAAAAGGGAATAGAAGCTTTCGAAATGTGGTGCTACAGAAGAATGCTGAGGATTAGATGGGTAGATCACATAACTAATGAGGAGGTACTGAACAGAATTGGGGAGAAGAGACGTTTGTGGCACAACTTGGCAAGAAGAAGGGTCCGGTTTGTAGGACATGTTCTGAGGCATCGAGGGGTCACAAATTTAGCATTGGAGGGCAGCGTGGAGGGTACAAAACGTAGAGGGAGACCAAGAGATGAATACACTAAGCAGATTCAGAAGGATGTAGGTTGCAGTAGGTACTGGGAGACGAGGAAGCTTGCACAGGATAGAGTAGCATGGAGAGCTGCATGAAACCAGTATCTGGACTGAAGACCACAACAACAACAACAACAACAACAACAAAAGAGGAATAATGCTTTATGATGCTTTCAAAATCTATACTGTATCCAAATAACCAACATAGTCTCTCGAAGAAATTTCAGTTGTCCCTAACTCCTGTAAAAATTGACGTAAGGGTCACGTTTTGATGTGATGAGGATGAATGAAACACTGCCACAATAGTTCTCCTAGAATACGGCGTAAGTCGTAAAAGGTGTAACAGTGACTTGCGCACTCGTCTAGCAATCATGACGAGTCATTTGGCGATTCAGAAAGGATGTTTTTCGTTTCTGCAAATCTCTTAACTTCAACGTTCAGACGGTTTCTTTCAATAGGACTGCCAATTCCCTTCCTGTGCTTACACACTTCTAGCTTCCGCTCAGTATCTGACTGCCTTGGCGTCTACTAGACGTTAAATTATGACAATTCATTTCTTTTTGACTCATCTTCATTCGCGAAAAAAAGGAAATAGTCAATTGCGCAAGTGATAATTACCGTATTCATGAAATGTACAAATATCCATAAAAGAGTTCTCGTCTGAGAGACTAATCATAAAATCAATTTGAACTAGATGTTTTTTAATAGCGTAAAGTTCATTGAACTCTCCAAATATACATCTCAAAAAGCAACACGACACATAGTTGGTAAATCAAAATCTTACAAACTTCCATCACGCTGGAGTAGCTGTGTGTCAGCAACTTCTCTTAATCAGTATAACAAAAAACTTGTCCAAAATTGCAAAATTCACTTTTTTCCTTCACTCCGTGACTAGTTTCGGATCGAGACCGATTTTCAAATCATCGTAACTTAGTCAAAGATGACATTTATGAAGCTGTAAAAACCATGTCAAAAATGTACAATGAACAGTTGAAGCGTATACTAAAATCTGTATGCGCTATTATTGTTCGTTGCACATATTTGATATGGTTTAACAACTTTGGAAATATCACTTTTACTGTTAAACTATAGAGTGCAGCTATTAGTCGTCCTTTTTTAGATTTTGTTATGCAAATCCAGATTTCGGCAAGTAGCTAGCCATTCTTAATGCGAAATTTTTTTATTATATATCGTAGTATTCAAAGAACTTTGACTGACGTCCGAACAACTGGGACTTACATGCAATGAGAATTAAAAAATTGCGCATTGATAATGGCAGGCTACTAACCGAAATCTTTATTTGCATAATTAAATATAAGAAGGATGACTGATTGCTGCAATCTATAATTTACAAGTCACAAACAGTCGCTGAATGCATCCGCTTTCCGAATGGAAGGTACCCTGATTTTTGACTGTGTTACAATTATTTGAAAATGGGTCTCGACACGAAACTAGCAATCAAGTGAACAAAAAGAGTAAAATTTGGATCTTTGGGCTGGTTTTCGCTGTACTGTAAATGAAAAATACTCAAAAATTTTAGAATTTTCTTAAAATGTCATGATAATTAGAGAAAAGTACAGCCTAAAATACAAATACCGGTCACGAAAGTGTGGACAATGAACGTGCTGGCAAAAATCAAAGCGCTTAGCAACTGCTAATGCAAGAAACGTAAACTTTCTCGGAAGATTCAAGAAGGAAGTTGGATTTCGTTGCTGATAAGATGGAAACATCATATGGTGTGACTAACGTCGCAAGTCAGCAGCATTTCAATCACAAGAATGTGAAAGGTGTTCTTAACTAAGTCGTGGTTACTGAATTCAGAAATGAAACCCGTTTTCGTACCATAAAATATCTAGAAAATGCTGTACATTGGTTACTTCATTACTGCTTGATTAATTTGCTTTAATTTAATTTTTGCAGATGTAATTGTTCGTAAGGATTCGCAATATATGCAAGGAATTAAGGAATTCTAGAAATGATCCTTAGATCCGACATTCACCTCCAATATATAAAAGATGAAGTCCATGAATCACGCTAGCGTTGCCTTGTATTTGTTACATCATAGAGTTGTTGTAGGTTCGTGAAGGTTTTTGTTTTGTATGATTTCAAACAAAGAAATGCCTTGTACTACTTCGCACCTGTATAAATAACGGAAATATCTTTTCATTGTATCCGTGATGAGTAAAATCTGAAATACAAAAAGAAAAAAAGAAACCTTGATTCTCTTGCAAAAATATGTTATCAGTTTTATCACAAATAAGCTGTTTTCTTGATAGGCTGGTTAAAAGCATCACATAATATGACCTTTGGTTTCCCCATGATTTAAGGGAACCAACGCTTCAAACAAATCTGTTTTCCCTGTGTTAAAAAAAAACAGCTGGAATCATCTCTTAAACAGAGAAAACCATGGAATACTCTGGCTTACAATGATCTTTAAGATTACTGGTACCAGCGCTTACTAATAATGTGACAAAGTGAAGATGAATACAGAGACGTACGCCTTGAAGACAGAGAAGAAGATATGCATTCTCTCCCGACATTTCGCCTGCCCTGTGTATCCAATGAGATACATTTTGTTTCTCAAGCGGATTTCAATGATCTTATTCTTGATTTAAAATTGTCAAAGCCACATGGTGAACTTCTAGCTTCACTAATGAAGGAAGCGAATCTTCTTCCTCTACAAAAGTGACTATCATGACCCTCATGCTCCTTTCCCTCAGCGTTTCTCAAGGAAGGTGATATGGATTTTTTTTGTAATGGCATAGAATCTGTTAACAAAACCTTTTGGTCAAGCTTTCTGTGTAAGTGTTTGGCGCCTGTTGATAGATACTAGCAACTTGGGCTGAAAGCAGGAGTTCTTCACAATGGAAACAAATGTAATTCTGATCCGATTGCTCATGCAGTTCACACGAAGAAGATGCATGACAACTTTCACTGCTACTAACACATACCCTATACAAGAGATACAAATGAGATACACATATAGAAAAAAGCCTTCATTATATGACATCGAAAAATGTTTTGCATCAGCCCGGTTCCCAGTGCTCCTGAAGATAAATGTTGACTGTGGATATTGTATCACAGACACAGTCCCTATAAATGGTCAGAGATATCACTAAACCCGCCCAAAGATGTAAACAACCATGCATGAGCAGCGCCTATTAGACAAGGGGCTGGGGAGGGGGGGGGGGGGGGGGCGGGGTTCCGGGTTCCGACAGCAGATCAGTTCCAGTCATTACAGCAGGAAGGAAGTACACAGCTCGTGTTCGATCGACGCCACATTGTTGCTTTGTACCAGGAAGGGCTCTCAATAACAGGAGTGACCAGGTGTCTCGGAGTGAACCAAAGTGATGTTCTTCCGACATGGAGTAGATACAGAGAGACAGGAACTATCAATGACATGCCTCGCTCAGGCCGCCCAAGGGCTACAACTGCAGTGGATGACCGCTGCCTACAGATTATGGCTAGGAGGAATCCTGGCAGGAACGCCACCATGTTCAATATTGCTTTTCGTGCAGTTACAGGACGTCGCCTTACTACTCAAACTGTGCACGATAGGATGCATGATGCGCAGCTTTACTCCCGGCGTCCATGATGGAGTCCATCTTGAAACCACGACACCATGCAGCACAGTGCAAATGAGCCCAACAACATACCAAATGAACCACTCTGGACTGGCATCACGTTCTCTTCACCGATGACTGAAACATATGACATCAACCAGACAATAGTCGGAGGCGTGTTTGTAGGCATCTCGGACAGGCTGAACGCCTTAGACGCACTGTCCAGTGAGTGCAGCAAGGTAGAGGTTCCCTGCTGTTTTGGGGTGTCAATAATGTGGGGCCTACGTACGTCGCTGGTGGTAATCGAAGGCACCTAACGGCTGTACGATACGTGAATGCCATACTCCGATCGATAGTGCAACCATATCGACAGCATATTGGCGAGTCACTCGTCGTAATAAACGACAATTCACGCACACATCGTGCACATCTTGTGAATGAATTCCTTCAGGATAACGACATCTTTCTACTACAGTTCGCTGCATCATATCCAGACATGAACAGTATCGAACAAGCCTGGATAGATTGAAAAGGGCTGTTTATGGACGACGTGACCCACACACCACTCTGAGTGATCTACGTCGAATCGCCATTGAGGAGTGGGTCAATCTGGACCAACAGTGCCTTGATGAACTTGTGGACAGTATGCCACAACGAATAAAGGCATGCATCAATGGAAGAGGACGTGCTACTGGGTATTAGAAGTACCGGTGTGTACAGAAATCTAGACCACCAGCTCTGAAGTTCTCGGTATTTGGTGGTACATTATGCAATGATTGCTTTTCATCAGCAATAAAGAGGGGGAAATGATGTTTATGTTGACCTCTATTCCAAATTTCTGTACAGGTTCCGGAACTCTCGGAACCAAGGTGATAAATTTTTTATTTTATTTATTTATTTATTTATTTATTTATTTTTTTTTTTTTTGTAGCGTGTATATGTGAAACTCTCGAGGTTTTTGTAATTTTGCTCGGATTCCAGCCCTAATGCACGAAGAAATGCTGCTGTATACGCGGTGGGATAGCAAAGGCAGACACAAAACCTAATTGCGGGAAAAGAAATGGCCTGCTCAGAGAGAACTGCTGCCTGAAAAAAATAATGTGGCAATGACTAATATTGTTGACTGTAGAAATATTTACCTCCATCTGCTGCACTTTAAATTGGATGTGATGAGATACTTCAAGAAAACCACAGGCGAAACATCATTTGGATTCATACATTTGCGAGATAAGTTTCCAAGGATCAATGAAGCAAAAATGTTTGTAGGACCGTAAATTAGGAGACTAAGGCTGAAATATGGAGTGTAGCCATGTATGTAAGTGAAACATGGACGATAAATAGTTTGGACAAGAAGAGAATAGAAGTTTTCGAAATGTGGTGCTATTGAAGAATGCTGAAGATTAGATGGGTAGATCACATAACTAATCAGGAGGTATTGAGTAGGATTGGGGAGAAGAGGAGTTTGTGGCACAACTTGACAAGAAGAAGGGACCGGTTGGTAGGATATATTCTCAGGCACCAAGGGATCACAAATTTAGCATTGGAGGGCAGCGTGGAGGGTAAAAATCGTAGAGGGAGACCAAGAGATGAATACACTAAGCAGATTCATAAGGATGTTGGCTGCAGTAGGTAGTGGGAGATGAAGAAGTCTCAGGACTGAGGACCACAACAACAACAACAACAACGCTGATGAAGATTTCCTTGATTTGTTGAGTTATCTTGAAAGAGACGGCATTCATATCTTTCATCAGTGTTTATAAGAACTTGGCAGGCATCAATAAGCCGTAAAATCTTTGCGCTTTTGTATAAGAACAGGTCAGATGAGACCACGATTTGGGATGTAAAATGTCACTTAGAACACTTTTGCTCAATGACCGCTTGGATTAGTTCCTGGATAACTCTGTTGCCGTTAGCGGCGAACATGGGGAACAATTCCACCAAGAAATTTCTCAAATCTAGAAGCGTTATCAAGGCAACTGGAGTACTGCGACGTTACCCGCCTACTGCCGTACCTCACCCAAAAATGTTCCTTAGGCACAGTATCGTAGGAAATCAGCAAGAGGATATTATTTGGTATGTTTATTCACTTTTATTTGTTGCTTTGTTGTTTTTTCTTTGTGCTCCGCCACGGATTTTGTCGTTCCCCTTTCCTCTGAAATATACAGTATAGCAATTTAATAAATAAGCTGACGTAAGAATTTAGGGAAACCAATATACAATGTAAACTGAGAATGATACAGAAATTCTGAAATCAGATCTGAATTCAGGGCCCAATTACGTTCGAGAAGGATGGTGTTTTGTTTTCGTAATGTTTAAGTCAAAGTGTTCATCCGATCCATCTGGCGTACGCTATAGACTGCGGGGCTTGAAATTGAATCTTTGCCCGCGCCGAGAAATTTTTTATGCAATTTGTCCAGTCGTAATTAAATTTAGCACGAGCATTCCGATTTATTTGTGGAGTAGATTTAGTTGTCAAACAGTGTTACACTATTTGAAGTGAGTGTAGAAATTTATTTCTTATTCCACAGATAAAATGAAGGCATAGGACATACAAAGGATTTCGTAACAAGGATCCACACCATGACTTTTACCTTCAGACAGGCTTTTAATCAGCTGTCTTATAATTATTATGCAACAGTTACAACGCGTTAGAAGTGTTACTTTCTACAGGAAAACGCCGAAATCACCCTGACAATACTCTTTTTATTTTCTTTACAACGGACATAGACAACTATTCTAATAAGTAATAATTACTCTGTTTTGGAAACACTCTGCGATCACGTAGCCACTATCACCCTACGCATTTATATGCACAAGTGCTGGTGACTGAACTTCAGTCGGCACTGCTGAATTTGATGGAAAAGAAGTCTGGTTAATGTGATTAGTGTAGGATCTAGCGCTATGATAAACTGCTTACTCTACTGACCATGAATCCTTAGTAGGGACCTAGCCAGGTGGCGCAATAATTAGCACACTGGACTCGCATTCGGAAAGACGATGGTTCACACCCACGTCCGGCCATCCATATTTCCCTAAACCGCCTCTGGCAAATAGCGGGATGGCTACTTCGATAGGGCACGGCCTATTTCCGTCCGCGTCCGTCCCATATCCGAGCTTGTGCTCCGGCTCTAATGGACTAATTGTTACTGGACTTTAAACACTAATCTCCTCCTCTAAATCCACAGTAGAAAGTTTCCCTTTCAAAGCCTTTAGTAGATCAGATGATATCAGACGATAGAACGGTCAACTGTGATGTGAGTCTTAAGTCAGATAGCAAGACAAAATTTACCTTTATTATACGAAAATTTTGGAGTCGCGTGCACGGGATGCTCACCTAGCACATCCTGCGAGGCTTACAGTACTTTGGGTCTCTCTTAGTATCCGATCTGGCAGCCTAGATGTCAGATTTTCAAACGTTTCCTAAATCACGTAGAAAGATGTGGCGATCCCTCCTTTTAAAACGACACTGTCGATCTTCCTACCCATCTTTCCTGAAACAGGAGCTTGTGTTCCTTTTCTAATTACCCAGTCCCTCGACAATGAGACGTGAAAACCTAATCTCCATTTTCTTACTTTCCAGACCTTATACTATTTTCCACGATTACAGGTAGCTCCTCCAGGACATAAATAGTATACTGGTATAGCCAAGCTAGTGTAATGGAAAAATATGAAAACTACACCTTCGTATTATTTCTCTGCATGATCACCATCGACATTTACTTACTTTCAACATACCATAACACGTTGAAAACTTCGCTCTGCCTAAAATTCTAACACGTCATACCGCAGCCACATTTTGAAGTTGGAAATTCTTAGAGGGATCGAAATCGTTAGCACCCGAGGGATATCGTAGAGGACGTCAAGAGGTTGAAATGACTTTGAGTCAACAGTTAACTGTTGTGAAAACACACTTGACCTCTTAGCAACAAATAATCCTGACTTAATAACGATCATCAAAACCGATACTGGGATTAGTGAACGCAGCGTTGTTGTAGCGAGATTGAATATTGTAGTCTTCAAATCCTCCAAAAATAAGCGAAAAATATTACCTATTCAAAAAAGAAGATAAAATTCACCTCACGCCTTCTTGAGAAACAATCTCCACTGATTCCAAATTAATAATATAAGTGTAGGCCATATGTGGCTTGAATTCAAAGAAATAGCATCGGCTGCAATTGAGAGATTTATACCAAATAAAATAACAAACGACGCAGCTGATACTCCTTGGTACACAAAATGGGTCAGAACACTGTTGCAGAAACAACGAAACAAACATGCGAAATTTATACAGACCCAAAATCCCGAAGATTGGCGATCTTTTACAGAAGCTCGAAATTTGGGCGGGCTTCAATGAGAGATGCCTAGAACAGTTTCCACAACGAAACTTTGTCTCGAAACCTGCCAGAAAATTCAAAGAGATTCTGGTCGTATGTGAAGTATTTCAGCGGCAAAAAACAATCAGTGCCTTCTCTGCGCGATAGCAATTGAGATATAATCAAACACAGTGCTGCCGAAGCAAAGTTACTAAACACAGCCTTCCGAAATACCTTCACAAAAGAAGACGAAGTAAATATTCCAGAATTCGAATCGAGAGCAGCTGCCAACATGAATAACGTAGAACTAAATATCCTTGGAGTAATGAAGCAACTTAAGTCACTTACTAAAATCAAGTTATCTGTTGCAGACTGCATACCAATTAGGTTCCTTTCGGACTATGCTGATGCATTAGCTCCATACTTAACAATCATATACAACCATTCACTTGACGGAAGATCCGTACGCAAAGACTGGTAACTTGCACAGGTCACACCAATATTAAAGAGAGGTCGTAAAAGTAATTCACTACATTACAGGCCCATATAGTTAACGTCGATATCCAGCAAGTTTTAGGAACATATATTGTCTTCAAAGATTATGAATTACCTCGAAGAAAACTGTCTATTGATACACACTCAAAATGGGTTTAGGAAACATCGTTCCTGTGAAACACAACTATCTCTTTAATCACATTAAGTGTTGGGTGCTATTGACAAGGGATTTGAGATCGATTCCGTGTTTCTGGATTTCCGGAAGGTTTTTGACACTGCACCACACAAGGAGCATTTAGTGAAATTGCGTACTTGTGGAATATCGTCTCAGTTATGTGACTCGATTTGTGATTTCCTGTCAAAAAAAAAATGTTCAAATGTGTGTGCAATCTTATGCGACTTAACTGCTAAGGTCATCAGTCCCTAAGCGAACACACTACTTAACCTAAATTATCCTAAGGACAAACACACTCAGTCATGCCCAAGGGATGACTCGAACCTCCGCTGTGACCAGCCGCACAGTCCATGACTGCAGCGCCCCAGACCGCTCGGCAAGTCCCGCGAGGCTCCTATCAGAGACGTCACAGTTCATAGTAACTCACGGAAAGTCATCGAGAGAAACATAAGTGATTTTAGGCGTTCCCCAAGGTAGTGCTGTAGGCCCTTTGCTGTTTCTTATCTACACTCCTGGAAATTTAAATAAGAACACCGTGAATTCATTGTCCCAGGAAGGGGAAACTTTATTGACACATTCCTGGGGTCAGATACATCACATGATCACACTGACAGAACCACAGGCACATAGACACAGGCAACAGAGCATGCACAATGTCGGCACTAGTACAGTGTATATCCACCTTTCGCAGCAATGCAGGCTGCTATACTCCCATGGAGACGATCGTAGAGATGCTGGATGTAGTCCTGTGGAACGGCTTGCCATGCCATTTCCACCTGGCGCCTCAGTTGGACCAGCGTTCGTGCTGGACGTGCAGACCGCGTGAGACGACGCTTCATCCAGTCCCAAACATGCTCAATGGGGGACAGATCCGGAGATCTTGCTGGCCAGGGTAGTTGACTTACACCTTCTAGAGCACGTTGGGTGGCACGGGATACATGCGGAGGTGCATTGTCCTGTTCGAACAGCAAGTTCCCTTGCCGGTCTAGGAATGGTAGAACGATGGGTTCGATGACGGTTTGGATGTACCGTGAACTATTCAGTGTCCCCTCGACGATGACCAGAGGTGTACGGCCAGTGTAGGAGATCGCTCCCCACACCATGATGCCGGGTGTTGGCCCTGTGTGCCTCGGTCGTATGCAGTCCTGTTTGTGGCGCTCACCTGCACGGCGCCAAACACGCATACGACCATCATTGGCACCAACGCAGAAGCGACTCTCATCGCTGAAGACGACACGTCTCCATTCGTCCCTCCATTCACGCCTGTCGCGACACCACTGGAGGCGGGCAGCACGATGTTGGGGCGTGAGCGGAAGACGGCCTAACGGTGTGCAGGACCGTAGCCCAGCTTCATGGAGACGGTTGCGAATGGTCCTCGCCGATACCCCAAGAGCAACAGTGTTCCTAATTTGCTGGGAAGTGGCGGTGCGGTCCCCTACGGCACTGTGTATGATCCTACGGTCTTGGCGTGCATCCGTGCGTCGCTGCGGTCTGGTCCCAGGTCGACGGGCACGTGCCCCTTCCGCCGACCACTGGCGATAACATCGATGTACTGTGGAGACCTCACGCCCCACGTGTTGAGCAAGTCGGCGGTACGTCCATCCGGCCTCCCGCATGCCCACTATACGCCCTCGCTCAAAGTCCGTCAACTGCACATACGGTTCACGTCCACGCTGTCGCGGCATGCTACCAGTGTTAAAGACTGCGATGGAGCTCCGTATGCCACGGCAAACTGGCTGACACTGACGGCGGCCGTGCACAAATGCTGCGCAGCTAGCGCCGTTCGGCGGCCAACACCACGGTTCCTGGTGTGTCCGCTGTGCCGTGCGTGTGATCATTGCTTGTACAGCCCTCTCGCAGTGTCAGGAGCAAGTATGGTGGGTCTGATACACCTGTGTCGATATGTTCTTTTTCAATTTCCAGGAGTGTATATATACGATTTGGGAGACAATCAGAGCACCCGTCTTAGGTTGTTTGCATATGACGCTGTCGTTTATCGACTAATAAAGTCATCAGAATATCAAAACAAACTGCAAAACGATTTAGAAAAGATACATGAATGGTGCAAAAAGTGGCAGTTGAGCGTAAATAATGAAAAGTGTGAGATCATCCACATGAGTGCTAAAAGGAATTCGATAAACTTCGGTTACATGATAAATCAGTGAAATCTAAAAGGAGCTAAATCAACTAAATACCTAGGTATTTAATTACGAACAACTTAAAGTGGAAGGACCACATAGTTAATGTTGTCGATAATTCTAACCAAAGGCTGCGTTTTATTGGCAGGAGACATAGAAAATATATCAGATCTACTAAGGAGGCTGCCTACACTACGCTTGTTCGTTCTCTTTTAGAATACTGCTGCGCTGTGTGGGATCCTTACCAGATAGGACTGACGGAGAACATCGAAAAAGTTCAAAGAAGGGCAGCAAGTTTTGCATTATCGCGAAATATGGGAGAGAGTGTCACAGAAATGATACAAAATTTGGCCTGGACATCACTAAAAGAAATGCGTTTTTCTTGGCGACGGAAATTTCTCACGAAATTCCAATCACTAACTTGCACCTCCGAATGAGAAAATATATTTCCTGACACCGACCTACTTAGGGAGAAACTATCACAACGATAAATAAGGTAAATCAGAGCTCTTACGGAAAGATTTTGGTGTTCGTTTTCGTTCTTTCCGCGCGCATTACCAGATTGGAATGATTTAGAATTGTGAAGGTGGTTCGATGAACTCTCTGCCAGGCCCTTAAATATTATTTGCAGAGTATCGATGTAGATGTATATGTAGATGAATACCAGACTGTTGCGCATCTCGTGCGAAAACACGACGCTGGTATTTACGGGAAGGCGTCGCTTGCCTTGAATGGCTCTTCTCAGTTTCTTTAATGTCTCACAGCAGGATGCAGAATAGATAGCTTTTCTAGGATCTGTAAGACACTATAACAAGTTTCTTCCAGCAGCCAAACACGCTGTAAGACATAACCTTTATGACGCACAGAGTCAGGACTGCATTTTTGGACTTGTTAGGATTGGTAATATGAAACCACACCGTTGACTGCTGAATTGTCTCCGTGTAAGCGTAGAAAATCCGTGTCAGGAGTCACATGTCTGATCAGTAACATATCTCATTGCACCTCGTAATGAGAAGAAGGTCTGCTTTCAGTTATCAATTTGTGAAGTGGTTTACACAAATGATTTATGAAACCCAGAGAGTAAAAAATTTGTGTCGCCATTGTTTACTCACAGTCCGTAATGGAGCACTCCTAGACACCAGTGCCACAGTAGTCGGCAGTTGAGATATAGTGAAAATAAAAAATTTACTAGTTTACGAGTACCGGAACCGTGTTCAGGAACTGAGGGCTGGTGACGGGGAAGGAGGTTGGGAAAGAAAACAGTGCTGCCAGTCAATATCCGTTACTCCTCTAGTTTTCTTCGATGTGATATTAAATTGGTTCTTCTGTCAGACTCAGTTAGGTAGGATGCGTCTTCGGTTTGGGACAACACATTCTTTTTAAGCGAGAGAATAGCTGTGTGTGTCCTTTCTTACTACAGACGGACTGACGCTTTTGTCTTCAACATTGTACTCCGTCCTTAAACAAACGACAGTATTGACACAAAACATTTACTCGTGGTGAGATACATAGACGAGCTACAGTAGGTGAATGCAACGAATCGTTTGCGCTATCGCAGATCCAATCACACTGAACTAACGCGTGAGTCGGAAGAGTAGCCATTCACCTTGCTACATTAAATCAGAGATTAACTTTCGGATAGCTCTAAAATGCAAGTTTCGGAAGAGTTTATTAACGGGAAATGTTGTGCATCACACACTGAAATTAGCTGTCATTATTTGATCACCAGAAACATGGAATACTCTGTTAACTAACACTGGATCTTTGAAAAGTAGAGCGCGAATACTTCATTGAAGCACAGTGACCATATCATTTCTTTCTATGGCTGGTAAATATTACAAATCTCTGAGACAGTACAATGTGTAATATAGAAAATAGTACAGATGACACGTGAATACAGATCAGCAGCTTTGGAAACCGTATCACTACGTCCATTTCCTGCAGAATTCTTGGAAATATCTTAAATTCGATTGTAATATGGTGATATATGTAGAGAGTGACTCACCTAAAAAGTTAACCGGAAATATTGCGGAAATGGGAAGTGTTATTGATACCTGGTTCTCACAGAATTGATTGGTATTCAGTGACTAGTATTGCTGGTCATCAACATATTTTAATAATACGTAAAAGAGTATTATTTGTGCAAATATCCCCATTTTCAATGAGACTATGCCGACTGACATTCACAAACTAAAAGCAGGGTAAAATAGAATGTTAATGGTGTTCGTTACAGAGTTTTAGTGCGAGTCGTTTACGAGATATCGTATACTCAAAAGTTCCCACAACGACGTTTGTACAATTTATGTGTAGCAGGCACTAAAGAACAACGTAATTGCTGACACTACCAATATGGATTCTGGCCGGTAACGAGACAAAAGATGATCACAGGTTGTGTTGAAAATGACTACAGCCAGGAGTCATATACTCTTCCAGTCTGGTATGGAACGACTGCTGCACGCGTGCAAGCACTTCATTGAAGATGTCCGAGCAATCTGAAGTAATACGTTGTTGCATATCATCGGATGTAGCTGGTGTGTACTTGTTGACATTGTCTTTCAGATTTCTCCAGAGAAAAAAGTTTACAGTGATCAAATCTGGGGAAAGGTCTTGTGAAAATGCAGGTCCTCTGCGTCCAATCCAGTGATTTGGAAAAAATTTATTAAGACGTGCTGCAATATCTAGTGCGCTATGAGCTTAACTGCCATGATGTTGTCACCACAAGTTCCCCCTAATCTGCAGAGGAACATCATCTTGCATCCGTCGAAGACAGTCTGTTAGATGGCGCCGATACTTGTGCACGCCCAGTCTTCCGTCTGTAAAACACGAGAAAATGAGCTAATGCTTGACTACATCACACCGTACGCTTACACTCTATGGATGCTAACGTCAAACCTGACGAAGCCAACGGGGATTATCAACAGTCCTTTAGTGTACGTTTCGGCGGTTTACCAGGCCATGATTTGTAAATGTAGCTTCATTACAAAACAACATAAACCTGCTTCATCTGGAGTATTCTCAGTGCCATGTATAGAAGTTAACACGAGTCTCATCATCGTCTCCATTCCCCTCTTGATGAAAGGAACCTATTTTGATGCAGAACGCGTAGTACATTTGTCTGATTCATGCAACTTCCTTGTGTGATTGAGCGGGAGCTAACGTGTAGATCAGCTGCAACATCAGCAAGAACATTAATATCCCCCTCTTCAGTGGTCAGTTCTTTCCTTGTGTTACCTCATCTAACATAACTGTTTTTAAAGTTGATAAATAGTAGGAATAGGAAAAACGATTCTTAAGTGTTCGAATACAGAATCAGTTATGCGTTGCTTGACACAGTCAAGTTGATTACATATCTGGGCGTAGTATAGCAAAGCGACGTCTACATTACAAGATACCCATCACGGTTCGTGTTTTATGGCGCATATTTCACGTCTTCAGTTGCAGGTTACCCACCTAATGGCTTCCAGCTGCAACAAATATCTGATTTTCATTCTTTACATACGTATGCCGCGGATTGAAAAATTGATAATGCCTTGACAATGTACTTATTGGGACGTATTATTTGATATTAAATGTTTAACATAATGAAACGAGTAGTCTGTCAGCGTTGGAAGGTGTGTGTGTGTGTGTGTGTTTTGAGGTAGCCTAACTTGATGCGTGCAAATAGACAGCATATGTTCACCTACAATTTGAGAATGGATCCTTTGGCAACTTGCAGCATGGAAACAATTATGAGACATGTATTGACTTCTGTACGTGTCACGACAGATATGCGCCGCCTATCAGGCGCGAACAGTGACATGCGCCCTCCTGAAACAATGGAACGGAAATAATTTAAGAAAACGACAGTTAATTTAAAAATATATATATTAAGGAAGATTAATGTCTTTTTGAAATTGTGCAGTAGTTAAGAAGATTAAGTATAATAAAGTCATGTTTTACGCTGTATAGAAATTACTTAAAGGACAGAATGACTTGAAAATTTTTTTACAAACAGCTGCACAATTCAGAAAAAGTCCGCTTGAATGTAAATTTAGTAGCACGTATCTTTGAGATTAAAAGAGAATAATTTTTCAAAACCACAGTCAGGGAAAATATAGTAAAAAATAGAGGAAACAAAATTCCGCGAGCAGTGGATTGGAACCACTGAAAATATTTTGGTTATGTAGCTGCAACTGTTCATTGAGGTTCATATTTGCTTGAAAATCTCTTGCTCTTGGAGACCTTCTAGCCTATGACCTTTCCTTTCTCTATGTCAAATGGAATTTTCTTCATCGGGCTTCCGTTAGCGTCCGGAAATTAGCAAATGATCAGCAGAAGTAGAAACGAGTACATTAGTGACTCTCTTTCCCAGCAAATGTTCCTTTCACTAAAAGACCTTCCAGTTTTTCCTACATAATAAACGAGACACGTATCGCAAGTGATTTTACACACTTCACAGTTGTGTACGTAGCAACTGGGGCCTTGAGGTTGTGAAGGAGATTTTTTTGTTAAGTCACTGTTCGTGGAAAAGGCAAGTTTAGATCCACATTGTTAAATCGGAAATGGTTCCCAGCAGGGTACTCGTAGTACAGGCTACAACGTTTTGTTTTACTTTTGGCTTGAGCACAGCTGGTCCAAAGGCTGACTGTTGCTTTTTAGCAATGAAATTTTAGGATTTAGCAACTGTTTATTATGATAAAAACACCGTCAGTAGGTGTCGAAAGGTAGGACAATGTATCCACCGTTTATGTGCAACCGACTCCATGTTTAATCTTATACTGTCACTAAGGATACTGAAGATGTAACACATACTTTCAAAAATTTACGAAACTTGTCCTCCTGAAGCCCCACTCTGCCTCCCCCGCCCACAAAATGATGAAAGAATCAAAAAGTTATCGCTTATTATACACTCCTGGAAATGGAAAAAAGAACAAATTGACTCCGGTGTGTCAGACCCACCATACTTGCTCCGGACACTGCGAGAGGGCTGTACAAGCAATGATCACACGCACGGCACAGCGGACACACCAGGAACCGCGGTGTTGGCCGTCGAATGGCGCTAGCTGCGCAGCATTTGTGCACCGCCGCCGTCAGTGTCAGCCAGTTTGCCGTGGCATACGGAGCTCCATCGCAGTCTTTAACACTGGTAGCATGCCGCGACAGCGTGGACGTGAACCGTATGTGCAGTTGACGGACTTTGAGCGAGGGCGTATAGTGGGCATGCGGGAGGCCGGATGGACGTACCGCCGACTTGCTCAACACGTGGGGCGTGAAGTCTCCACAGTACATCGATGGTCGGCGGAAGGTGCACGTGCCCGTCGACCTGGGACCGAACCGCAGCGACGCACGGATGCACGCCAAGACCGTAGGATCCTACACAGTGCCGTAGGGGACCGCACCGCCACTTCCCAGCAAATTAGGGACACTGTTGCTCCTGGGGTATCGGCGAGGACCATTCGCAACCGTCTCCATGAAGCTGGGCTACGGTCCCGCACACCGTTAGGCCGTCTTCCGCTCACGCCCCAACATCGTGAATGGAGGGACGAATGGAGACGTGTCGTATTCAGCGATGAGAGTCGCTTCTGCCTTGGTGCCAATGATGGTCGTATGCGTGTTTGGCGCCGTGCAGGTGAGCGCCACAATCAGGACTGCATACGACCGAGGCACACAGGGCCAACACCCGGCATCATGGTGTGAGGAGCGATCTCCTACACTGGCGGTACACCTCTGGTGATCGTCGAGGGGACACTGAATAGTGCACGGTACATCCAAACCGTCATCGATCCCATCGTTCTACCATTCCTGGACCGGCAAGGGAACTTGCTGTTCCAACAGGACAATGCACGTCCGCATGTACCCAGTGCCACCCAACGTGCTCTAGAAGGTGTAAGTCAACTACCCTGGCCAGCAAGATCTCCGGATCTGTCCCCCATTGAGCATGTTTGGGACTGGATGAAGCGTCGTCTCACGCGGTCTGCACGTCCAGCACGAACGCTGGTCCAACTGGGGCGCCAGGTGGAAATGGCATGGCAAGCCGTTCCACAGGACTACATCCAGCATCTCTACGATCGTCTCCATGGGAGAATAGCAACCTGCATTGCTGCGAAAGGTGGATATACACTGTTCTAGTGCCGACATTGTGCATGCTCTGTTGCCTGTGTCTATGTGCCTGTGGTTCTGTCAGTGTGATCATGTGATGTATCTGACCCCAGGAATGTGTCAATAAAGTTTCCCCTTCCTGGGACAAGGAATTCACGGTGTTCTTATTTCAAGTTCCAGGAGTGTATTTTTGCTGTATGTGCTGTAAAACTGCCGCATCATGCACGTCGTTAGAATTTGTTACTACCGTACTAATACATCTATTAACAACACACCGTGCTGACGGTAACTGCACATACTACTGAAAATACCTGCGAAATATAATTATAATTTAGGGGATATTTCACAAACACTGAGGTGGGTAAAAAATGAGCTTCTTCTTTAAACGGAATGCAAATTACCCAGACCATTGCCATCATAATGCACAATACCGACTTCCAAAACAATTAAATGTAATTTCAAAATTTTTCTACACTTTCATTCAGTTACGTGCTTGGCGTCAAACACCTAACGCATTAACCCATTTGTAAGACAATCTGAAGTTTGAAGCTGTTCTATCCGTGGGCGCTCAGTTTCTGAAAGAATTTGGTTTTTACAAGTGAAATGTAGCAAAAACATTTGGGAGGTTGTAGGGGAGGTGAAAGGTTCATTTCGGTTAATTGAAAGACGTACATGAATACTTCTCGCAAACTGCAAAACAAGTGGTGTAACCCAGAATTAAAAAGACAAATTAAATTGGAATAATTAATCAGCACTAACAGATAAAATGTGTATACGTCACAGTGATTACCAGTACGTAACTTACGTAGATTGCATTTTCATATTGAACCGCATTTTAACCTAAATAAGAGGCCCTTATGGGAGTATCTTTACCTGGTCTGTGAGCGAGTCATTACAGAGATAGCCTACAAGGGGACCGCCGCTGGGGAATTCACGGATGGAAGTCACAGACTCCTGCAGGGGTCATAACCGTGCCTTCAGACACAGGCCTGTGCTTTGAAGAGGTGCTCTATGCACTGGCTTCTTAAATTTAAAATATGGACCTCATCTCCCACGTTTCCAGGACACAGGAGCCTATTTTAATGAACTTTGTGTGGCACGAGGAACATGACGTTTGTGGCAAATACTCAGAAATATTCTTTTGCCAACTGTACAGAGAAACCAGCACATCATCAAAAACAAAAACAGAAAAAAGTGACACTGTCATAGATAACATCTGAGTGCAGAGTGAGGAAGAGGAAAGGTAGACCACCTCTGAAATAGTAGGACACCACCACCAAGCTGAATTATTGCCACACAAAATGCTGAACACGATGTGAAAACTGTCACAATTGGCTAAGATAAATAATTTAGAAGTGATAGAGAGAAACATGGCTGTGAGGCAGAGGTCCGTCTTCACTGGGCATAGAAAGAGAGAGAGATACTGAGTAGGACATAGTTTTAGAGCACCGTACGTCAGGTTGCTTCTCATTGGCTAACAACCTGAAATGAGAGTACAATATAGGGACCATCTTCTTTTGAGATAACTTTTCCCTAGTCGGTGCTCCGAATATCTGTTGTTCCACCAATCAGCAGTTCACGACGACAAGAAAACAGAGAGGCACAAGCCTTCTTAGTAGGTGGCAGACGGGAGTGGGTTACTTTGCAGACAGTAGACAGGACATATCACGGAACGATCTCTTCGGACGAGCGTCTCCGCAACGAGGCGCCTATTCGAGCAGACTTCGTGAGAAGCGGACTTCGGCGTTTTTTCAACCCATTATGAACTTAGAAGCAGATGCGAGTTGTTGGTACGAGATCAGTGGCTAACTTTCCAGCCACAGTAGCCTTCCGCAGGAGATTAACTTGGTGAGGTGAAGCCCCAACAGAATGAAGAATTGCACAGACTGCGAGTTATTTTTGACGGGTTTTAATGATTTCAATCATCCGCTTCCAGACTTGCTTGCAGCTTATGGATTACATCTACAACTGCATACATGCTCTGCAAGCCATACTATGGTGCGTGGTTGCGGGTACCCTGTATCACTACTAGTCTTTCGCTGTTTTGTCCTACACGCTTACACAGCGAAGGAAAAATGACTGCTTGTATGTCTCCTCGCATGCCCCAACCTTTACAATCCCAGCACGCGAAATGTACCTTGTCGGCACTAGAATCGCTCTGCAGTCAATCTAAAATGCTGGTTCTATAAATTTTCTCAATAGTGCTTCCAATGTGAGTGAACGAATCATTTCCGTAATACTTGCGCGTAGTCGAACCTACCATTAACAAATACATCAGCTCGCTACCGAATTGCTTCGTTGTCTTACTTTAATCCGACTTGGTGTGGTTCCCAAATATTCCAACAGTACCCAACAATGGGTCGCACTAGTTTCCTATACTCGATCCCCTCTACAGATGAGCCACAATTCCTTTAAAAAAATCTCCCATGTAACCGAAGTATGCCACTCGCTTTCGCTACTATAGTCCTTACATGGTCATTCCTTTTCATACTGCTTTGCAACGATACGTCTAGACATCTAACTGTCCTTTTTTGTGTCAAACTTCACTCTACTGATACGATGTTCGAACATTATGGGTTTGTATTCTACCGATCGTCTACATTAAACATCGTACCAACCCGAAATTTTGTCTAACCCATCTATTCTCCTCCTACAGTCGCTCAACGATGACACCTATATATACACGACAGCATTATCAGCAAACAGTCGTAGATTGCTGGTTACAGTATCCGTCCGGTCGTTTGTATACATGTAGGAAGTAACGCCGGTTTTGGGGCAGCCCTCACGATAATCTGGTCTCTAATGATCAGTATGCTTTCAAGTCAGCCGTAGATAAACATGCGTATCCTTCTCCACCGCTTTCCACAAAACCTCCGGCAAACACGTGTGACTTCTACAAATATAATAACTGTATCCTGATACGCGTTCATTGAACCACGTCTCTGGCCCCTTGTTCACCCTTGCAGAGGCGTTAGCTTCTTTATGTCACCGTTAATGTAATAAACCGAGTTTTGTACTTCTTTTTTAATTTCGTAGATAGTGCTTAAAACAAAGAAGTAGTTTAATTTCGTAGATAGCCCTTCCCCCCATGAACCATGGACCTTGCCGTTGGTGGGGAGGCTTGCGTGCCTCAGAGATACAGACCACAACGGAGGGGTAACTGTTGAGAGGCCAGACAAACATGTGGTTCCTGAAGAGGGCAGCGGCCTTTTCAGTAGTTGCAATGGCAACAGTCTGGACAATTGACTGATCTGGCCTTGCAACATTAACAAAAACGGCCTTGCTGTACTGGTACTGCGAACGGCTGAAAGCAAAGGGGAACTACAGCCGTAATTTTTCACGAGGACATGCAGCTTTACTGTATGATTAAAGGATGATGGCGTCCTCTTGGGTAAAATATTCCGGAGGTGAAATAGTCCCCCATTCGGATCTCCGGGCGGGGACTACTCACGAGGACGTCGTTATCAGGAGAAAGAAAACTGGCGTTCTACGGATCGGAGCGTGGAATGTCAGATCCCTTAATCGTGGAGGTAGGTTAGAAAATTTAAAAAGGGAAATGGATAAATTAAAGTTAGATATAGTGGGAATTAGTGAAGTCCGGTGGCAGGAGGAACAAGACTTTTCGTCAGGTGAATACAGCGTTATAAATACAAAGTCAAATAGGGTAATGCAGGACTAGGTTTAATAATGAATAAAAAAATGTGGGTAAGCTATTACAAACAGCATAGTGAACGCTTCATTGTGGCCAAGATAGACACAAAGCCCATGCCTACTACTGTAGTACAAGTTTATATGCCAACTAGCTCTGCAGATAATGAAGAAATTTAAGAAATATATGATGGATAAAAGAAATTATTCATTTTGTGAAGGGAGACGAAAATTTAATAGTCATGGGTGACTGGAATTCGTCAGTAGGAAAAGGGAGAGAAGGAAACATAGGAGGTGAATACGGATTGGGGCTAAGAAATGAAAGAGGAAGCCGTCTGGTAGAATTTTGCACAGAGCATAACTTAATCATAACTAACACTTGGTTCAAGAATCATAAAAGAAGGTTGTATACATGGAAGAATCCTGGAGGTACCAGATAGATTATATAATGGTAAGACAGAGATTTAGGAATCAGGTTTTAAATTGTAGGACATTTCCAGGGGCAGATGGGGACTCTGACTACAATCTATTGGTTATGACCTGTAGATTAAAACTGAAGAAACTGAAAAAATGTGGGAATTTAAGGACATGGGATCTGGATAAGCTGAAAGAATCAGAGGTTGTACAGAGTTTCAAGGAGAGCATAAGGGAACAATTGACAGGAATGGGGGAAAGATACACAGCAGATGAAGAATGGGTAGCTCTGAGGGATGAAGTAGTGAAGGCAGCAGAGGATAAAGTAGGTAAAAAGCTAGAAATCCTTGGGTAAGAGATGAAATATTGAATTTAATTGATGAAAGGAGAAAATATAAAAATGCAGTAAATGAAGAAGGCAAAAAGGAATAGAAACGTCTCAAAAATGAAATCGACAGAATGTGCAAAATGGCTAAGCAGGGATGGCTAGAGGACAAATGTAAGGATGTAGAAGCTTATCTCACTAGGGGTAAGATAGATACTGCCTACAGGAAAATTAAAGAGGTCTTTGGAGAGACGAGAACCACGTGTATGAATATCAAGAGCTCAGATGGCAACCCAGTGCTAAGCAAAGAAGGGAAGGCAGAAAGGTGGAAGGAGTATATAGAAGGTTTATACAAGGGCGATGTACTTGAAGACAATATTATGGAAATGGAAGAGGATGTAGATGAAAACGAAATGAGGGATAAGATACTGCGTGAAGAGTTTGACAGAGCACTGAAAGACCTGAGTCGAAACAAGGCCCCGTGAGTAGACAACATTGCATTACAACTACTGACGGCCTTGGGAGAACCAGTCATGACAAAACTCTACCAACTGGTGAGAAAGGTATAAGAGACAGGCGAAATACCTTCAGACTTCTAGAAGAATATAATAATTCCAATCCCAAAGAAAGCAGGTTCTGACAGATGTGAAAATTACCCAACTCTCAGTTTAATAAGTCACAGCTGCCAAATACTAACGCGAATTCTTTACAGACGAATGGAAAAACTAGCAGAAACACACAGCGGGGAAAATCAGTTTGGATTCCGCAGAAATATTGGCACACGTGCGGCAATACTCACCTTACGACTAATCTTAGAAGAAAGATTAAGGTAAGGCAAACCTATGTTTCTAGCATTTTTAGACTCAGAGAAAGCTTTTGACAATGTTGACTGGAATACTCTCTTTCAAATTCTGAAGGTGGCAGGGGTTAAATACAGGGAGCGAAAGGCTAGTTACAATTTGTACAGAAACCAGATGGCAGTCATAAGAGTCGAGGGGCATGAAAGGGAAGCAGTGGTTGGGAAAGGAGTGAGACAGGGTTGTAGCCTCTCCCCGATGTTAGTCAATCTGTATATTGAGCAAGCAGTAAAGGGAACAAAAGAAAAATTCGGAGTAGGTATTAAAATTCATGGAGAAGAAGTAAGAACTTTGAGGTTCGCCGATGACATAGTAATTGTGTCAGAGACAGCAAAGGATCTGGAAGAGCAGTTGTACGGGATGGACAGTGTCTTGAAGGGAGGATATAAGATGAACATCAACAAGAGCAAAACGAGGATAATGGAATGTAGTCAAATTAAATCGGGTGATGCTGATGATATTAGATTAGGAAGGAGTTAGTAAAAGAGTTTTGCTATTTAGGAAGTAAAGTAACTGATGATGGTCGAAGTAGAGAGGATATAAAATGTAGACTGGCAATGGCAAGGAAAGCGTTTCTGAAGAAGAGAAATTTGTTAACATCGAGTATAGATTTATGTATCAGGAAGTCGTTTCTGAAAGTATTTGTATGGAGTGTAGCCATGTATGGAAGTGAAACATGGACGATAACTAGTTTGGACAATAAGAGAATAGAATCTTTCGAATGTGGTGCTACAGAAGAATGCTGAAGATAAGGCGGATAGATCACGTAACTAATGAGGAGGTATTGAATAGGATTGGGGAGAAGAGAATTTGTGGCACGACTAGAAGAAGGGATCGGTTGGTATGACATGTTTTGAGGCATCAAGGGATAACAAATTTAGCATTGGAGGGCAGCTTTGAGGGTAAAAATCGTAGAGGGAGACCAAGATGGGTTGGTTGTTTTGGGGAAGGAGACCAGACAGCGAGGTCATCGGTCTCATCAGATTAGGGAAGGGTGGGGAAGGAAGTCGGCCGTGCCCTTTGAAAGGAACCATCCCGGCATTTGCCCGGAGCGATTTAGGGAAACCACGGAAAACCTAAATCACGATGGCCGGTCGCGGGATTGAACCGTCTTCCTCCCGAAAGCGAGTCCAGTGTCTAACCACTGCGCCCCCTCGCTCGGTAGGGAGACCAAGAGATGAATACACTAAGCAGATTCAGAAGAATGTAGGTTGCAGTAGGTACTGGGAGATGAAGAAGCTTGCACAGGACAGAGTAGCCTGGAGAGCTGCATCAAACCAGTCTCAGGATTGAAGACCACAACAACAACAGATAGCGCTTTCCTTGGCCAATGATTTCATTATGTCAGATGAACCTCTAACTGAAGTAACAAGCATTCCTCCCACCGTCCACTTAGCGAGCTCGTCTTTAGAAGTTATCGCCAGTACACCGCATTAGTGACCCACTCGTAAGCAATGCTCGAGTGTTTGAGATCTACAATATTCAGAGGCAAGGTTACTGGTCTATTTGATTAACACCTAAGTATTACAGAAATGTACCGTAAGCTCAGACGGAAATCCCTAGAGAGAAGAAGCTCTTTTGGCGAAAAGCTAGTGAGAATGTTGAGAGAACCACGTATGTGACACACTACATAACGATTCGGCTGCACCAAAGGTACAAAATGCTTAAGGACCGTCAAGGAGTAAAATTATCGGGTGTAGAAAGTACTGGAAGCCCGTTGCGGGATATGTATGTAGATATACATTTTCTTTGGTTAAAACAACATAATTTAAGATATTGTCGTTCAAATGTTAAAAAACCGTGGGCTCGGAAAAAAATTGTTGCCCGTCACAGGTGGTGCGTAGTATGTATAAGACTGGCGACATAACATTAGATCTCAAGATAAACGTCACCCACACACTTACCGAGATTGGAGGGGACGTCAAATGCGAGAATTATCGCACAATCAGCTTAACAGCTCATACATCCATGTTGCTGACGAGAATAATGTACAGAAGAATGGAAAACTGAGAACATTTCAGATGACGATCCGTTTGGCTTTAGGAAAGGTGAAGGCACCAGAGCAGTAGATCTGACGTTACAAGTCTGAAGAAAAGTCAAGATACATTCGTAGGATTGGTCGACCTGCAAAAAGCATTCGAAAACTTAAAATGGCACGCGATGTTCAAAACGGTGAGAAAAATAGCATAAACTTTAGGGAAAGACGGGTAATACACGATACGTACAAGAAACAAGAATGAACAATAAGAATGGGAGATCAAGAAGGAAGTGAATCTTAACACTGGTACCTTCTCACCAGAACGGAATGAATTATCTAATGACTACAGAGTGTGGATTGAGGGTAAATCGAAGGTAAAGGAAAGTAATGTGAAACAGGAGAAATGAAAACATCGAGAAACGTAACACTAAATTGGTGACTGCGAAGGAGATGAAGTTAAGGAATTCTGATACTCAGGCAGCAAAATAACTCATCGCGGACTGCACACGCAGGACATAAAAAGCAGACTAGCACTAGCAAAAAGGAAATTCCTGGACAAGGGAAGTTTACTACCATAAAAAATTTCTAAGAATCACAGCACTGTATTGCACTGACACGTGGACTGTGGGAGAACTGGAACAGAAGGGAATAGAAGCATTTGAGATATGGTGCTACAGAAGAATATTGAAAATTAGGTGAACTGCTAAAGCAACAAGTGAGGAGGTTCTTCGCAGAATCGGCGAAGAAAAGAATACATAGAGGATAGTCAAAAAGAAGGGACCGGATAAATCAATAAATACCTTTCATAGTACATGACGGAACTTTAGAGGGTAAAAGTGTAAGAGAAGACAGAGATTCAGATACATCCAACCAATAATTCAGGAAGTAGGTTGCAAGTGGTGCTCTGAGATGAAAAGATTGCCACACTGGCGAACCGCGACAAAGCAGTCGGAAGACTGATGACTGAAAAAAAGGAAGAAAAGAAGAAAATCACGTACTATACTGATATCACCTAGACATGGTAAAGATAGTTTCTAGACTGTGTATTTTATCTCGAGCCAAGTCTATCAAACGTAGCATTTTCAAAACATAACCGAAATTAACGGTTAGATTTTTTGTAAAACAGTAATGTTAAACAATAAATAGCGCCGGTTTTTCGGTACATTGAGCTAGTTCTTCCCCACAATGCTAAGATATCACTGACACTGTAGAGAAACACACTGAACTAATATTTTCCGAAATAACGTAGTGAAGTCATGGAGGACGCAGATTATGCGTAAATGAAATTAAAGAACATTCTGAATCAGTAACTGTAAATCTTCACTTAAACCACAGCATGAGGAATGAAAAGAAAAAATTTTCAGTTTCTCAGATATATTTATTCCTTTCGTTTTTGTAAAATAAAATTTAATTCCTTGAAATAAACATATCATCAAGTTTGTTAAAATTTTTCTGAATGTATCAAGCAAACTGAGCTTTGTAATATTAACACGCATCATAAAATGACCGTTAGAGCTGCATTAACACTTAGGCATAATAAAACTAATGTATTTGTTAATATTCAGTAAAGATTCACGACTCTGTCCAGTAGTAATTAATACATCACTTGGGATATATCTCCTTTCCCACGTAAAATGGCTGTATATTTCGTGAGGACATATATGTAGTTTGACAATGACTCCATAGCGTGACATTAGGTGTGCGTCTTTATTTATTACATGCCTGAAATACAGGATAGACTTGGAGGGAGGTGTCCGAATGTGTATCTCCGTTCGAGTGTCCGTGGCTGGAAGCTTGTGGGAGAAACTCCAGCTAACGCAGCTGCTATTACAACGGGCTCTCGACAGATGTGCTTGGGTACCTAAGAAAACAACAGTGCTTCATTAAGCCAATTGCGTTGAGGGGTTTGTGCCTGGCATTGACTGAGGTGTTTGCACAAGCTGGGTTCACTAGCACTTCAGTGGAGGTGTCAGTGTGCCAGGTAGCTAGTGGAACAATCACTGTTGGCCCAGCAGAAACACGTCAGTACTGGACACGTAAACGATGATAGTTATTCTGCTTCACAGATAGGCATCTAATTAAGTCAAGCATGTAACGAACTAGTTATCAATCAATTACATATACTAATTACAGCGATCCGTGATCATAATGTCGCTAGTCGATGCAACCTTATGCCTTGTTCACTTTATTTATTTACGAGTATTTTCTTGAAACAATGCGCCTACATACTGTATTGGACACCGTCAAACAGGAGACAGAACAGCAAGTCAGTGTATAAGATTCCATAATAATTATACTAAATGACGAAATTGTCAGTGATGATTCAACGTTGCAGTCCTAAAAAGTAAATCAAAAAACCAGAAGCGCATATGGTGCTGATGGAACTATAAATAGAATTTTGAAAATTTGATCCAACTTAATAACTGATGTCCTTGGTGATATATGCAATGTATCACTGGCACAAGGAATTTTTCCATATAGATCAAAGTATGGAATTGTTAAACCGCTTCATAAGAAAGGTGACAGGACATATTTTTTCCAAATTATTCGAAAAAGTGATTTACGCAAGAGTAGTTGCACACTAAAATTGAAAAGTTTAACAAGCGTACTTCGTATTCCAGAAGATTTGATCGAATGAGAATGCTACTAATACATTCGTTCTTCATCTGGTACAAGCCTTAAATAATATTATGTCGCCAGATGGTATTTTTTTCGATCTTTCCAAGGTGTTTCATTGGCGAAGATCGTGTTAATGTCTTAAAAATCTGAAGTCTTAGGAATATATTGCTTTACATGCAGCTGGTTTGAATTGTACTTAACAAACAGAAAGCAGAAGATTATACTGAATAATTCAGACGATGTCGGAAAGGTAGAAAATTTTAGTGACCGGGGAAAAAGATGTCACGAAGTGAGCCCCACAGTGTTCGACTTTATGCACTGCTATTCCTTATGTATCTGCATAACTGTTCACTTAACATTCAACAATAAAGATTCGTCCTTTTGCAGACGATACTAGTGTTTTAATAAATTCCATTGGATTTAAAAGGCAAAACGGAGTGGGTAAACGGTATTTTCCTAAGAATTATTAAGTAGTTCCTTGAAAATGGACTTTCACTAAATTTTGAGAGCCACACGTCACATCGTTCGACAAACAGTCACACCAAAAATTTATTTAGCGTGAATTAGTAAACAGGGTAGAAGACCCCAAATATTTGGAACTACACACTGATGAATATATGAACTGGAAGAAACATATTACTGAGCTTCTCAAATAATAAGTTCAGCTACTTTTACTATTCATATAATTTTCCAACCTTGGAAACATACTTATCACCCTCCTGACATAATTTTTTTATATTTCCACTCAGTAATATCTTATCGAATAATTTTCTGGAGTAGCACACCACTTAGAAAGTACCCATTTCACTGATATGAGAACTTAGAGCAATAATTGGTCCTCACCCAAGGACGTCATGTAGGTACCTCTTCAAAGAGCTAGGCATTCTAAATACGCAGTCGTCATACATAATGCATTCGCTACTGAAATTCGTCGTAAATAATCCATCAAAATTGAAGAGGAGTAGTGATGTCCATCTTTAAAGCCGTCAGTGTCTCAGAAACAAGTACAATATGAAGCAACAAAACATTTTATGATGATTTGCTCAATAACACAAAGTGTGTGACAGCGAAACAAGTTTTAAATTTAAATTAAAATCATCTGTTTTGGACAATATCTTCCATTCCATTGACGAATTTGTACTTAAAACTGATTGTCGTTTAAAAGAAAGAATTAAAGTGTATTTGCGTGGGTGGGACTAAGAATGTGTTCATTAATTTTAGCATTAATCATTTATACATGTAACCTAAACTCACTAGTTCCTTATTATTCCGATAAAAGAATCGTTCAAAGGACCAGTGGAACATCTAATTAAGTAACTAACTACGTTTCGGCATGTGTTATCGTCATAACTGTTCACATAACAAGGAAATATGCAGGGAGAATTCAGCGGACCATGTCGTATTTGATGTTTACGTGTCTCCCAGAGCGTGTACGTTGTTTGCTGTGACTCCCGTGAGAATACACCAAGCAAACACAAGTATCACGATATGGCAGCGATATTAATGTCCACTAATCTGGTTTCAACTTAAATACATCTTTTTTAACAGCTTCTGTGTAGTATTTACAATGAAGTCATCATTATGTCTTATAACCTCTAATTTACGAAAATAATTATCTTTAATTCAGCTTTTGTACACTTATGTGATGGAAAAGGGAACGAAAAGATTACGTCAGACTCTTCCACGCAGATTACGGCGTCTATTGATGTGGTGCCTTCGTTACATTGATCCACAGCATTTATTGTTACTTGTGACAGACTGCATACGTTAAATTACTGTATGACTGTTGCTAAAAAATTTCAAGTGTTAGAAACATGAAGTAATATGCGCTTTGTGCTGACTCCACATTACGCTAACAGTTTCTCTTTCTTACGGCAGGATGCCCCCCCCCCCCCCCTAAATATCACAACTCCACGACACGACTGGACGTGGGAGTCGGATGGGATATTGTGTACTATTATTTTAGTATTCTTTTCTCCATTTCTTTTGTAAGTATGCAAGCTTGTGTGTCTATGTAAAGGAACTTCTCATATGTTTCTTCGATATTTGACACACTATAAGGACGATGGATTAAGCCGAAAGGTGCAAAAGTGTATAGTTTAACATAAATGAAAGATTAAGAAAAATCACTCCTAATGGAAACCAGTGTTAACTACTGAATTATTAAATGACGTGTTACTGTCTACGATGTCACTGAATGGTTTAATTTACATGCATACAGCTAATATCTTGCATAATATCAGTGCCATCTTCAGCAGCAAAATATAGTATTCAAAGTCACGACAAAGAGTGATTTAATGTCGGTGACTGTGCGAATGTACTGCGGGCTACATATCGAACGAAACCGCCACATTTTTATTGCTAACGGTGAAACATTCAGAAGAGATACAGACAACGACCACAGCAAATTATTTCCGTAATATTCCACAACTCTCGGTCTAGCACGTCTTCGAACTTGGACCATCAGGTCTTTCTCAGTTACCAACGACACAAAGCGGTTCTAGGCGCTTCAGTCTGGAATCGCGCGACTGCTACGGTCGCAGGTTCGAATCCTGCCTCGGGCATGGATGTGTGTGATGTCTTTAGGTTATTTAGGTTTAAGTAGTTCTAAGTTCTAGGGGACTTACGACCTCAGAATTGAGTCCCCCAATGCTCAGAGCCATATGAACTATTTGACACAAAGAAAAAAAAAAATTCATTCACTCGTGATGTCACCCATAAAAACTATTGTAGTTCGTAGATAATGATTGTAACTAGTGCTATACAAATTTAGTGACCTACAATGACACTTTACTGTATTCACTCCTTCTGATTCGAGAAATAATTTGTAACAGAATTTTGATTATCTTTATATAGATTTTTTGTGACATATGAAACTCAGGCTTTGCACCATAATGCGGAGATGTTGGTGACATGATCGTTAGTGACTACTTTCCTAAGATTATTAGTTCTTTCTTCTACGTGATGTATTAGATATTTCTTCGTTTGTGCATCTCGTATGAAGCTGTTAACAGAAAAATGTATGTGCACTACTGCCCATTAAAATTGCTACACCAGGAAGAAATGCAGACGATCAACGGGTATTCATTGGACAAATTTATTATACTAGAACTGACATGTGATTAGATTTGCACGCAATATTGGTGCATAGATCCTGATAAATCAGTACCCAGAACAACCATCTCCTGCCGTAATAACGGCCTAGTTACGCTTGGGAATTGAGTTAAACTTAGCTTGGATGGCGTGTAAAGGTACAGCTGCCCATGCAGCTTCAACACGATACCACAGTACATACAGAGTAGTGACTAGCGCATTGTGACGAGCCAGTTTCTCGGCTACTATTGACCAGACGTTTTCAGTTGGTGAGAGATCTGGAGAATGTGGTGGCCAGGGCAGCAGTCAAACATTTTCTGTAACCAGAGTCCTGTACAGGACCTGCAACATACGGTCGTGCATTATCTTGCGGAAATGTAGGGTTTCGCAGGGATCGAATGAATGGTAGAGCCACGGGTCGTAACACATCTGAAATGTAACGTCCACTGTTCAAAGTGCCGTCAATGCGAACAAGAGGTGACCGAGACGTGTAACCAATGGCACCCCCTACGATCACGCTGGCTGATACGCCAGTATGGCGATAACGAATACACGCGTCCAATGTGCTTTCACCGCGATGTCGCTAACCATGGATGCGACCCCGGATGCGACCATCATGATGCTGTAAACAGAACCTGAATTCATCCGAAAAAAATTACGTTTTGCCATTCGTGCACCCAGGTTCGTCGTTGAGTACTTCATCGCATGTGCTCCTGTCTTTGATGTAGTGTCAACGGTAACCGCAGCCATGGTCTCAGAGCTGATAGTCCATACTGCTGCAAACGTCGTCGAACTGTTCGTGGTGATGGTTGTTGTCTGGGAAACGTCCCCATCTGTTGACTCAGGGATCGAGACATGGCTGCCCGATCCGTTACAGCCATGCGGATAAGGTGCCTGTCATCTCGACTGCTAGTGACACGAGGCCGTTGGGATCCGGCACGGCGTTCCGTATTACCCCTCTGATCCCACCGATTCCATGTTCTGCTAACAGTCATTGTATCTCGACCAACTCGAGCAGCAATGTCGCGATACAATAAACCGCAATCGCGATAGCCTACCATCCGACCTTTATCAAAGTCGGAAAGGTGATGGTACCCATTTCTCCCCCTTACACGAGGCATCACAACAACGTTTCACCAGGCAACGCCGGTCAACTGTTGTTTGTGTATGAGAAATCGGTTGGAAACTTTCCTCATGTCAGCACGTTGTAGGTGTCGCCACCGGCACCACCCTTGTGTAAATGGTCTAAAAAGCTAATAATTTGCATATCACAGCATCTTCACCTGTCTGTTAAATTTCACGTCTATAGCACGACATCTTCCTGGTGCAGCAATTATAATTGCCAGTAATGTACATTTTGATACTACTTCAACATTCACTGACTAAAGTATCTGTAATCTTTATCGTTTATAGTTTCTAAACTGTGTTAATGATTAACAATGGAGAATTTTTTATCTATCTACGTAATCAAATTAAACATCACGTCTAAATCTACTAGAAATTTATGTTTAGTGATGTGTTAACTGTTCTATTAACTACACTGACACCAGATATACAGAGTTCTCTTCTTCTCCTATAGACAGAACACAGACTGCCTGCAAGGGTGGCACATACATGTGTCCCCACTGCCATTGGCTTAACTGACAGGGTTTACATCTCGACGTCACGGCCTTCTTGGCGATCGCATTCAGGTTTCAGTGTGTCTGAGGGGAGGGGGGGGGGGAGGGGGGGGAGACGGCTGGAGGCGAGGCGCAATGTGACGAACAGAGAGCGCCGAAGTGGTAGGGATGAAGGGGGCGGGTGTGTATTACATGTACCACTGTTCTGCTTTAGCTTTGTTGACTGTTGACGAAAGCGTATGTGAATTTAATTTCCTTAAACAATACCATTAACGTGAATTATATTTCTCATACGTTAGAATGGGAGAAAAATAAAATCTTCAGTCCACATAAATACGGAATTGTCTCAAATACGTTTTTCTCGGAATTAAAATTTAAATTTCTTGAAGCCACAGTAATGTTCGGAATTTTCTCATTTCGAATCAGAATACACTCATGTCAGTACCAATTCAGACTCATGCAAACATCCGCGAAGGGAAATTTATGAGCCTACTCGGCTCTGATTGTAGGATAGCGAAATTTCTTCTCTGAATAAGCTGAATGTGAGTTTACACTGTGGTATGTCGCTCCTGCATTTGGCTGAGTACGGGTAAATCTGGCAAGAAACTGTACTATTTTGGAAAAAATACTTTGTCACTATTGTTGAGGGAATTTCGCCAGTATTACAATGTATACTTGAAATATGACTTGTTCCCTTCACGTACAAGCATTCAATTAAACTTATTATTGGGAATATCTATGTAGCCTTCCGGACTAAGTGATCATCTTGGAAAATTGAATTTGAATAAGTGGGTTGTGCAAATTCATTTTTCAAGCTCTAAAATAAATATTTCCCAGTACTGTAGGCAAGTTCTTCAAATAACCTATATCGAGGACTGTGTTACAACGTCTCATTAATATTAGCAAAATATGAGAAATCGATGAAACATTCCTATTTTGTACTGGGTGATCAAAAAGTCAGTATAAATTTGAAAACTGAATAAATCACGGCATAATGTAGATAGAGAGGTACAAATTGACACACATGCTTGGAATGGCATGGGGTTTTATTAGAACCAAATAAAAAAATACTTAAGTTGAAAAAATATCCGACAGATGGCTCTTCGCCTGATCAGAATAGCAATAATTAGCATAAAATAGTAAGACAAAGCAAAGATGATGTTCTTTACAGGAAACGCTCAATGTGTCCACCATCATTCCTCAACAATAGTTGTAGTCTGGGAATAATGTTGTGAACGGCACTGTAAAACATGTCCGGAGTTAAAGTGAGGCATTGGCGTCGGATGTTGTCTTGCAGCATCCCTAGAGATGTCGGTCAATCACGATACACTTGCAACTTCAGATAACCCCAAAGCCAATAATCGCACGGACTGAGGTCTGGGGACCTGGGAAGCCAAGCATAACGAAAGTGGCGGCTGAGCACAGGATCATCACCAGACGACGAGCGAAAGAGATCTTTCACGCGTCTAGCAATATGGGGTGCTGTGCCATCCTCCATAAACATAGTACGTTACAGCAGGTGTTTATCATCCAGGCTGGGGATGATGCGATTCTGTAACATATCGGCGTACCTCTCACCAATCAAGGTAGCAGTTACAAAACCAGAATAACGCATTTCCTCGAAGAGAAAAGGCCCTATAACGGTAGATGTGGTAAATCCAACCGATACTGTGACTTTCCCGTCGTGCAATCGAATTTCCACGACAGTTCTAGGATTTTCGGTAGCCCAAATTCAGCTGTTATGGGCGTTGACAGACCCTCGGAGCGTGAAATGAGCTTCTCCGCTTCGCTAAATCGCGAGGTAACAGTTCACGATGCCGATGGGTTTTGTATGGATAGCATCGGAGCGTACGACTCAGTGCCAAACAAAGAGTAGTGTATGAAATGCGGGTGCGGCTGCACGAGCGCTGACTTCCCCGTGTATAGACGAACCCACTACAGTCTCCTTTTCTTCCTGAACTGTCTCAGCAGCATTTCACCTTGTGGTCGGTCGGCCACTACAAGGTCTATCGTCTAAACAATCCGTGGCGTCGAACTTCGAAATCATTCTCGTCAACGGACCTTTACCCATTCGAATCCCCTTCCTATGGCAATAGGACGGTAACGCTGAAATAACACATTCCCCATTCTGATAAAACAGCTTCTCTAAAAGCGCCTTTTCTGGTAACGTAAACACGCTCCGACTGCTGGCGCATCTAATTCTCTCTTTAATTACAGCTCCTTTTTTTACACGATTGTCATTCGCAGTCACTGAC